>NC_052049.1:183474334-183812914 GCF_903992535.2 Arvicola amphibius
ACCATCCACAATGGGCTAGCCAACCTCCATTGATCACTAAATGAGAAAATGCCTTATAGCTGGATTTCATGGAGGTGTATCCTCAACTGAGGCTCCTTTCTCTGTGTGAAGTTAGCACACAAAAGCAGCCAGTCCATCCACCATGTAAATGCGGGCCTTGGAAGGTGAAAAATAGGCCCAAACAGTTGTGGTTTTTTCCCTATGTAATCTTTCTACCCTCCCTTTATATCTTTACTTTGGTCTTTGCTATAGGAATTCCTTCACCAACATGGACAACTACATCCACATAAAACCTGAGAGAGCTTGGGAAGTAATTCTAGACACAGAAGAACAGAGTTAAGCATGGCTTCTTGGTACCAGCAATTTCTTAGGTGGGTTCTGATTGCTAGAGGCAAGTGCATCTCATTTAAGAGAGCCTTCCTGACTCAGCTTTTGCTGCAAAAAAAACTTTTAAGAGGCCCTGCCACCAAACATTTAAATGGTGTTTATGAATAGACGACAACATGATTCTTGGTGGTGGCAGGGGCCTTGAAACTCCATAGAGTCAATAAACATGGCTCTGACCAGTACCTCCACCATGAGGCTAAACTCTCGGAAAACTATGGAATGGGGTGGATCCAGTCATCAAAACCACATCTTTAATCCTAGCCATATCGCTTAGCAAATTAAAGGCTCGTGTGGTCAGAAAAAGAAGAATATACAGTAAAGATATATTCAGATGAAGAAAACCTCCAAATAGCTTACAGTGTATTTAAAAATATATGTAGGCTTGGGAGAGAAAAGAAAAAGGATAAAGTCAGAAAAAAAGAACGAAAGAAGTTAAGAGAAAGGAGAGTAGTTGGGTATGGTGGCACACACCTTTAATTCCAGCACTTGGGAGGCAGAGACAGATGGATCTCTGTGAGTTCAAGGACAATCTGGTCTACAGAGTGAGTTCCAGGACTACCAAAGATAAACAGAGAAACGCTGTCTCAAAAAACCAAAAATTAAAAAAAAAGAAACAGAGTTTAAAATAGAGTTACATAAAGATGGAAAATACACAGAGAATCTGGATATTTGTTGTATGGAGAGCTGCTTGTTTGCCCCTGGCTGCTCAGCCCCAAAATAATCACACAGAAACTGTATTAATTAAATCACTGTTTGACCCATTAGCTCTAGCTTCTTATTGGCTCTTACATATAAAATTAACCCATCTCGATTAATCTGTGCATCACCATGAGGTCGTAGCCTACCAGCAAAGTTTCAGCCTGTCTCAAGGCTGTATGGCTTCTCCCTGACTCTGCCTCCTTTCTCCCAACATTCATTTTAGTTTTCCCCATCTATCTAAGTTTTTCCCTATCAACAGGCCAAGGCAGTTCTTTATTAACCAATGGTATTCACAGAATACAAAGGGGGAATCCCACATCAGATACTGTATGTTATTGTGTTGTCTTTGAATTGTTTGATGGCAGAAGAAGGAGCAACAGCTGCTAAAAGACACTTGATTATAAATGCTACTGGATTAATCCAACATATATATTTTGAAAATGTTTTGACTTAAAGTTTAAGTCCAGCCAGGCTGTGGTGGTGCATGCCTTTAATCCCAGCACTCAGGAGGCAGAGCAGGTGAATCTCTGTGAGTTCAAGACCAGCCTGGTCTATAAGAGCTAGTTCCAGGACAGGCTCCAAAGCTACAGAGAAACCCTGTCTCGAAAAACAAAAAAAAAATTTAAGTCAAAAGATATGTCACTTTGGAGAAGAGGTTTTGCTTTGTTTCCACAGGAAATGAGATGCTGTGGATTCCCTCTAGGTTAAGAAAAATCAGGTGTGACCAAGGAAACCCCACTGAAAAATCCCTGATAGGAGTAGATGGTACAGATGATCAAACATTTCAGGGTATCTCTGTTGAAGTTTCCTCTGAGTTCTACATACAGAACAGCCTCTAGACTGTTGGCTGAGATGATCAAATCTCACAGAATATTCCAGTCAGGACTTAATCATAATCCTAAATTTTCTTTACGTCCCCATAAGATTATCAGCACCCCAATCAGTAGGAAGTAACCTAGAAAACTACGCCCATATTCCCAAAAACAGATTATGGATGTTTGTCTTTGTTTAGAGTGTTGCTTATAAGTTGTTATAAATGGTCAGCAAAAAAGCTAAACAGAGGAGATTCGATTCAGAGTTCTTGTTTTGAAAAAAAACCGAGGGTAAGTGCTGTGGGACAATGGTATTGAACTCTGTAAAGATTTGCCACTTGTACTGGTTTAATAAAATGCTGGTTGGCCAGTATCTAGGCAAGAAATATAGGCAGGGCAACAAGAACAGGAGAACTCTGGGAAGAGAAAAGTCTCAGTCTGCAGTCGTCACCTAGACGTAGAGGAAACAAGATGAGAATGCCTCACTGATAAAAGATACCAAGCCACATGGCTAACAAAGACAAAATTATGGATTGACTTAAGATGTAAGAATTAATAAGAAGCCTGAGCTAATAGGCCAAACAGTTTATAATTAGTGTAGACCTCTGTGTGTTTCTTTGGGACTAAACAGCTACAGGACAGAAACCTCTGTCAACAGGTTTTATATTATTCTGCTTTACATTATACTAATGTGTGCTCCTACTCACCACCACTAGACTATAGGCCCTTTGAGAGCACAGACATTACATTTTTATCTCCAGAAAAGAATGGATTGATATGATAGACATGTTATTCTCTAATATACTGACCTGTAAATACCCCCCCCAAAAAAAGTGGTTTATGTCCTGGAATTCCCTGATTCCTTTTCTTCCACATTTCCCTGCAGCACCTAGAACTGGCTAAATATTCCAAGAGATGGGAAAGGGATCAGAGAGCAATTTTTATTTATATCAAGTATTATTAGTTAAATTGAATTTATTAAAGGGACCACCAAGACTGCAGGGTAACTAATAACTTAATCCAGTACATTATAGATCTATAGTCTTCAAATAACATTCATGAGCCAGGGAAGTCTATGTAGATTTTATTTTTAAAAAAATTCCAAAGGTATTTGTATTCAATGAGCATTATTTTACAGTGTTATGCTGCAGCTGATTTTGAAAAAAATCAGAAAATACAGTATTCTTGAGTTGAAATATTATATAGTCCCATTGTTGAATAGAACAAGGATGTTTAAGATGGAGAATTGCCAAGAAAATATGGTGAAGCATCAATTTTTATTACAATGTATATGTATTTTGTGACTGATGTATCCCAGATGGTGAAATTACAACATACCCAAGGAGTTCTGAAAAGCATCAGAATTTAATGAGACAGTATGAATAAATACATACAGAGTAGGAATGAAGATAAATGGCTGCTTATAATAGAAATAGTTTTTATTATTTGTGTGTGAATGAGGAAAATAATGATTGTTCTTCCAAACTGGAAAAAAAAGAAGAAAGGTGTCATTGTACTGTCCTAGCACTGTGATTAGAGGAAGTGCTCCATTTTAGTTCAGCCTCTCACAGATGGTTCATCTTTTCTGGAATGGATAAAAACAACAGTATCCATACCACTTCTTCAGACTAATGTTTTGCCTTTACGTAGGGTCTCCTATGTAATACAGGCTATCATGGAACTCAAGATGCTCCTGACTCGCCAGCTTAATGTTGAAACTGCAGGCAGGCCCCTCCCCAAATCAGACAGCTTTTTTCTATTTTCATCATTTGCAATTTCTTGATAATAACTCACTTATAATCAAGACCATAATTCTGAACATATGTTTCTTCAGCCATTTATTTTAAAAATAAAATATGTACTAGTACCATTTAGAAAACATAAGCAACATTACAGACTGCCTATCTGTGCTGTGCCAACCTCCAAAGAGAACTTAATATATGATGAAGATCTAGTTAATGCTATGCATTAGATTTCATAACACATTAGAAATAGCAGAAAAAGTTCAGGACTTGTTCAAGAGATAATGGCTGGCATTGAATAAAGGTGAAAACTTCTAAAATATGCAAACTCATAAATATGAAAAGTGTCTATGGGTTGGTTAGGCCTTCAAGCACTGCACAATGCATACAGAAGAGGTCTAGAACATCCCAGAACATGAGACAGATTCAAGGTCTGCATCCCTCGTTGGGCCAGGCATGAGGAAACTGGTTTGATGACTTTTGTTAAGTGAAGCAGTGATGGTTGATGTTATGGTACATGGTAGGATTAAACAAGGTCTTCAGGGAAAAAAGTTGCTGGAGAGCTTTTATACCCAGAAGCAACTGCCTCAGTCTATCTAGGACTTTATCAGACAAAGTAAACAAAGAATCCATAAACAGAGTGACAGTGACTCTTAAATACACAGATGACCATCTGGTAATAATAATAAATAATAATAATGAAAGACAGAAAGCGATATAGAAAAACTCATAAGCCATAAAATATGTCTTTAATAGGGAACACTGTATTATGGTATTATTAATTAATATTAATAATTAACATTAATATGAAAAAGAACATAATATAATGGAAATTTAAAATCAAAACATTAAAACTGTAAATAAATTCCAATTGAAAAAGTAAAACAAATAAAAGATTTATTAAGAAACTTCAGATTTAACTATAGGCCAGCAAAGACAGGTAAGTGGGTCAAAGCACTTGCCAGGAAGTCTGAGGCCTGCTCTATCCTCAGAGCCAACATGGTGGAACAAGAGAACTTACTTTTGCAAGTTGTGCTCTGGCTGCCACAATATGCCATGACATACATGTGCCCACACACATGTACATACATGCATATATGCACAAATAAATAAATGTTAATTTTTAAAATGCAGTTAAATTTTTTTCGCAGGACATATCACAAACTTAAGGAATAGATTTGTAAGAGAAATGAGCAAGAAATCAAAAAGCAAACAGAGAGACAATAAAGTTGATCAATTAGTCTATGATGCCCACCTTAACCATATGTCATAGAACAGGTTACTAAAATAAGAGACATTTCTTTTTGTCGCTAATGTAGACGAGTCTAAGACATGCATTTTAATTGGTTGATTTTCTGATAAGGACTTTTCTGGCTAGGAGACCAAGATATAGGAGTTTTCATGTGGTATTTCCTTGGTGTGCGCAAGAAGAGCCAGAATGGACCCCTGGTGTCTCTTCCCATGAGACACTAATCCTGTAAGGACTTTTGTGCTATATCTCAGAGGCTGTGGTAGAATTCATCCACATTATAAGGTAGTGTGTACACGTGATGGTGTGTAACCAGCTTTTTTTTCAAATGTAGAATCATACAATTTTAAGTTTAGATAAATAACTATAAAATTTAAGTTACAAGTTGGGTGTGGTGGTACATACCTGTAATTCCAGCACTTAGGAGCGTGAGGAAAAAGGATTTGCTAAGAATATTTGAGGTCAGCTTAGGCTACATTGTCCCTGTCATTAAGTAACATCTTGTTCTTCTGGGATCTTTGATGAAGTTGAAGTCTAGATAGGCATAATTAAAGCTTTCCTTAATTATGATAAAAGGTAAATTAGGTACACAAAGATAATATAAATAATAGAGTATTTTCTCTAAATTTGCCAACTACAAATGGACTGGATATTGTAACTGTAATTCTTATTTAATAACTTTTGTTGTTTATAATTTTACTATGTTAAAATTAAAACCTTTTTAATTGGAAAGAAAAGGGGAATATTTCTTTACATTGTGTGAATTTGTTTGTTTAATAAAAGTTGAATGGCCAATAGCTAGACAGGATAGGGTCAGGGAGAGAGCCAAATGGAGAATGCTGGGAAGAAGGAGGAGTCAAAGGAGTCATGAACAGATGCAGAGAGAATAAAGATGGGCATACCATACTGAGAAAAGGTACCAAGTCACGTGGCAAAGCATAGATAAGAAATATGGGTTTCAAGAAGCCATAAGACTATACAGCAATTGACAACTAGTGTTCAGCAGGTCGGCCTACCAGACAAATGACTTGGTAAAGTCATGGGTTATGGACTGTAAATGACTGGTTGCTTCTGTCTGTAATTTATCTCATGTGCTGCCACATTCCTGCCCTAATAATAGCTATGGGTGTTTTCTCACTGCTTGTGTGTTTATCTCATGTATATATTCCATCTTCTGGGCACACACATAGCTATGGATGGTCAGGAAGATGATTTCTGCTTAAGCTGTATAATTCTGATGAACAGAAATCATACTAGGTAGGATATCTTTCATTATTCAGACTGACTTAAGAAAGTAATAATACTTTAAGTCACAAAGACAAATAGGTTTAGAATTCAGAACAAATTCAAAACAGACTAGCTGCCCCTACAAAGAATACACAAGGACAAATTCCCAGATGTTTATTGCTGACTCAAAGTCAGGCAACTTTGACAGACATAAACCTCATGCAATAATGGACTTTCTGCATATACTACCACTCAAAGTCCAGCTAACTAATTGTTATTGTTAAATCTTGAATTTCAATGTCATTTTCTATCTGAGAAACTCACCAACTTAGAGCTACATGCATGGCCAAGCATTACTCACTAACCAGTAAATACAACCTCCCTAGCCTCAAAAGAACTGTGCAATTTTTCATGTGTTCTGAGATGAGTCCGGCCCTGAAAATATAACATATAATTGTCTCGAGTTTGGCTATGAGAGATGCAATACAGAATGATGAAAAAACTACATAGAGTTAAGAGAGGCTATGGAGAGCAAACTAGGGAGGCTGCTAGGTAGAACAATGAGGAGGCTCTACAGAGTTGATTAAAAATCTAAAAAGAGATATATAGAGGAGCAAGAGAGATTTTTTTCAAAGCACAGTAAAGAAAAATTCACCACCAAAAAGTATCTGTGTTTCCTTATTTTTCCCTTCAGAGAAAAAGGTCTAACACTGCATTCATGGATTTTTTTTTTGCATACCCTGAGTACTGACTGGAGGCTGCCCCCCCCCCAAATTTAGTGATAATGGGTTAATTTAAATGTAAGAGTTAGCTAGTAACAAGCCTGAGCTATTGGCCAAACATTTATAATTAATATTAGGCCTCTATGTGGCTACTTGGGAGTGGCTTGCAGGACATGAAACTTCTGCCTACACTACATAATAATTTTTAGAACATCCTGGGCTATATCATGAAATCCTGTCTCTCAAAACTGAAAAAAAAAAAGATTTACAAATAATGGCTGTTTATTATTGGTATTATAAAATTTCAAAGCCTAATTTTTAAAAAAGGAACAAGAAAACAAAATTTTAAGTAGTAGATATAATACTTTTCCTCTCATTAGATACGTCTGAGTTCCTGAGTTTCCCCCCTGAAATTTAGAAAATTAGGAACAATTGTTTTTCAGTTTAGCCTTACATTGGAGAGGGTTTTGTGAGAATGCTAACATTCAAGATACATTAACCATAGAACATCTGTGTAGCGATATTTCATTTGTACTTTAATAAATAAAGCTTGCCTTGTGTGGTGACACACACCTTTAATCCCAGTAGCCACACTTGTTTGCCATAAATACTGGGCAGTAGTGGTGCATGCCATTAATCTTAGCACTAGAGAGGAATATAAGATGGGAGGACACAGCTCTTAAACTCAGTCTCATTCTGAGGATTCCTGGAAGCAGGATCATCATTTTCAGACTGAAATAGAGGTAAGAGTCAGTGGCTGGAGGTTTTTCTTTTCTGACCTTCAGGTTGAACCCCAATATCTGTCTCTGGGTTTTTAATTAATCATGCTACACATCTAAATGTCCAAAAGCCTGACTACGGGAAGCAAAACCAGACCTGCTAACTTAGCATGGGGATACATGTCTTTGCTTCTTACAGAATTTCCTTCTACTATAAAGTGAGGGGGAAACAGTTCTTGTTTAAAAAAAAACAAGCCAAAGGCCCACTTTACTCAGGTAAAACATTCACAAAGACCAACTGAATCTGTAGCTAAAACCAACTCATGCAATTTATAGCAAAATCACCTGTCATAAGACTGTAAGTCCTTGTTTATGCACATGGAGAGCCATATAGACACACACACCAGGAACACTGTCCACTTTCTTTTCTGAACACTGTAACATTGTAATAGCATGTGTAGCAATTGCATGGTTAGTGCTGGGTTCAATGAACCCAAGACCCCTTGATACTTAAGTTCTGGTTTTTCTTAAAACCACTTATTATATTAATTAAACACTATAGAATATTAATACATGGGGTGGTAACACACAATACCATGCTGTCAAGTGACTTGCTTATATGTTTAAGAATTAACTCTCTTATTTGTAGTGTTAGCCTTTGCTAGCCCAGTCTGATCTGACTAGTATCTTGGTAGTTAGAAGTTAGTGAGCAGAACTTCAGTAAACTTTACATCAAAATTGCTAGTAGTTCTACTGTAGAGTCCATATTAAGTTAGTAAAGATCTCTTACTAGGAAATGTTTTAGGGTTTCCTAATGCTGCGAATAGACACCATAACCAGGGCAACTCTTTTTTTTTTTAAAAAAAATGGTTAATTGGGGTGGCTTGCTTATATCAATTTCAGAGGTACCATTATGGCAGGGTGTTGGCATACAAAAAAGTTCCATAGTAGCCCAGAATGGGGTATAAGACAGGTTTATTTATTTAGGGATAAACTCACAGAAAGAGTAGTGATCTGCGGTACTCTGCTTGTCCTGAGAACTGTAACCAAATCCAGCAGCCAAGAGGCCTGTTAAACTTTTTGTCTGCATTTATAGTACCAAAGTGGGTTGGTATCTTAAAGGCTACTTACTGAAGGAATTCCCACAGCAACTCCCCCTTTTATCTAAATAAGAGAATTCTAAGTCCAATACAAAATTATATACAATAAGAATAAATATCAAGTATTGTCCAGAAAAAAGAAGAGGCAAAAACATAAATAAAAATTAGAATTACAACCAGCATGAACCACATCAAGCAAGAAACATATGCTATGCATTTCAACAGTTATCCTACCCTAAAGAGTATTAAAAATGGCTTGGCGTAGTCATGTGAGGAAAGCAACTATGACTATCTAGTTTTCAACCCCATCAAAGATCTGAGAAGAGAAATAATATTACTGGAATAAATAGGAAGTGCAATCAAGCAACTTCCAAAAGGTGCAAGAGATGACAGAGATAAGCAGCTACTTGGGCAATCACCCAAGGTCTCTTTCACAATGTTGAGGCAACCAATTTTTGCTAAGGTCTAGAGTATCTGACAGATCATTTTCTGAGGTAGGACTATTTGAAAAACCATCTTACCCTGTCTTTGATATGTGATTCCCCTCTGTATACTGTGAATACCATTAGTTAATAAAGAAGCTGTTTGGGGCCTGTGAAAGGGTAGAGCATATAGCTAGGTGGGGCAAACTAAACACAATGCTGGGAGAAAAGAGGCAGAGTGAGTAAAAAGCCATGGAGTTGCTGCCAGAGACAGACATGATGAAACTTTGCTGGTAAGGCACAGCCACGTGGCAATACACAGATTAATAGAAATAGGTTAAAATAAGATGTAAGAGTGATCTAGAAATATGCTTAAGCTATTGGCCAACCAGTATTTCAAATAATATAGTTTTTGTGTGATTATTTCGAGTCTGAGCAGCTGGGAATGAACAAGCAACCTCCTACAACATGTCTTGGCAAGGTTTGGCAGTCTTTTTGTTTGTATCCTACTTATCCTGTATGGACACCATGAATTTTGTCAGTGGTTGGGTTTGCCAAGAAGAAAATAAGCTCCAAGTTGAGTGTCTTCAATGCCCAACATTCTCTCATAAATAAATTGGTGCTACCAGGAGCAATTGCATCTCATATCAACAGAATTCTGTTATTTAAATACCATATTTTACAGTTCTTTGAAGTGTTTGAAGATTACCTATCTATGCAGAATACAATCTCTATGCATCTAAAGAATCTCATTAGTTTGACAAACATGGATGGCTATCGACTATAATTTTTCATATCTAAATAGCTAAGAGACTAAGACTTCATATTAAAAAATTAAAAAATCTTTAAACAAAAGTGTGGCAAATTAGGACAATGGCCCTAAAACACAAATAAAATATAAGTATCTTGATCAGAGGAAGAAATATATAGTGCAATATAAGTATATCCTAAAACTGCATCAATATACAAAACATGGCAGCATGCAGGTAAATGTGGTGCTGGCTACATCTTGGCTTACAGGCAACAGGAAGTCAACTGACTCACTGGGCAGTATCCTGAGCATAGGAAACCTCAAAGATCTTCCACAAAGTGACACTCTTCCTCCAAAAGGTCATACACTCCAACAAAATGACACCTAATAGTACCATTCCAAGCAATGAGATCATGGGGTTAATTTCATTCAAACTACCACAGGATAGAAAATAGTTTGAAAAATGCTTCAACCACAGCTTCTCATTATAGAGAATTACACATGGGTTGTCATTCAATGAATACTATTTCTGTTCCCTGAATTTCAATGCCATTCTTTAGAAAGGGATTTTAAAAGACTTAAGAGCATTATATAGCAGTAGCCAGTATTTCTTTAAAATATTCAGTATCTTAAATGGTATATGCACTCCCCCTGTCTTTTTTATTAACCTAGACAATAGCTTCCTAGACTGTGAAAGGGAGAAGAATCAAAAACATTGCAGAACTTGTCTTTATCAGAACACAAGTTAAAAGCAGTGAAGTCACTGGTATCCTCCTATTTCCCATCCATAACCATCAAATTCATATGTTAAATCACTAGCTCACCTGTAACCCAGAACCTTACTATATTTGAAGACAGGGTTTTTAAAGAGCAGATTAAATTTGGGTCATCCTCGTAACCTATATCCAATTGGTATCATTACACAAGAAGAAATCAGAACACAGACATATACATAGAGGATGATGTGAGGAAACAGAACAAAGATGGCCATTCAAGCCTAAAAAGGTAACTCAAATGCATCCTAACCTTGCTGACACCTTGATCTCAGACTTTTAGTTTGTTCAGCTACTTACATGTCAATTTGACTGGGGCATTAATCTAGTTGGGTATTATAGCCGTTGCTGCTGCTGTTGTTGACTGGGGCATTGGACTGGTTGGGTATTATTGTTGCTGTTGTGGTGAGAGGAGGAGGAGCAGCAACAGCAGATCTGTGTAAATTATCCCAGAAGACATCAGCATTTCAGTTTGTGAAATCTTGACAGCACCAATACAACACAATGGCTAAGGAGGACTGAGTTCACTTTCTTAATGTTTAAGCTGGGACATTAACATTCTCCTATCACTCCTGATTTGGGGGTTTTCCAAACCTATAATTTAGCCTATAACACTGGTTAGTTGGCTTTCAAATTGTAATACTTCTACACTGGCTTCCTAGACTAAGCTAAAACCTGAACTGTGGTCCAGCTAGGTCACACCCAGGTATATATTCACAATAGTCAAAATTACAGAGCTAGTCTGAGCCCACCAACAAATCGGTGGATAAAGACAATGAGCCATATATAAACAGTACAGTAGTATTCTTCTGCAAAAAAAGAATGAAATTATATCATTTGTAGGAAAATGTTTGGACTGGAGTTATCTCACAGAACAAAATAATAAATATTCAGAAAGATAAACACCATGTTTTCTATTATATGTAGAATCTACATTTTAGAAAACATGAAGGTAGAAAAGAACTTGTTTATGCATGATGGGGAACCTAGAGGGAGGGTAGATGGGGCCAAGGCAGTGTGAACAAGGGGTCAATATGCTCAAAGTATGAATGTCATGTTGAAATCTACTATTTTGTGCAAATAATATACACCAAAGAAATTAATCTTGCAACTGTTTTGACTAATAAAAATATAGAGAAAAAAATCAAGAAAGGCATCCATGCACAAATGTGCACACACATGCAAGTGCACATAATCAGACATTCACATGCCTACACATGAGCATGCATAAACACAGATACAGATGCAAAAAATAAGTCTATGAAAAAACCCATTTTAGTGCTTGGCACACTGAAGAATCAACAAATATGAGATTTCTTTTTTAGACTCCTTTTAAATGTAGTTAAGAAAATTGAGATATGCAAGAACAAATGCAGAATGAGAACATGCTAATTATCTTGTCTTTCATGATTTTTTCTCAAATGATGAACTTAAATATTTAGTTTGCATCTAATCTTTAAAGTGCATTTATCCTTAATCTCCTCTATGATGCAAATTTAACATTCACTGTTCATTCATTTACCTAATTAACAAATTTGTGCCTATAAGTCAACTTTAGATTACACTTAATGATTCAACAAAAGCTTATTAACAGCCTATTATCTGTGTGAGACTATCATTTAGAGGCTAGTTTATGCAGATACTGCTGGTTAGCTTCTAGCATAGTTCTAAGATGCTTAATAATAATTTTTTATCTTGTCCAACAGTGAATATCCTGGTGGATTTCATCCCATTTGAGAAACCAAAGTAGCAGGGGAAAAAATCTACAGACATGATTAAATATAGACATCATTAAAGGCTAGGTTTCTTGCAGCAGCTATAGTCTACTACTTTAGAAATATTCAAGTACGGGCTGGAAAGACTGCTCAGCGGTTAAGGGCATGCACTGACTAGAATTCAGTTCCCAGCACTCACACTGGGCAGCTCACAACCACCTATAACTCCAGCTCCACATGTCCAGAATCCCTCTTCTGGCCTCTGTAGGTACCCATACTTATATGTACATGTCCACATAAACATGCATCCATACCATTAAAAAAAAATAAATCTTTAAAAATTTTTCCAAGGAAAAGTAAAAATTAATAAAACAAAGAAAATAATCATAGAAACTTTATAAATTATACTAAATTAATAGAAGCTACAAGAGCTAATAAGTAGCCTGAGCTAATGGGACAATCAGTTTATAATCTTATGGAGATCTCTGTGTGATTTTCTTTGGGGCTTGCCGGCTGTGGGGTATCAGGTGGGACATAAACCCCAACAAGCAGGCCCCCTCATGTTACAGAAGGGCACCCACGTGGATAACTGAATCCACATAAAGCCTGTGAGAGCTTGGGAAGTAATACTGGGCAGAAAAGAATAAAGCATTGCTTCTTGATAGCAGCAATTTCTCGGGTCTGCTCTGCTTGCTAGAGGCAAGCAATCACTCTCAGCTAAGAGAGGCTTCCCGACTCAGCTTTAGCCACAAAACCCTGCAGCTCATTAAGAAGAGGTCCTGCCACGAAATGCTTAAATGGTATTGATGACAAGCTGACCGCATGCTTCTCAGTTTTTAGCTGTAGCAGGAAAAAAGCTGCACTGTTTTAAAATGCCAGCTTTTTGGGTCATCCTGCCAGGGCAAACTCTGACTCTTTCAGGCAGGCAGTCCCATTGAGTGTGGTCTGTGAGCAGAATGCTGCAGCTTGCTTCCTGGCAAGGACCTTGAAACGTCATAGAGTTGTGGCAATAAAAATGGCTACAACCAGTACGTCCGCCATGAGGCTGGAAAGCTAAGGAATGGGTTGGATCCAGCAGTCAAAGCCATGGCTTTAATCCTACCCATATTGTTTGGTAAATTAAAGACTCATGTGGTCACAAAAAGAGAGATATACAGTAAAAGAAAGATTCAAAGTTGAAGAAAACCTCTAAATGGTTTAAAAATATATGCAGGCTAAAGTTTAAAGTTCTTTAAAAAAAGAGAGGAGTAGGGTGTGGCAGTACACACCTTTAATCCCAATGCCTGGGAGGCAGAGGCAGACAGATCTATGTGAGTTCAAGGTGTGGTAACACACACCTTTAATCCCAGAACTGGGGAGGCAGAGACAGGTGGTTCTCTGTGAGTTCAAGGACGGCCTGGTCTACAGAATTATTCCAGGTCAAAGATATACAGAGAACCTGTCTCAAAAAGTGAAAGTAAAAAAGGAGGAGGAGGAAAAAGAGGAGGAGGAGGAGGAGGAAAAGGAAGAAGGAAGGAGGAGGAGGAGGAGGAGGAGGAGGAGGAGGAAGAAGAAGAAGAAGAAGAAGAAGAAGAAGAAGAAGAAGAAGAAGAAGAAGAAGAAGAAGAAGAAGAAGAAGAAATAGAGGTTAAAGTAAAGCCACATAAAGATGGAAAATACACAGAGAATCTTGATACTATATGCTGTTATGTTCTCTTTGAATTGTTTGAATGCTGAGGAAGGAACAACAGCTGCTAAAAGATATTTTTTATAAATGCTGCTGAATTAATCCAAGATAGGTGTTTTGAAAATACCTTGGCTTCAAAATTGAAGCCAAAAGGTATGCTACTTTAGAGAAGAGAAATGAGAGGCTGCGGATTCAATCTGAGCTAAGAAAAATCAGATTTGATCAAGGAAGATCACCCGAGAAATCTCTGGTAGGAACAGATGGCCCCGATGTCTGAGTTCTACATCCAGAACAGATTCAAGACTGCTGCCCGAGATGATCAAGGCTCACAGGATACTCCAGTCAGGACTTGATTATAACTCTAAATTTTCTTTAGGTCCCCATAAGATTATCAGCGCCCCCAACCAGCAGGAAGTAGCCTGTAATACTACACCCACATTCCCCAAAAATGGAGTATGGAATATGAATATTTGCCTTTGTTTTTTTTTTTAAAAAAAGAGAGGGGGAAGTGGTGCAGGAGAATTGTCTATATTCTGTCAATCATGTATTTTAATAAAACACCGATTGGCCAGGCAGGAAGTATAGGTGGGTCAACCAGACAGGAAGTAGAGGCGGGGCGATGAGAACAGAATGCTGGAAAGGAGGAAGCCCATTCCTCCCATTCCAGCCCAGACCACTGAGAAGCAAGATGTAACCTGCCTGGCTGAAAGGTATGGAGCCACATGGCTAACATAGATAAGAGCTAATAAGTAGCCTGAGCTAATGGGCCAATCTGTTTATAATCTTATGGAGACCTCTGTGTGATTTTCTTTGGGGCTTGCCAGCTGTGGGGTATCGGGCGGGACATAAACTCCAACAAGCAGGCCCCCTCCTGTTACATTAGATGCCAATTTAAATCTTAGTAACTGATCTATGTAATGTACACAGGACAGCTGCCAGTGAGGGACTGTTTTGATCTCACATAAATGAAATCTGTAGTTTTTTAGTCTTTCAGTACTTGGCTTATTTTAAATAACCTAATGTTCTCATTTTCACCTGTGTTGTTGCAAATAACAGGGCTTCCGTTCATAAGACTGGACAATATGCTACTGTCTTCTTATACCACATTTCCATTGTCCAGTCACCATTGGCAGACCTCTAGGCTGTTTCCACATCTTAGCATTAAGAACACCAATGAAATGAACATACCCATTTCAGATCCCATTTTCAGTCTTTTGGGGGAAAACACCCTGCAGCAGGATTACTTGATCATGTGCTAGTTCTATTTTTAGTTTTTTGTTTTATGTTGTTTTGAGCTATATGATACAATGAGGGTGGGATGGAGTTCACTGTGTAGCCTTAGACTGGCCTAGAACCCTTGAGATACTTAACCTTCATGCCAGCTTGATGGGCTAGAATCACATGGAAACAGATATCTGGCCAGGGAGTTTTCAGACTGGGTTAACTGAGGAGGAAAGACCAACCATGCTTGGTATCATCCCTTAGGTGAGAGTCCTTGACTGAAAAATTTAAAAATAGAGCTAGGCACCAAGTTTTATCTCTCTGCTTCCAGTTCTGGATGAAATAAATCTAACAGCTGCCTCATGACTTTCTTGACATGATTCCCTCAAACTGTGAGCTAAAGTCTGAAGTAAACTTCCTCTTAAGATGCTTTTTTTCAGGCATTTTGTCACAGCAATGCAGATAAGCTGTTGTAACTGTGGTTCAAGGCGGTCAGATTCAGTTGGAAGCAAAACTCAGTAGTGCTGTCCATATGGTACTGGTTTGGCAGGCATAAAAGATGCAAGGTTGAGGGGGACATTTCAGAGAGCCACTGGCCACAGCATGAAGCTGTGAAGATGAAGCCTAAATTACAATGGAGATCCAAGGTTGTATAATTGTCAGGAAGGTTGGTTGTCTGCTGAGGAAAGCTGCTGGTACGAAGTAGAGAAGGCCGAAGAAAGAGGCTATATTGCTACAGGCAGAAGAGCTGGTCGGGAATACAAAAGTCCTTTTGGAACACTGATGAGTCCATCACCAGACCCAGATGTTGGACATGGAGCTAAGGGGTTTGGTGTTTACTATGAGGGGTTTTGATCTTATTTTGTATGAGTTTTCCTTATTATATGCCCATCCCTCCCTTTTGGGATAGAACTATTTATTCTGTGGAATTATTTATTGTATGTTAGATGTAATGTGTTTTGGTTTTTGTTTGTTTTGATTTGATTTTTTTTCATGTAAAAGGGGGTGAATGTTACAGTTAAATGATTTGGTCCCAGAAGAGACTCTGCCCTTACACTTTTGAACAATGTCGGTGCTGTGAAAGATGACAGAGACACTCAAAGGTAGAGTAAGTGTATTTTTCATTATGAGACGAAAATGAAACACTAGGGGACAGGGATGGAATGTTATGACTTAAATTGACATGTTTGTCAGGTTGGCAAGGGATGTGTTGGTTAATCTTGATTGTCGACTAAATGGAATTTAACATCACCATGGAAACCAACCTCTGGATGTTTCTGTGAGGCTGTCTGGGCTACACAGGAAGGAAGAGCTAACCTAATGTGAGGCTGTCTAGACTGGGCTACACAGGAAGGAAGCCCTAGCCTAATTTGGGCAGCAGCACACCATTCAATGTGCCAGGGCACCAGACTGAATTAAAATGGTGAAGGCAGCAAACGCTGGCACTCCTCCCTCTGTGCTTCCTGACTGCAGCCCCAAAGTGATCAGTCACCTGTCTCCATGCCTCCCCGTTATGATGCACTGCACCCTTAAGCTGTCAGTCAAAATAAACTCATCCTTCCTTAAATCACTTTTTGCCAAGGATTTTGTTTTTTGCTACAACAATGAGAAAAGTAACTTATACATCAAGTTTTCTTATATACCAAGTTTTCTGATTTTGCTAGTGTTTTTAAAACTGTTTTAATACTTAATATTTTTATTAAAACTACTCCCTCCCTAGAAGATTTTGCCTGTACATAAGACATATAGAGAGAATGCTTTTAAAAATGCACTGATAGCATGATATTGAGGATGGTACTAACAGGAAGACTCAACTCTTACAATGTGGCAATTTTGACACCTTAATTCTGTTCAGCTGACATTAACAATCACATCCAACAAGGTCCACAAAGAATACAGTATTCAGAATATAGAACAGACCACAGAAAATATGGTCCAGGGGGTGGAATGATGAAATTTCAGTATACAATTTACATATAGAAACTCACTGAAAATTTTATTTCTCTAAAAACATGATTCATACTAAAGTATTTTTCAGAGATGCAGCACTTTAAAAAAAATAAAAACAAAAAAGTTGGCACTAGATAGAAGGCCCAGTGATTAAGAGCATTGCTTGCTCTTCCCAAGGACCTAGGCTCAATTCTCAGCACCTACAGGGAGGCTCACAACTTATGCAAACTCCTGATGGCCGTGATACAGTGCCCTCTTCTGGCCTCCATGCGTATTGCATGAACATACATAAATAAGCAGGCAAAGCACCATACACATTAAAAACAATAACACTTTTAAAAAGTTTTTTCATTGCTCAAACAAGCTAATTAATTAAAATAGACTTGTAATAATCCTAAAAATAAGTATCTGCCCTAAAGAGAGCTGCATCACAGTCACAAGTTATGCCAGGGTCCATCTATTTTGTTTGTTCAAATGCAGATCTATTCTAGTGAAAAGGGTACCTACCCAGAGATAGTATTATATCCTGAGAGACCTTCCTACAGAACACTGACAACATTTAAGGTTCCAGTTGACAAAATAGTATTTAAGAATGTACCAAGAAACATGAGCTCTTCTGGTCGGCAGTAAGTGGACATTAACTTTCTATAACTGACTCTCACAGTTAACCAGAAACAATCTAGAGCCTGTGGGCTTCTTCTGTCTGCGACTCCTTAAGATTGTAATGAACTCATCTATGCCTAAGCATACAATCCATTGTCTTCAAGAGAGACAGACAGGTAGAATGCTTGCCCAGCATGCACAAGACCTCGGGTTCAATCTCTAGAGCTGCACAATGTTTGGTAATGTGTGTGAACCCAGGACCTGGGAGGTGGAAGCACAAGGACAAGAAATTTAAGAGTCTAAGGCCAGTCTGGGCTACTTGAAGCCCTCCAGGTCCAAAGGGGAGGGAGGGAGGGAGGAGGAAGGGAAGGAAGGAGAGGAAAAGAAAGAAAAAAAGGAAAAAGAAAAAGAGGGAAAAAGAGAAAGAAAAACGAATGAAAGAAAAGGAGAAAAGGGAAACGATTTAGTCAGCTATATACAGCGAGAATTAATAGATGCTCATTCTTCACCTGGTGCTGGAAAACCTGTGTTTGTAGCCACCCTGGGATGCATAAGACTGCCTCAAAAAAAGGAGGGGTTGTTACCTAGAAATAACCAAGGCGGGGGGAGGGGCGGAGAGACAACTCTAAGGAAGCCAGAACACGCCAAAGTTGGCCGTGGTCCCCTCTTCTCCTACGTCACTGAAGAGGATCCCGGAACCCCAACTGAGCCAGTGAGGGGCATGGGAAACACACAGCGACCTCGCGACCTCGCTTCACAGGACACCCAGGGAGATCGCCGCGCGACCCGCAACAGGGGCCTGCGTGGGTTCCAGGGACCGCGGACGCACGTCAGCTCGCGGGTTAGCGGCCACCACGCCCAGCGCCGCCAAGCCGAGCCGCAGCCACCCACCTTCCGGAACCGGCGTGGCCGCCAAGTGGAAAGGACGCGCTAGAGGGCGCCCTGAACACGGGCCTCAACCCCGCTGCAGCCGGCCTGCGACTTTCCCAGCTCCACTCCGCCTCCCCGTGGCCCGCTGCGACGCCTCACCCCGCTCCCGACGCGGAGACCACTGGGACTCGTAGTGCGCCCCGCCGCGGAGGCTCACGGGACCCGTGGCGCGCCGCCCGCCCCCGCCCCCCCTCCGCCCCGCAGAGGCTTATGGGACTTGTAGTACGCCCCGCCCTTCCCGGCCAGAGCGCCGCTCAGCGGTGCCCGCAGATCCTTCAGGTCCCGCTTCCGGTTTCGTAGCCCTGCGCTGGTTCACAGGGTGTGTGCAGCGGCGACACCTTTGTGGGCTGCGGGGCGTTCGTGGCCCCTTCTAGAAACCTCTCGTCAGCGGGCGCCAGCGGCCCCCGAGCTGGCGCGCGTGCTGCTGGGTAACGGGCCTGCTCGGGCGGCCCCAGGCCGCTCCTGCTCGGCTCGCCCGTGACCTCCAAGCCCCTCGACGACAGGCCCGCGGAAGCCGCGGCCGAAGACATGGGACTCCCTCGGTGCACCTGCGGCGGCCACCTTGACTGGGGGAGCGGCGGTGTCTTCGAGGAAACCGGAAGCCCGTGGTGACCCCTGGCGACCCGGTTTGTTTTCAGTCGGTTTCCAAACACTGGGGAAGCGAAACCCGGTGGCCTTGGGGGCGGCCCTACGTAGCCAGGGTTCAGGGTGAGTGGATCGCTCGCGCTCGCCTGGAGGGTGCAGACGGCCAGGACCGGCCTGGTGGCTGTCGCCTGGCCACACACACGTCGTCTTCCGTCCCTCTGCGGTACGGAGCGGCCCACCGTAGCATCCCCAGCCCCTGCCATCCCCACCGCCCGGCTGCCACAGGCTCTTCCTAAGCCTTCACGGCTCGTGGATTGCTCAATTTCTGCCCGTACTTTGGTCGACTGGGAATACTTTCAGTTTTATTTCCTGCACTGAGGTGGCGTTTATATCGGAAAGGGAAAGGGACACGGCATCTGGGCAGTGACCGCCAGTCTTTTTTCGGCTGTTTTGCAAGGTAGGCTAGCACTCCGGTCCTCCTCACCGGGAACTCAGTTCTTAGAGGTGAGATAGACTACCCATGGAAGCTACTACAAATCAGAACGTAAATTGCTCAGAACATAATAATGCGATAATCAAAAACATTGACCACTGGGGTTGAAATTGGCCTCTGCTCTTTAAATACAGAAGACATCCTCCCGCCCCGCCCCCCGTTTGAGTTTTTAGTTGGAGTGAACAAAACCTTAAAGCAGTTTCATTTCTAGTTCTCCAAAAAATATCCTGACCCAGTCTGCGGTGCTCACTCCATCCTCTCAAACTGGGAATAGTTGGGATTATTTGCTGGATGACTACAAAATACTGAATGCCCTAAGGTTCATAAATGCTCGTTTTCATGCAAATGTGAGCGTTTAATATCTAAGAGCCAGCATGCTGTCATGGGAAACGGCAGTGGATTAGATCAAAAGCCCTGGGATGTAAGCATTGAATTTTCCATCTGTTCACTTAACACGAGTTAGAGGTTAAGCCTCTTACTCCTGCTTGCTTTCCCCTTTTCTGAAGTACACTGCTCACTTTCCAGATAACAGTTTCTAAGAGCTGTACTGGCTCTGAGTTGGCAACCTGTTTGCATGTGTAATTACTTCTCCTGTGACTTGAGATGTGCTTACCCATCTTAGTGTTTTTACATTGATTTAAAGAATTCCTAAGAACTACCTAGTTCATTAAAAGGTGAAGCACACATTGGGTATGGTGGCACGCGCCCTAAATAATCGTAGCACTTGGGAAACAGGCATGCTGATTTCTGAGTTCCAGGCTGGCCTCTTTTACACAGTGAGACCTCTTTAAAAAAATACGGTGAAGCACAGTGTCTGGTGTAAAAGTGCCTAAACCAGAAGTGCTTCGTTAATGTTAGCGCAGGTCACTGCCGTGCCCACTGAATGAAGTGATGCGATAACAATAAGAATAATAAACTTCTCAGTGGGACCAACCTAACTTTATTGGCACTTCCCTGAATTGAAGTTACCTCATTGTTAGAAAATAGTTATTGACCGTATGTCATGGAGGTGTTGGCTGCATTGAGCTGCACTGCTGTAGAGGGTGAGGGAGGCCGAGTGCCACACTTGAGTCTTGAATGCCTTAGCCACAGCAGCTGGGCTCTGGACTGCTGCAGGCCATGAGCCAGGATCATCATGAAAATGGAATTGCTCATATTGCATATCTGATAGTGCTTCAGCTTTTGGAGACTTAATGAATTACAGAGCATATGGTTGTAAAGGTGCATCGATGAAGTGCTGGCATCTTTTTTTAAAAGGGCACTTGAGAATCCCTTTTAAAGGAACAGAAGCCATTCCTTCCCCTAATTATTTAAAATGAGAAAAAGAGCCACTTGTTATTTCCTGGTTCTCCTCCATAAGACTTAATCTTTTTTGCCCATTGTTTAATTGACCTAGATGAAGGGGGTTCTCAAATATCCTAACTTTTCAAAGATAGGAAGCCAATGGAAATTTTTAAGATTTTATTAGGTATACAGTGTTCTGCCTGCATGTACACCTGCAGGCCAGAAGAGGGCACCAGATCTCATAGATGATTCTGAGCCACCATATGGTTGCTGGGACTTGAACTCAGGACCTCTGGAAGAGCAGTCAGTGCTCTCAACCTCTGAGCCATCTCTCCAGCCCGCCAATGGAAATTCTAAACAGTATTCACTTTAGAAAGTAATGCACAGTAGGCCTTAATTCAAACCCCAGCTCCTTCATGTGCCACAGGTATGATCATAAAGACATTTACTCACCTCTCTAAGTCGATTTCCTTGACTCTGGTGTTGGTACCTTCTTTCTAGCCAAGTTTAGTGTAACTATATCTAACTTATCAGCCAGTTTCTGACACAACTGTGAGTTTCTTTTTATCTGTTCAGATTGCCATTCTGTATTTGGATTAGGAGGGGTATTTTAATGATACAGTCGAAGCCTGTAATGTATGTATAGCTATGAGATTTGAGATCCAGAGAGCTGAAGTGAACTAGTATGTAATCAGGGTGACAGATCACAGACTAGAACTTGAGTTTCTTAATCTTAGGCTATTGTATCATAGAGCTTATCTGGATTCTTACTGGGAAAAATTACAGTTACAACATTCAGTGTTTTATGAAGAACCTGTATTTGGTTTGAGCACAAGGTCCAACTTCCACCTAACCTTAATCTCAATGCAGGCAGGTAAGGGCTTCCCAGTCCTCCCCAGGCCCAAACCACTCAACCCAACTCCCTCAGTCAGCCCTGCTGCAGCCATGGGCAAATCCGGGCTGTTCTCAGACTTGGTCAGAGAAGCTTCCTTTTGCAGTGGTCACCAGTCACTGGCGAGATGCATGCTGAGTCAAAGTGATGGGAATTAGAGACTGAATGCCCAGCCCTGCGTGAGACATCTGTAATAATCTCGGCACCAGCGGTGTGGAGATCGTCCTGGTAGAGAAGGTGGAAAGCATGTTAAGAGCAGAAGGAAGGAGAGGAGTGCTGTGACCTGCTGCCTGGTAGATGCACAGTCTCACAGCAACTGTTGTCACCTTGCAGGACTTAACACAGAATCCCAGGCTTCTCTATGCTAGAGAGATGCTCCTCCGCTGGACTTCAGCAGCAGTCCAGTGACTGTGTTTGTCTATTCTTGACACTAAGTTGTTAAAGATTATTGGAATGTAAGTATTTTTTAATTTTGGTAAATAAGAATAGGTACAAGCAAGTTTCTTAAAATGTTGCATATTAGCATTAGCTTGATGTATTTTACTTTAGTGCCATTTACTCAGAAGCATCAAACTTGTGAGCCAGCTGGCTGGTTTTGTAGCTATATTATCACAGGGTTAGCTATATTATCACAGGGTTCCATACTGTAGCTAGCCCAAGACTGCCTGGGACTCACTCTCTAGCCCAGCCAGCCTTGAACTGGTAGTAGTCATTCTGGCTCAGCCTTCCAAGTACTGTGATAACGATGTGAGCTGCCCTACTCATTTTCTAAGGTCTTGATGGATGTAAGGTTTTCTTTAGAAAAAAAAGGTTGATTGTGGAGGGGAAAATATTAGTAACTCTGGCTCTAAAACCAGACAGCATCTGCTAAACACTAATCTGACCCACCCTGGCCAATTTTCTCTTCTGCAATAAGACTTTCTACCTCTTGCTGTAGGGAGCCTTGAGAATTAAAGTGGATGCTTCTGAGCAGGACAGGGCCAAGTAGTTGATTGGTGGTTATATGACTCAGCCTCGTGTTCTGATGTGAAATATGAGTAAATGGGCTACTTATAACTTTTCGGGTCCCAATTTTAGAAGTTTAGTTATTAAGATAGGTGCCTTGACTTTGGACCTCTGGGGGGAGTAAGTGGCCCATCGTGGCAGGGCACTGAGAAATAACTCCCATCAAGGTAGGAAAAGAGAGGTAGAGGTACAAGAGTCTCCTTTGAGGACATGCCTCTAATGACCTAAGGCTCTTCCCTAATGCCACACTTCTGGAAGGTCCACAACACCAATACTACCACTGTGGGGACCAGACCATAACAGTTGTGAATCTTCTTAACAAGTGTAAGTGTCGAGTCTAGGCCATCTTTGAAAACATTTTATGGAATAAGGGCCAAAATTGACAGCCTCTTCATAAAAGTAAACCTCACTTACTCTCTGGTCTGTCTCCTACCTCCTGTCACTCCCCTTTCAGCTCCCCCTCCTCACGCTGTCATGTCTTTAAAGTTGTGCGCCTACTAGAAGTTAGCAGACTGTCAGAAGGTTACGTGTGATTAAATTTAGTCAAAAGAGTCAACTAATGTCTTTTTGGTACCGTCTTTGAAAACCATCTCCCATCCCTCTGGCTCCAGAAGTTTCAGATATGTTACTTACCTATACATTATAATCATTTTTCTGTACAAAGTCACTCTGGGTTTTGTGGGTTTTATTTTGTATTTCTGCTTAGAAAATGATTAATAGTAAAAATGAATACAGATATTACAATTAAATTATTTGGAGCTTTGTTTAAAACAAAAGTGTAAAAAGCTCAGGTCTTTAAAAGTATTTCTTACCTTCGTATAGCAGTTTATTGGTGTTTGGTTTTAGCTGATTTTAGAAGATACACAAATTCAATAAATTCTATCCAATTAGGGTAGGTTTGTTATTTAAGTCAGATGAATAGTGAGGGTACAGTTTTTACCACCTTTAAAATTAGACTGCATCACAGCATTTATTAGATAGGTAGGTAGGTAGATAGATTTGCTATATGTAGTTATATATAATGTCTATTATATGTAGCTTTGTATAATATTCTTTTAGGTAAAATAGTATTTTACAGTCCTGTTTAATTTAGCTAGGGATCCAACTTAGAACCTGATACATGCTTGGCAAATGTTCTACTGCTGAACCCTAATCCAGTGTAATTTCACACTTTTATAGAACTTAATAGTAATGGATTTTAGTACTGGATCTAAGTTGTTTATCTGTAATCATTTTCATCCTTTATACTATAAAAGTGGTTATTAATACTTCCTGAGCCTTAACAGCTTACCCACTCAGTCACCCAGCCCCTGAGCCTTGTGTTAGAGCCTGGGCAGCTTTGCTTATAGCAGTCTCCCTGTGCTCCCTCTGCAAGGATAGCTTTAAGGTTGTTCTCAGTGTTCACCATGTAAATCTAGCTTATCTTCCCTGCTTTCTCGCCTCCATAGCTGCCATGGACACACTAGTAGAAGATGACATCTGCATTCTGAATCATGAGAAAGCCCACAGAAGAGAGACGGTGACTCCACTCTCCGGGTATTCAGGAGATGAGTCTGTTGCTTCACATTTTGCTCTTGTCACCGCGTATGAAGACATCAAGAAGAGACTTAAAGATTCAGAGAAAGAAAACTCTTTCTTAAAGAAAAGAATAAGGGCTTTGGAAGAAAAGGTCATTTTTTTTCTTTTGATTATCTTTGACATAAAAATAATTCCAAATATTTGATATTTAAAATATTTTCTAATCTGTCTTCCAAGACTAAGTAAGAATTTCTAAATTGTTCACCACTAAACTATGTTGCATCAGTTGTACCATGTGCTTGGTGATCTTGTAGGACAGGATTTAAAAACTTAGATTTTCTGTTCCAGCATTTTCTTTTCCTTGTTTTCATATTGCCTACTGTCATTGCTATGTATTGTTGCCAGTGTTTTCCTTGTGTGTGTGTGTTGCACACGCATGTGTGCCTGCATATATTTGAAGGCCAGAAATCAGCCTCAGATGTTCTTCCTCAGGAGCTGTTCACCTTCTGTGTTGAGACAGGATCTCATACTAGGTCATAGTGGTTACTAATTAGACTAGGCTGCGCCTGGCTAGGAAGCCTCGGAATCTTCCAGTCACTGTCTACCTATTACTGGGGTTACAAGTACACACAACACCAGGGTTTTAACCTGAGGATTGATCTCCCGTCTGCACGCTTGTGCAACAAGCAGTTTACCAACTGAGCTGTCTCCCCGCCCTGGTATATGCCTGTAATACCATTTCCAAGTCTGTACAGAAGAGTAAAATCCTAGTAAATGACTTTGCTTCACTGTGGTTGGCAAGCTCTTCAGCGGGACTGGACAGACCCTTTACTTCTGCATTCTCTTTGCTTTCCTGGGAAAGTAGGAGTAACCCTTGGAGCTGATGTGTACTTCCCATACTGAGGGTTACATTTCTGAATATTATATGAGGTAGCTGAAATGCAGTCTAAATCATCAGACTTAACTTGATTTTATATGTCAAACTTTTTCTTGGTTGCACATTTATTTATGGCATTTTAAAGTTCTAATTAGTTTATTTCTTCAAATCAAGTTTGTACTATTATCTTACAAAAACAAGAGCTTCAAATGGTAAAAGAAATGAGTTTGTTTTCTTTTAAAGATTAATTTGTTTACTTAATGTACATTGGGGTTTTGCCTGCATGTGTCTC
The DNA here is from genome assembly GCF_903992535.2 of Arvicola amphibius. NCBI lineage: Eukaryota > Metazoa > Chordata > Mammalia > Rodentia > Cricetidae > Arvicola > Arvicola amphibius. The sequence goes on from NC_052049.1 coordinate 183,499,969, forward strand.
TGTATGAGGATGTCAGATTCCCTGGAACTGGATTCACAGCTGTAAACTGCCATGTTGGTGGTGGGAATTGAACCCAGGTCCTTTAGAAGAACAGTCAGTGCTCCCAACCGCCAAGCCATCTCTCCAGTCCAGGAAATGAATTCTTAAGAAATTTCCCCGTATTTAAAAACTTGAGGGTGGGTGTTGGTAGAACTTATTTGCTTGGTGGGATGGCAAAGCAAGCAAGTCATTTCTTAGTATTATCATAATTTCTTCTCATTCATTTTAACTTAGTAATTAAGTCTGCTTGTCATATATTGGCATAAATGTTATGCTTTTAAACTTCAATAAAATCATGGAATTTAATGCATAGTTAGCATACAAAATCTGTACTCTGTGACCATCAATCCTGTTAATTTCAATTGCTGGAACAATGTAAGATTTAATGAAGTGGCATGTGTATTCCTTAAGAAGTCAAGTCTGATTTGATACTTTTCTGGTGATAGAAATTAGATACTGTAGATTTTGAAAATACCCAGACATTTCCAAGACAATATACTGTATTATAGTGTGATGATTACGTTTATTATAAAGCAGATAGTACAAAGTACAGATTACTGATGAGCAACAAACGTATGTGTTTGGATTTCTTTATTGAGTTTTTTTTCTTATATTTGTCTTGTTAGTGAGATTGTGTGGGAGTTAATAGTCACTTAATTATAGGCAAAGGTAGGCTTTATCCTTACATTGCCGTGGTTAGAGTAAGATGTAGAGCCACCACGAGATGGACTTACGTGGTTCTGCAGAATACTCACTGAACGTTTCTTCCCCTAATTTCATGCTGTCAGCTTGTCGGAGCTCGAGTAGATGAAGAAACAAGTTCTGTGGGAAGAGAACAAGTGAATAAGGCCTACCACGCATATCGAGAGGTTTGCATTGAGAGAGACAGCTTGAAGAACAAATTGGAGAAAATAGTAAGTTGATTTGAAAATACTTTATATTTTAATTATTTTGTCTTGCTAGAAGTTTAGAATTAAAGGGTTAAACATTTACATTTATTACGTAAAATAAACATGTTCATGGCATATGAAAAACTATATTTTCCAATAACATACAAAAATAAATGCTTAGTATTTAATGATGTTCAGGACTTAAAGTCTCTTAGCACCACTGACTGACTTTGAAGAAAGTATGACAAGGTCAGATTACTCATTGTGGACGTTTTATTTTGTTTTTGTTTTGTTTTTAATCCAGTGAGCAGTGATGTCCTAAGAAACAAAAAGATCAAAAAGAATCAGGGTTCATTTTCCCCATCTTGCTTTTAAAAATTAGAATGAGATTTATTCAATGTTGACCTAAAAAGTAAGATATAAGACAAACCTAGAGATTTTATTGAATGTAATTTGGCATTTTCCCTACTTAACTAGAATAAAGACAACACTGAATCTTTGAAAGTATTGAATGAACAGCTACAGTCTAAAGAAGTAGAGCTTCTGCAGCTAAGAACAGAGGTGGAAACTCAGCAGGGTATGCCACTTACTTCTTATGAATATTCTAATATTGATCTTTCCATTTGTGTGTTATATTCATAATCTGTTTCCTATATCTGTATGATAAAGGCTAATTTTTTTCTGTTCTTTTTTTCACACAATATCTTACTAACTTTTCTTTATCTGAAAATCGTACTTTCCCTACAGATGTGATGTATTTATTCAAGGGTAGTGTGTGATGAAGTAGAGGAGCAAAGACAAAACCCCATCCTCTCTTACCCACTGAGTTCTCCTGACTTGGCCTTCCTACTGAACTTACTGCCCACAGTTAAACACATTGTCATGGAGTAGCCTGATTGTCTCTTAAATCTTTTTCTTCCTGAAAGTTGATGAAATGTATAGATGAGATGCTGAAAAGGAAAGTTTGTCTGGGAAATATAGATGATAGCTTTGTTCCCATCAACAGTCTCATGAGATAAGCAAAAGAAACACCTATTGACAGATCTTTCAGTAAAAAATTCAATGTGAGATCTTCCCAGGTAGAAGGGCGGGAAATTTTGGAGAATGAAGGACTAAGTCAGGTACTGTAGGGTCCAGGTGTGTTAAGTTCCATAGTCAAGTGTTTAGGAGTGAAATTGTTTTGACATGCATTCTGTCAGTCAGATTGCAAACTTGGATGGAGTTCATGATGCTGAGCCTTAGTATTTATGCTTGTTTTGTGCTGGTTACTTACTGATATTTTACCAGTGTCACCTAGGAACTGTATTTGGTATTAAAAGCAAAGATAACTATTTTGTTGTCTATCCTTTTTCTAGTGATGAGGAATTTAAATCCACCCTCATCTAACTGGGAGATAGAAAAGTTAAACTGTGACTTGAAGATCCATGGTTTGGAACAAGAGCTGGAGCTCATGAGGAAGGAATGCAACGATCTCAAAGTAGAGCTGCAGAAAGCCAAACAGACGGTACTTCAGCATTGTTAGATTGGGAACTTTGTGCACTTCGTGCATCACATATAGGTTTTGTAACTAAGTACTAAGTCATAGGTCTATAATTAACTACAGTCAAAGAATATTCATTGTTGCTAGTATTTCATATATCCTATATATTCATTCTCACGTTAGGATATAGTTTTAAGACTTGATTAAAATGTATATTGAACATTTCTTAGTTACTTTTCTATTGTTGTGACAAAACACCATTACCAAAGCAATTTATAAGAGAAGCATTTAATTTGGGGGCCAAGGTTCCAGAGGGTTTAACTCCATGGTCATCATGTCCGGTAACACAGCAGCAGGCACGCAGGGTACTGGAGCGATAGCAGAGAGCTTACATCTGATTGACAGGCGCGAGACAGAGAAAGAGAGCTATCTGGAATCCCATGGGCTTGTTATACCTCAGATCCCACCTCCTGCCCCATCCTCCAGTGTCACTCACACCTCCTTCAACAGGGCCATGCTTCCCAACCCTTCCTAAACAGTTGTACCAACAGCATACCAAGCATTTAAACATAGCCTAGGAGGACTATTCTCATTCAAACCACCACAGGTTATTTTAATTTTTCCCAAACTTCCTTCCCATAGGGTTCCTCTCATTTTGAATGTGTCTGAAAATTTTAAAGAGAACTTAGTTCTAACTTTTTCTATTTTATTTAACCTAACGGTTTGGTTAGTTTAGACAAAAGAGACATCATTATAGAATTCTTGGGGGAAAAAAAACAAGCTTACCACTAACAAAGAAAGCCTTACATAGCCTGTTTCTTTTCAGAAGACTCAAAACATTTGAGAATTGAAGAATTAGGAAAATGAACAAGAAAATCATCTGCCACGCCTGCTGCCATAGCTTGATTAACCTACAGTCACCCATTCACGCAGACTGCCTCTACCCTAGCATGCTTAGCCTAAAGTCACCCATTCATGTAGACTGCCTCTACCCTAGCATTCTTAGCCTAAAGTCATTCATTCACGCAGACTGCCTCTACCCTAGCATGCTTAGCCTAAAGTCATTCATTCACGCAGACTGCCTCTCAGTTTCTCCCTAGGAGTTTGTTTACCATGATCTACCCTAGATTCAAAAACAGCTGAGTTTTCAGAAGAAGCTGAGGAATATGAAAAAATGGCACCAGAATATTTTTACATTTCTGTATTTTAATTCTCAGCTTAACTATTTGCCCACCAAAGCCCTACATACTGCTAAGGACTTCTGTCCACGTTCCCCTGGAGGTCACCATCTAAAAGTGGAGTGCTTGCCATTCTCTGACTCAGCCAGAGAGTTGTGTACCCATACCTCAAATGTGGCAGATGTGCTCACACTTCTCTCTTCTAGAATGTAGTCTTTATCTGTCAGTGGCTGCTGACTGAGAATGAGCTGCATGTCGGAGCACGGCAGCTTTCTGCTTTCATCCGACTAATCTCATCTGTACTGACAGTGAGAAGCCATATTGGAAACCCTGGACCTGGTAAAAGAAAGCACCACAAAAATTGATGTCTACTTGGCTTAGAGCCCAAATGGTTTCTGTCTCTGTGCCTTGACTGCACTAAACATTACTGCCCTAAACATTACTGCCCTACCTTTAAACTTGTGGCTGGCTAGACATCACCATTTCTTCAGACTTGAGCATTCCGTTCCATAAGTGACCGCAGGCACTAATGAGTCCCTTTAAAACAGCTGCTTGCTTGCTTGCTTGCTTGCTTGCTTGCTTGCTTGCTTGCTTGCTTGCTTGCTTGCTTGCTTGCTAGAGAAGATTGGCACTTTGAAACTCGGAATCATTGTCAGTGTGTATTCTCTTTTTGAAAGGAAATAATTTGATAGCTCTATAAAGTATGTTTACATTTTATACATAGACTTTTCACTGTAGAATGAGAAACAGTACCATGCGATCATGGGAATCGAATCTGGCTTACTGTCATTTACTTTCAAGAAATTTATTTTCTATGGGCATTAAATAACTCTTTTCATAAATGTTAAGTTAGGGATTGTAGAAAAAGGTTAGCATAGTACATGGACAGAGTATATTCAGTACATACATTAAAACAAAAATTTGTTTAGAGTAATTCAGAAGTGTGGTTCTTACTTATTCTGTTCCACTAGGTGGTGCTAGGGAATAAATATGCTTTTAGTTTATATCTTTTGTATGCTAGCAGTTCATAGAAACAGGTTATTAGAAGTACAAGAACCTTTTGAAAGTTCCATCAGTTTAAACTGATGATGACATGAATTCTGAGAGGCGAGAAACCTTTAAGAGTTTGGTGTGAGGTAGGGAGGAGTGTTGAAAGGGCAAGAGAACCTGAATGCTGTCCTGCTTTCCTAGTCATGCATTCTTGACAGCAGGAGGTTGTACCGTGAAAAATACCACACCTGATAAGACACAAACTAACAAGAGCTGGTGGCTTTTTTCCAAGGTTTCCAAGTTAAAACTATGATGTTTTATGTACTTTTAAATCTGAGTAAAATCCTCTTGGATATAGAAATTTAAGAATGAGCCAAAGAAAGTAGTTTATGTTCATATTCCATAACTTGTCTGTGTCTACTCTGCCCATAATTTTAAAATGCTAAGAAATCATTTTATGTGACACATAGTTTAGGATACCTTCTGGGTGTGTAGCAGCAGCCTTTGTGGTCACACTAGTAGCTCTCTATTCTTGACTGTTAGCGAACGTGGCTACTAGTGTTTGTTCTTAGGAAGGTCAGCATTTCAGACGTGGCTCTGCTGGGCTTTCCAACACCTTACCCTGGCCATTTACATTCAGAGCAGTTGGTTTTGAGAGTTCAGACTCAGCCACAGTAATTATAATACGTTGAGTTAAAGTAAATAGCCAGTGTGGGGTCCTCATGTTGGGCAGTGTCCCAGGAAAGCTATAGTGCCTGTGGACATGTGGACCATGAGGGATTCCCAAGTGTGCTCTTCAGAGCAGTGCAGCCTACTCACTTTCGTAAGGAGTTTTTGTATGTTAAGGACAGTCCTTTTGACGATTTTTTTTTTTGCTGGTCTAGGTTCAACTTTTCTGCAGTGACAGTAGGTATAAAACTATTTTCTTACCCTAACAATATTTATTTTGTATTGTTGGCTTTCAAGAGAAGGTTTCCAGTAAACGTGTATTTTAAATATTCACTAAGGAGCCTATTTTTTTAATTAATGACCCAAAAACTGAAGGGGTCTGAGGATTATTTTATTCTCTATGGAGACCAGTAAAGAGCAACCCAAAGCATGTCTCCAATGCTGGTGGTCAGACCTCCCTGATGCATTGCTGATTCTGTTTCTCCTTCTCCACAGGCTGTCCACATGCACTTTGTCACTGCAGTAAAGCCAGGGCCCCAAATATTAGAAATCCTATACTGTGGTACATGAAATGCAGGGTATACGTGAAGTCCTAATAACTTTCCGCTGTTCCGCATAGCATTGGGATGGTACTTTTGAAACTGACCTTTATTCTGTAGCCCAAGTTGGCCCAGAACTCACTCTGTAGCCCAGGCTGTCTCCAAACTTATGGCAGTCCTACTCATTTCCCACGTGTTAGATTATGGGAGTGAGCCGCATGCCTGGTCTATATTATGTTATATAAGTGATACTGAATAGTAAATTTTTTTCATCCTTACACCAGCAGTTCCTCCTGATAAACACATTAATACCTGTGAGACTGTTTGTTACAGAGAGAGTGTGTGGCACAGAAGATCACGAGTGCATTAGATTCTTTAAAATATCTTTTATAGGTGTGGTGTTTGGGGGTTGTTGGTTTCGTTTTGTCGTGTCACACCTACAATATAAATAAATAAGTTTGAAGGATGTGGAGACTTTAAGAGTTCTTGCCGAGGCCATACCTGCAAGGAAGTTTGGGAAATGCAGTCTTGACCTGGTAACACAGTGCCGAACCCGAAATCAAACGCCATTATCAGTGAAGAAGATGAGACAACTAGAAGCCTCGGCCTCATTTACTGAGAATGATTCTAGTATAACGTGGTGCTTTTAAAACACTACAGTCTCTCCTCTGCCCACGGCAAGAAAAATAAAACCAGTGGGCCCATATGCATTTGATGGAAAATAAGATAAAACTCTGTAGCGTTTCTCAAGTGAGAATACTGTTCAGGCATAGTTCATGGGGTTTGTTTGGGGTTTTTTTAGAGATAAAATTGCTTTTTCTGAAATTGGAATCAATTTCTTATATAGTTTTTTAAAATAAAGACCAAAATATTTACACACACAGGAAAGTTCTTGCCAGGTCATTCATTTTATGAGGAAATGTATGACTTAAAACAGTAACAATAGTTAAGAGCACTGGCTGCTCTTCCAGAGGACCCAGGTTTGATTTCCAGCATCCACATGGTGACTCACTACTGTCTGTAACTCCAGTTCCAGGGGACCTGACACTCTCACACAGATACACATGCAGGCAACAACACACCAGTGCACATAAAAGTAAATAAATTTGGAGCTAGAGAGATGGCTCGGTGGTTAAAATAGTAACTTGTCCATTTTTTTGCTTTTTTTTTTGTACAGAAATAATGCCAATAATCTCCCATTTTCCATAGAATTCATGCAAATATAGCAGTAATGTAATGGGTTACACTTCGATATGTTGAGACGTTGTTTATGGATTCCAGACTCATGAGAACACGTTCACAATGAAAGTGAAAGCGTGAACGCTCCAAATAACAGAGTGATTCGGACATTTTGGGGATAGGTGGCGGTGTGTGATTAAAATTGAGTCTGAAATCTAGTCTTACACTTTATACAATTATAAACATATTCTGCGGATGTTGAAACATCTGTGATAGTGAAGAACTGAGAAAGCTGAAATAATTTCTTTCTTTTCTTTGTTAAACACATGACAGGGTCCATCTCAGGAAGACATTCTGCAGGACAGAGATCTCATCAGACCAAGCTTGTCGAGGGAGGAGCATACTCCACACCAGGGCCTTCTCCACAGGTCTCCTCTGTGCTTTCTACCTTCATGATGTGGTTGAACTTTAACCATAGTAGCAAATACTCTGGGCTCCAGCTGTAATCTCTGGTCATCATGTACTTATAAAAATGATTTATCATTTACTTACCAGTAGGCTTGGCCCGATCTGCTATGCCGTACCTATCAAATATATTTGAAAGACTTTTTTTAGAGAAATTACAATCTTCAAAGTATACATCTTTTAATTCTATAACAAATACCATTTTAGTTCCTTTAAGGCAGTGGTTCTCAATCTTCCTAATGCTGCAGCCCTTTAATACAGTTGCTCATGTTGTGGTGACCCCCAACCATGATATTATTTTGTTACTACTTCATAACTGTAATTTTGCTACTGTAATGAATCATAATGTAAATATCTGGTGTCCCGGTCAGGACTCCGAGGTTGAAAACCACTTCTTTAGAGTAATGGAGTGAATTTTCAAATGCTAAAGAAAACTATATGTCTGAAAGTAGAATCATACATTAGATAAAGAGAATTCATTTCTCCTTTTTTTTGTCATGAACAGTGTTCATTTACAAAAAGGTTGTTATATAGTGTTGGTCAAGAGATCCGGACTTTACAGTATTCTCTGAACAGGACATAGAATGCTCTTCTGAGATGCAGACAGATAGAGGGGTGAAAATTTGTACTTAGAATAAGCCTATTTGTGTGGGCCATCAACTCCTTTACAGGTACATGGTGTAAATATAATAATAATGCCTATAAGAAAATATTGTCCCCTAAAAGGGCAGTGTGATCAGTACTTAGAGTGGATAAGTAAGATTGCTTTGAAAAGGCAATCTCGTGGAGTTGACTTATGAACCTGTCTGCTCATGGGCAAAATGAGATTTCCCTGCCCTAGTCAGGGCGACCGTGGCTGTGATGAAGCACTATGGCCTGCACTTGCACAGCACTGCTCAGCATCAGGGAAGTCAGGACAGAAACTCCTGGAGACAGGAGCTGATGCAGAGGCCGTGCAGGGGCACTGCTTATTGGCTTGCCCCATGGCTTGCCTAGCCTGCTTTCTTATAGAATCCAGGACTATCTGCCCAAGGGTGCCCCCCCCACACACACACAATGGACTGGACTTTCTCATGCCAATCACTAATTAAGAAAATGCCCTACAGGCTTGCCTTCATCCTGACCCTATGGAGGCATTTTTTTCAGTTGAGGCTCGCTCTCCAATGACTCTAGCCTGTGTCAGGTTGACAGAACGCTAGCTCACACAGCCATTTTGCCAAGATGGTATGAGAATGTGGTTAAGTGCCTAGCACATAATGAATACTTAGCCATCATTATTCCTAGGTGTTATTTTTCAGGGCTCTCAAGTACAGTGACTATCATTTTAGTACTCAAGAAACTGCTATATAAGTTTTTTAGAAGCAACTATATATACAAAATGTATTTTTCTTATGTCATTTAAAGCAAGTTAGGATTATACACCCATTTAAGAAAGTAGGGCAAAGTGGTATTGGTATGCAGTCCATGCATAGGCTCAAAAACACTTATATAAAACACCCAGTACTCATCAGGATTGTTTGGAACCCTGCTGAGAAGTTGAGAGATAACTTGCCTTTTCATTTCTTATATAATGGCTTCAGCATTTGTTCACACACATAGAATTACCAATCATTTTCACACACATTAAAGATAACGCTTTGATGTTGTTATCCACAAGAAGAGGAGTTGTAAATAGTAACAATTTTAGATATTGGGGGCGGTGTGGACATGTGCCACACAGCCTTTGTGTGAACAGTAACAATCTTAGAGTAGCAATCTTAGATATTGGGGGCGGTGTGGACATGTGCCACAGTGAACAGTAACAATCTTAGATATCAGGGCCAGTGCAGACATGTGCCACAGAGCCTGCATGTGAATAGTAACAATCTTAGATATCAGGGAGCAGTGTGGACGTGTGCCACAGAGCCTGTGTGTAAATAGTAACAATCATAGATATCAGGGAGCAGTGTGGACGTGTGCCACAGAGCCTGTGTGGGGGTCAGAGAGAACAGTGCAGTTGATCTCAGTTCCACTCCTTGCTTCCAGGAGTTGAACTCAGGTCACTTGCCAACCCATCTTAGGGTTTTAAAATGTATCTTTTTCTGTACATGATTTTGTGAGCCTGCATATGTTTATGGGGACAATAGGTGTGCAGGAGCCTATAGAAGCCAGAGGAGGCATTGGGTCCCTGGAACTAGAGTTAAAGGCAGTCAGATGCAAGGAACTGAATTCTGGTCCTCTGCAAGAGCAGTAAGCACTCTTGTGATGTGGGAGTCCCCTGTGTGCTGTATTTACCATTACTGAATAAAGAAACTGCTTTGGACCTATAGCAAGGCAGAACTTAGGTAGGCAGGGAAAGCTAGGCTGAATGCTGGGAGTAAGAAGGGCAGAGTCAGAGAGACACCATGGAGCCTCCAGAGATAATAGACATGCTGAAATTTTGCTGGTAGGCCATGACCTCGTGGTGATATACAGATAATAGAAGTGAGCTAAATTAAGATGTAAGAGTTGGCCAATAAGAAGCTAGAGCTAATGGGCCAAGCAGTGATTTAACTAGTACAGTTTCTGTGTGATTACTTTCGGGTCTAAGGTAGCCGGGCAGCCAGGAACCAACAAGCAGCCTCCATCAAACACTCCTGAACGTCTGAGCCGTTTCTTTAGGTGTTCCTCCCGCAGTCTTAACGCATCTTTTTAATCTGTAGTTTTAGTGTAGGTGACATTCAGAGCAAAGGACAAAAAGGTAATTTTGGTGATGTAGTTTCATTTTACCCTCATTTTTAAGCAGTCATCATTAAATTGAATTTTTAGCATGTACTTTAGGTATTGATACTAATACCTTTGTAATCATCTTTTACTTGACCTGTACTTGGTGTTTGAGTACCCAAGTATCATGAATATTTTTAAAGTAAGGTTCAAATTCACCATTTTATAACAGTAAACTATTTTCAAACTATATTATTCATGCCTGTGTGCCTGAGTTTTAGTACAGGACCCAACTTTAAAATGACTCTTTGAAACTATCCACTACCCAGAATTTTACATAGAACCAGTGATCTTCTTCACACGGAAGACAGACTTTGTTATGCAACAGCAGTTGTAAAAAGCATCTCCAGTGTTTACTGGTTCTGAGGTAGAGCTGGTTAAAAATACCAGAGGATAACAATATTTAAAATACAAGATTTTTCTTCAAAGCAGTATAGTTCATAATATAAAAACTGCAGTCCAAGCACGGCAGAAATACCTTGTTAAAAGAGATAAAAATTTAACTCACACAGTTTAATTGTTTTAAAATACCTATTGCTTCTTTAATTAGATACTAGATTCAGATTTCAGGATTATCCCTTTGAAGTTTAAGTTCTGTTTATTAGATAGAAAAAAATTGAAGCATGACGTAGCTTGTTTGCTGTGTTTTCTTCCCATACTACTTACATTCTCGAGCCTGTGATAGTGGTGGTTCTAATATTATGGAGTCAGTTCTTTTTTTTTTTTTTTTTTTTTTTTTTCGAGACAGGGTTTCCCTGTAGTTTCTAGAGATGGAGTCAGTTCTTACATTGACTAATTCAGGTATGACTGTGCAGTAAAACAAGAGTATGTGCTGAAGATTTTAGTTCACTTAGTTGGCAATTAAGAACATAAAGAAAATCATGAGCCTAAGAGAATTTAATGGACAATAAAAGCTTTTAAAATTAGATATAAAACAATTTCAGATTCTGATGTAAAACCCTTTTCATTATAAAACTATGGAAAGGCATTTTGAAGTTCTGTTTCCTATAATCTGCTTCTCTAGCTGCTGCTTAGTTATGGGGAAAATCATGTGACTCCTAATGTCTTGTGCTGTCATGTCACATTGGTTAGAACCAACAGTATGAGACAGCCCAGTCAGACATAAAGAATGTAATGCATGAAGCCTCAATTTTGTCATAATGTGGTCTCGGGTATCTCCTCATTACTTCATTTCACAGTGTCAAAACAATCCAAAGATAAAGATGGACTCAGAGACCAGACATGAATAAATGCAATTTTATTCTTGATCAGATTGACAAAGGAGGAACGTATTTCTTACTAGTTACTAATTTTACTAACAGCACTGCGCAGTTTTGGCTAAAATAAACCCTTGGTTCTAAGATCCAGTAAGAAACTCACTGGTTAGAATGTTTATCATAATCTGCTTGTTATAGTAATTATTGCTTGAAATTGGGGCAGTGTTATCCCTAGGATCCCTAGGTGTTTTTTCACTTAAAACATTCCAATTAAATATATTTAGTTTCATTTATATTGTCAGAAAACAATATAAATATAAACCTGCTTGTTTGTAAAGTTATTCCCCTTTACACATAAGAAGGACTAGTATAACTTGTTTTTAAAATTCCATTTTAGTGATAACATGCAGCACGCATACTGGGAGCTGAAGAGGGAGATGTCCAACCTACACCTGGTGACGCAGGTGCAAGCAGAACTACTCAGGAAACTGAAGACCTCAGCTGCAGTCAAGAAAGGCAAGTCCCTGCTGGCTGGAGATGCCAATTCCAGCCACACTGTCTGAGGAGCAGCTAGCTACTTTATCTTAGCAAAATCTCATCCGATGACTGTGATACACAGGCTGTGTGCAGTGTGTCCACTCCACCCATTCCCTGCTGCGGCTTCAGTCTCTAGCTGGTCAGCTTCACACATAAAGGTGTTGCTGGTGTTTTTTCTTCAGTACTATATTCTTTCCCCTTGTGGCTTTTCTCAGCCAAGTGTTGCTCATGTGTAAGGCCGAGGTGTTAGGTTTGCTCTAGTTGGCCCTTCACCACAACTACATATTTAAAAAGAACTCCAAACCAAAGTTTCATTTCAGTACTGTGAAGTATACCAAAGACCTAGCTCTTCATTTTCAAAACAACTCTGATTCATTTAGTTCCTGACATCTTCTTAGAGACTTTCTTTTCCATACAGAATGTCTGATTGAAAGCAGACTCAACAAAAACTTTTCATTGCTTTCTTTTTACATGCAATGCTTGACTAAAGCTGTTGAGCTTTTGTTAACTTAGTAGTGGGCACTTTTGCCAGCGCTGTTTTTGTGTTTGAGTGTTTGCATCTCCAATTGCAGGAGAGGTTTATGTCTGACGCATACAGTATACATTTAATGCCTTAAGTTTATTTCTCAAAGGAATGTGATGACTTTGAAAGGTGATCAGCATCTCATTTAAAATTGTTATTTGCACCTGATTGTCCTAAAGGAGAACAAGAAAATTCTTTCAGAAATATTTTCAGGAGTGTTTGTAAGGGAAAATGTTTCACATTGTGGGGAGGGGGCAGAATTCAAAGTTTCTTTTGATTTCTGCAGTGTTGGGTACTTAAGAATCAGGCAAATTAATGTGGTGTTAGGCAAGCATGACCTAATTTATGATTCACCTTCCCTCGTTCTCCAGTAGTTCAGCTTACTTATGAAGATACCATACCATAGGTGGATAGCAGAAGTCAGACTGCCCTTAGAGGGAGGGGACTCAGCTAGTGTGGAGCAAGCTGTCAGTACAACTACTTACATCACAAGTAGTGTATTCCAAAGCAGCAGAATAAAGAACTCTTTCCATCTAATCTTCCTTCTTAATTGGCTGAGAACACAGGCTTTTGATGCCTTTTGCACTGTCAGTTTCTAGAACATTTCCTTCGACAGTGTTAAGTCCAGGTGACCAGGGGTCACGAGTCCCTAAAGTCATGGTTTTAAGTAGAAGGGTTATGGCTCACTTACTCCTGACCTGCCCATCACTATTGCCTAGAATTAACTACTTTCAGTTTTTTCTATTCACCCTTCCTACTCCCCCAAATGTTTCAATTTGTTTCTTCTAAAATTACATGAGTTGGCCCAGCAAGATGGCTCTGCAAGTGGAAGGGCTCACCTACAAGCTTGAGGACCTGTGTTCACCTGGAACTCACAGTGGAAACAAAGAACCAACTCCGGAAAGTTGTCCTCTGACCTTCATGTTCATGTGTGTGTACCTGCATTCTCATGCTCACAAACACACACACATACACACAAACACACACACACACACACACACACACACACACATAAATAATTAGGTTGCATGGAGCCAAGCCTTCAGTCCACTTGATCATCCTTAAGTTGAGAAAAAAATGTAGCTTCCAACTGTGGCAGACTGAATGAGAAGAATAGAAGATGCTGCGGTATGCCTGCATTGGCTGTGGCGAAATACTACTCTCACAGCGGTCTTTCCTAAGCCATTAGTATGCATGAAAGACCTATTTCCTTTTAAGCTGACCTGCTTATTGACTAAAGCAGAATTATATTAATCATTGTATTTATTCTAAGAAATTTAACTTAAAGCTTTATCCATAAAAACTATTGAACATATATTAAAATTTCATTTGAGTCTTAAGAATTCAAAGTATATTTATAAAAATAAGTTACTTTTGGCCCCTCTCCCACAGAGAAGTTTGAATAAGCAAAGGAATATATTTAAAACCTACTACTACTTTTCTCAGTCCCCACTGACACCAATATGCTCTAAAACCCTCACTTGCCACATTGAAGGCCAAGAGCTTTACTGGTCTTTGCCTTGTAAAGAGATGACATTTTCTATGTCATGTAGACTCTGCATCAGCAGGAGGACACGGCAGGAAGGGACTCCTACATCCATTTGCAGCTGAGTGAATGACCTTAAGTCAGTGGCAGTAAGTATGTGGTCTGTCAGAACTCAGATCTGTTCAGTATCTCCAAACCAGTTTCCTGATGAACATACTAAACTGGCAATGTCCATGTTAGTGCCAGTTACAGAGTTGGTATATGACATGTTTACAGCCCAACTGCTAGGAAACTGACACTCAGCCTGTGCTTCCTTTGTAGCCTGCGCCCCAGCAGGGTGTGTTGAAGACCTTGGGAGAGACAGCACGAAATTGCACTTGACAAATTTCACTGCAACATACAAAAGACACTCCCCTTTGTCACCAAATGGCAAAGCTGCTTGTTATGCTCCATGTCCTTTACCAGGAGATATAAAGGTTTTATCAGAGAAAGCAGTTCTTCAGTCATGGACAGATAATGAGAGACTGATTCCTAATGATGGTACAGACTTTCAGGAGCACAGCTCTTATGGCAGAAATTCTCTGGAAGATAATTCTTGGGTATTCCCAAGCCCTCCTAAATCAAGCGAGACAGCATTTGGCGAAAATAAAAACAAAACCTTACCTTTACCCAACTTGCCACCACTGCATTACTTGGATCAACATAATCAGAATTGCCTTTACAAAAGTTAATTTGATGGGACTCTTGATTTGAACAGGAGGACGCCAACTCCCACTGGTTCTCCCGAGAGATTCTTTAGACGGGAAGTGGACTTTGATTAAAACCTTGCAGTCCTCTAATATGTACATTTGTACATTCTGTACAACATTATGTATAGTTGGATTTCCAGTATGAAAACTTCCAGTTGTACCTTTAATAACACTTAAAAGGTTTTGCTTCTTGGATTAAGAATGGAAATGGAAATTCTAGACATGGTTTCATAAAGTATGTGACCTGCCTAAATACCTATTCATTAAATAAAAAGCAGCCTTTAATATAAAAGAAAAACCATGTCTGCTGGTTCAGATTGTATCGAGAAGCAAATGGCAGTGTGAATAGGTTGTGTTCCTGTGACTTCCTGATGCATAAGAATTTGAAATATAATGGAATAAAAGTAGGTTAAATCTATGCTATTGTGTTTCAAGTTTTAAGATTTAGAATAATTTTTAAGTAAAATGTGTATACAATTTTAAAATGCAATTTGAATTCTAAGACTTGAACTAATGACCATTGAGGCCAATTTTTCCCCACTATATTCAAATCCTAAGTAGTTAAAAATGATATGGTGTGTGAGTAAACTATATAAACCTACACCACATCCAGTCAAAAGTGGAAAGAGCAATATCTGTAGTGGCCCTCTTGTGTGTCAATGTGGTCATTTTCAGCAGAACAGCTGTTTGTCTTATACACTGTGCACTATGACATCTGAGAAAGTGATTTTTATTTAACTGCATCTAGAACTAAATTTTGTGCTGTCTAATTACGAAATGTATCCAAATTCATTCTAATTGGCAAGTCACCTGTGAGTAACTAAGGAAATAACAAAGATGGTTTCATGTGGAAATTCATCTAAATTCAGGATTGAAGCATTAAGAGTATTAGTAACCATGTATTACCTGTTTGATGGAAGACTTCCTAAATGGCATTTCATATATCCTGAATTTAAAGGATCTCAGATCTCGTATTACTGAGTATCATACACAGCCCAACAGTGTTCATTATTCACCAGTTATTTTTTTATTGGTTTATCTCACTCACTTATTCATGCCTGTCCATGATTAATGGAATTGATGTCGGATGCTGGAATGTGTTCTGACCAATGAACCCAGCTCACTCAAGGGAGTATAGGCTCCTGCCAAGTAATACAACAAGACCCAATATGCATAAAGCAAATACAAGACTCCAGGCTTTCGCTGAAGGAACTATCTGTGTGATAAAGCAGAGACACTGCTCATGTGGCTGTGGAGCTGTCCATCATCTGTCTTATGTCTAATGTAGCTTACTGGTTTGCCTTTTTTTAAACCAAGATTAGAAGTTTTCCTTTGTAAAGAGAGTCTTATAATGTTTTGAACAATGCCAAGAAATTGTTTTAATTAAAATTATTTTTGTTTTTAAAATGGAGTTGGATGTGAAATAATGTCCTTGCCTATGTATATTTCCAAAGTCTGGTATTAATTTTATTTCTCAAACATTTCCTCTACCCAATAGTAACAAGTTATCAAAAAGGAATGCTAGAACAGCTGGATTAATGTTCTTAACAGTTCAAATGGTAATGACCTGTGTAAGAGTCCTTAGCTAGAGAAGATGAACCCCAAAATATTTTTACCTAGCCAGAAATGTTTAAGTATACACTTAGTCAACCCTGTGGTTAAAGAGGTGGCATGGTACTATCTGTATTTTGTGATTCATTAAAATTGACATTTTTATTATTCCTTTTCATAATAGCCTAACACTCCACAGTATTTCCCTTGAAATTTTCTGTAATAGCTGGGTCTTTTGGTAAGCAAATCCAGTTAAGCACACCTGTAACTCAATACTAGAAGGAGTACCTGTTCCTCCCTCTTGATCACTTATTAGCCCAAGAAAAAACGTACACCTCTAAAGATTCTTGTATTGTGTTGAGGCCAAAATAAAACTGAATGCATATGTAAGTCAAGAATAAACATGCCACGAGTGTGCAACTGCTGAAACCCAGTACACCAAAGATACATCTACAGCAGGTACAAGAGATGAGTATAAGCAATTTGTCTAATACCTATTGATTATATGACACACAACAAAAATCTTGTTACAACTTGATTCACTTCTTACAACAACTGCTACACCTTTTCTTTGAGTCACTGAAAACAAGAACTGTGGCCCTGTGCATTGTAAGATGCACCAATGGCAACAGACTCTCCATACTGTAGTCTCTAGACTTACTGTATTTGCTCGGCTTTGGCCTTTGGCCACCTCTTTTTGTTCTGTGGTCTGAGAAAATGGATTCTTTGACTCTGACAGGAGTAAAATAGTTCTTTGGTGAGTACTGTGAGAAACTTAGCATGCATTTGAATGAGAAAAAAAAAAATGTTTTCATGGGATTGGAGCCAAAGCTAAATCTTATCTTTCTGTTTAAGAACATGGTGGGGGAAATTAAATAAATAAATAAATAAATAAATAAATAAATAAATAAATAAATAAATAAATAAATAAATAAATTGATAAATAAATAAGCAAGCTCAGCCTAGGCTCAAATTAACACACTGGAGCAGAAACTTAACCACAGTTCCTCCTCCTGAATCCCCAGTGTTACAGAAGTTCACACTTGACATGACAACTTCTTAAAATCAGAGATCATACAAAGTTGAAAAGATCAAGAAACTTTTCCATCAAAGGTTTCAGAAAATTAATTTACCTAACTTCATCTGTGTTTTCAAATAAGCCCATGTCAAGGCCAAAGCCCTGCCTGTACCCAATCTTCTGGCAAGGCCCCACAGTTGCACACTCAGTGTTGGAGTGAAGTCCAGTTACCATGAGCAGAGTTGATGGCTGTTGTCCTATGCTAGGCATCAGCCTGCATGACCGGAAGAAGGTAATGTACTTACGGAATTTTAAGACCATCAGCTCTGTGCCTATAGTCAGAGTTGTGGAAGAACTTACTTTAAACACAGCAAAAAAACAGGAAACATCCCATTTAGTTTTCCTCCTATCCCATATTTAATAAACTAGAACTTTGAAATAAAGATTTTTTTATTTCATACAAAAGAATCGGTAGTTCATGATTAGGTGAGCAAACATTTTTTTTTCAGTCCATTATTTCTGGGTTATATTGCAAGTGGCTTCCTGACTCACTATTTGCCTACATGCTTGTGGGAAGCTTCTGTAGCCTCTTCTTGGTAGGAATTCCGGTTTTTCTGAATTCTTCCCTTTCCTTGAGGTATTCCAGTTTGCATTCTTCATAGAAGGCTGGATCATTATAGCTACAAGGAGTAAATTAAAGTATTTCAAAATAGATACAATATAAGCATTAGTAACATTAAAATATTCATGAGAATCAGTCTTGAGAAGTTGACTTTCAATAATAGTCACCAAGACACAATAAACATTAATGAACTAGTAAGAAAAATAGAATTGAAGATTTTTAAAAATTTGTAATTAAAGCATATAGTAATATAAAGTCTTGAGTTTAGTCTTAGAACAGAACAACGAATGATGCGACATTCCAGGAGCCCATGGCCTAACAGATATAAAAAGTGCAAAGATGGCCATGGAGACACAAGGAAGCAGGACGAACACACAGAAACCCAATGAAGGGGCATGTTGAGAAGCACATGTGAGGGTAGAGTGACATGCACAAGGCACTAAAGGGGGCTGGTACTCCCACAGTGAATTATGCACACAACAGAAAGAACCCAAGAAACAGTGCACAGGGGCCTAAGTATGATGGGCCACTTCTGCCAATTTACAACAATCTATCCCAAAAGCAATAGGATAAAACTGTGCAAATAGAAGTATTGAATGGCTGGCAGTTTGTGGCAGATAGGCTGAAAGGGGCAGCAAGTTTTTTAAAGTTGGATTGCTAATAGTACTCAAGAAATGATGAAGGCCTACACTAGCCAAAGGAAGAGCTATATGTAGGGATACAACAGGGGATAAAACTTGAAGCATGATTAATAAAAACTAAGAGACATACTGGGGTTCAATCTGAAGGTCAGAAAAGCAAAACAGCCACTGGCTCTTACCTCTACCTCAATCTGAAATGGTGATCCTGCCTCCAGGAATCTCAGAATGAGACTGACCGACTGCTGTCTCTTCCCATCAAGGTCCATCAGAGATATAATTTAGAAATAAAATTCTTCAGAACTTCAGAAACCCACAGAACATGCCATTAAAAGTGTTTTAATAACATAAAGGCTATTCATGACATTGAGACATGTCTGCTCCTCGAAGCATCAATCTACTTCATAAAAGGATGGAGGGCATTGAAGAACCTCCATATGGAGTTTGCTTTCTTTGTGGCAAAACTAGGGTAAGAACTGCCCTTGCCTCGACTGCTGACAATATACTGTCCAAACTGGACAAGCAGGACACAAAAGAAAGCAGCTGCTGAACTTTGCTAAGACAAAGTGGTACAGTCCTTTAAAATTCCTGTTTCACAGTCAGATATTCTAGGCCTGTAGACTGAAGATGGATGCACCAACATTACAGAGTAACCTTGGGTGACTGTCCAGTCAAATAACTGTCTGTTATTTCTATAGTTTGGGAAGTTTTTGCTCTACACTTCCTGTTTATTCAGGTAATATTATATCCTTCTTGAGTCTCTGATAGTGTTGAAGACTTAAGACAGTTATATTGTTTTCTTTGTTACTAAAGTCAAAAAAGAAACTTATAAAAGATGTAAAGTTCATAAGATTGAGAGATGGAAGAGTTTAAGTTATTTAAGAAACTGTTTTAAGGTCTAAAAAGGTATTTTTAGGTAGGCAATACAAGTTATGATGGAAAATGGTTTAGGTATAAAACTTTGAATTCACTAAGATAGGATAGGTAAAAGAGTAGTTTCTCTGAATCGCCAAATGCAAATGAACTAGACATTATGAATGTAATCATTATTTGATAATTGTTATTACTGCATATATAATTTTACTGTGTTAAAGAGTTTTTTACACAAAATGGAAGAAATGTTGCATGATATTTGTTTGCACTATAAAAAAGCTGAATGGCCAATAGTAGGCAGGAGAGGTTGGGTGGAACTTCTGGGCAGAGAAAGGAACATGGGATGAATCTAGGGGCACAAGGGGCCATCAGGTAGACAGGAATGGAGTCAGACATACAGAATGGAAGACAGGTTGCCAGGGACCAGCCCTGGCAGTAACCAGCTCCCAGAGAGTAAGGAGTTGGCGGGGGAAAGATGAGCCAGGCATGATGGTTGAGAGAATCTTGTAGCCTGACTGAGTAGCAGCGAGAGTGCCTCTTTATACAGAATTTAGTAAGCATGGATAGATTCATGTGTTCCAAAATATAGATCATATCATTTTTGGTTTCAGACATGTGTTTAACTTTTCCTTTTGCACATTGGAGTCATAAGTTTAGTCATCATTGATGAGCCATGACAGAAAAAATTATCTTTTACAATCATTTTTACTCATCAACCCCGTAACACAACTTTTAAGTTTCTCGAGGCATATGACAGCCCACTCTCAGACTGCCAGCTTTGGGGGCTTCAAGGACGATAGACAGAAAATCTTCAAGCCTGCCTGGGCAGTTTGCCATGTCCCGAGCTTTTTATCAACTCTAAGTAGCCAGAGTGCCCAAGAAAACTCTTCAGGCCAAAGCTGCTACAGTTATTATTCAATTTCTGGCATAATACAATGTCCACACCACTGGACTCCTAAGAATTTCACTGAGGAGGAATCCCCTTAAATTGGGTTGGATTTATTTCCTATCCTCTGATGCATATATGGTTACCAACAAGTCTAAAGTGGTTGCTATCTCCTGTTCACTTGGTCCAATAAGTATTATGTCATCAATATAGTACATCAGTGTGATGTTTTGTGTTAGAGACAGATAACCAAGATTCCTTCAAAGTAAGTTATGACAGAGGGCAGGAGAGTTAATATACCATTGAGATATATAAAGGTATAATGCTGCCTTTGCCAAACTGCTTCTGCTGACCCCTATGAACAAGTATTGAGAAGAAGGCATTGCTAAGTCAACAGCTGCATACCACGTACCAAGTGGTACAATCTGCTCAAGTAAGGACAGCACATCTGGTACAGCAGCTGTAATAGGAGTCAGTACTTGTGATAGATTGAATGAGAATGGCCCCTAAGCTCCTGTGTTTGAATGCTAGATCCCTCATTGGTAGAACTGTCTTGGGAAGGACTGGGTGTGGCCTTGGAAGAGATGCCTCACTCAGGCCTGGAGGCCTCAAAAGCCATGGCAGGTGTGGTGTATCTCTCTGCTTCCAACTTTCAGATAAGACATAAGCTCTCAGCTACTATCCAACACCATGCCTGCCTGCCTGCCTGCCTGCCTGCCTGCCTGCCTACCTGCCTGCCTGCCTACCTGCCTGCCTGCCTACCTGCCTGCCTGTGGTATGTTCCCAGGCATGAAGGTCATGAGCTCACCTCTAAAACTATAATGTTTTCTTGTGTAAGTTACCGTGGTCATGGTGTCTCTTCACAACAGAAAAGTAACTAAGACATTACTTGATTAAATTTTTTCAGCCAACTCTCATTCTCCACTATCCAGCGGTCTTCAGTACAGGCCAGTTAAAGGGTGTGGGAACCACCGCCCTGCACCTTTCAAGCCTTTGTTGGTGACACTTCTTCTAGGGATGTGGTGCTGTCCCCTGGTAGAGGCAACTCTAAATGGTTTCCATTCGGCCTTTCCAACCACAGCAGCTCTCACTCCACAGTTACGGAACCACTGTGAGAATTCTGCCAACTTCTAAGTTTATCTGTCCCAGTTATACATCCTAAAACTGGAAAACCGCTGCACCTACTGTTAGTTGGGTATCAGACAAAACTCCATTAGTCACCTGCCCTCCATAAGTCCACAGTGCTTTCCTACAGAATCACTCTATCAATTCTGTTCCTCTAGGGAACCCAGACTAGAAGACATATGTATAATTTAACAATTTCCAAATTTGAACACTCAGAGTTTAAGACATTTACCTATTCATAATACTTCTCTACCATGATCAAGCAGAAGTCCCCACTGTACTTTTCCTAAGCCCCAAATCTCGTCACTAAGATGCGGCCAGATTTTGGTCTTGTGTTGTTTGGTTTTCACTGCTGGAGAAGCAACAGCTATTCCAACCCTGTTTCCTCTCCATTTTCCTGTCACTGGCGCTGCCTACTCACCACTCAGGGTGGTTTTGTAGCGGTCAAAACAACTCCTGAGGGAAATATCCATTTTGTAATTTCCGTAATAAATGGATTTCATGACTGGCTTTCCACATACAGTTTTTAAAATTCTTCTTGGACAACGCTCCCATCACACACACACACACACACACACACACACACACACTCCCAGAATTTTACTATGTAGCCTAGATAAGCCTTGATCTAGCAGTGGTTGCAAGCATGCATCATAATATTCTACTCTCTAGAGTTTTCACTGTACTTTTGGGGGTAAATGAGATATTCTAGACTGAGAAGGTGTGAAGGATTTTCCTGACCAAACAAGATGGGATGGCATAAGACATGGTTCCTCCTCAAGAGCTGAGAGCAGTGGCACTCCATGGAGCCCAGGCATCATGTGTCCAAAGGTCATCCTCAACATATCTGGAATGGGCATGGGCACCATGGGAGATGGGACAACTGTTACAGTCCTGTGTGACATGAACAAGAACGGTTTCCTGGCCAAGGTAAAACATCCGTGATGGAAGCAGACCTTTAGTTTTTGTTCTCATGAACACTCTGGGCTGGCTGCAAGGCTCTACAGGCGTCCTGCCTTCGCCTGTGAAAACTGGTCGAGGGGAAAGTGGCCCTTGACGCACACTGCTGCGCATCATCTGAGGACGCCTAGGAAAGGCGGCTGCAGTGCATGGGGGCGTCACCTGCAGACTGTAGGGCGGTCGGCACTCCACTCCTCCAACACCTTTCCTCCCGCTGAAGGGCCCCAGTGCCTTTTATAAGGTCACACAGGAAGCACACACTGGCACTGGCAGTCACCAGGGCAAGGGAAATTTGAGGCTCATGGAAGAAATTCCAGCTGGCTCATAACCAGGATTCAGTGCTCAGGCATTAAATGCTGAGCAGATGGTCTCCAATACACAGAGCAGTGGTGTGCTTGTCACCAGAACTGCAGACGTCGGTAGCTTTCTCTAACACTGCTTACCAGCTTCCTGTACAGAGACGGGAAGAGCCAGTTTCTTTCAATGACCAGCAGATTAATCGAGCTAGACTGGGATGCTCTCCAGCCTCTGCAGATGAGTCCAGGAACCTCCCAGGTTGGGAATCCTGGCTGATTGCCTAGACCTCTTCCCCATTGGAGAGCACAAACCTGCAAACTGTTTTGGTAAGGGCTGTTTACCCACTGGTAGGCTGACCTTGAGTCATCTCAGGAGGGCTTGCTGTCACTCTCCAGGACAATGCACAGCAGTGAAGAATTCAGGTGTGCTTCACCCATGTAGTGTAGCCTGCTGAGCTATGACACAAGGTGCGGTTGCGTTGTGAGGAAGAGGAAGCCAAAGGTTTCCCTGTCTTGGGCTTCTTAAGGGCTCCAGCTGGAGTGTAAAACACAGATGGTTCTAGCACAAAGAACTTTGGTGGGAAAAGAATCCGGGACATCAGGATTCAAGAATCACCTGTCTCTCCCCCATCCCCAGGGTCCCTGTGGACCAGGGTGGCTTGGAGGCTGAGAACAAGACACTTTGCTGGGTGTGATGCAGCAAGGCAAAGGTATGCACCCCTTCCAAAACTAAAGCGCTTAGGATAAGAGAGTTGCTTACTTTCCACCCGCCCAGACAGTGTGCCAGCCTCCTCTGGGCAGGTCTCTCCACTCTTATCTTGCAGGAAAAAGGCAGTCATCTGAGACTGACTGGTCTGCTTAGCAGGTGTCCCTGTTTTCTGGAGGCCTCAGTACTCCAGCCAGGGCAGACCCTACTTGAACCATAACCATACAGTCTCATGTGAGAGCCTCATTAACAACACTTCTGTAGGTCCCAAACAGACCTGGGACAAGTCTATATCTATACCTGTGGCTTCCCCCACTTCTCAGACACCACAACCCTAAAGCTCCCTGACCCAGGGACTGGGCTTCCCTTCCCATCCCCCAGTTTTCTTTCTTATATAATTCAGCCATTTTGGTAATTTACTCTAAGAAATATCACACCACACTTACATTTATGTTTCAAGGGCTGCACTTGGAAAAACAGAGGGAACAAACTAACAACTTACTAAAATATTTTTGGGATATTATTTATCAATAATGTATATAATAAACACATATGGAGATGAAAACAAAAGGGGGCTAGAGAGATGGCTCAGCGGCTAAGAGCACTGGCTCCTCTTCCAGAGGTCCTGAGTTCAATTACCAGCAAGTACATGGTGGCTCACAACTATCAATAGTGGGATCTGATGCCCTCTTCTGGCATAAAAATGTACATGCAGACAGAGCACTCATACATAAAATAAATGTATCTTTTAAAAAAAGAAAAGCCCTACATTCAACGGAATTTGCTTCTCTCTCTCTCTCTCTCTCTCTCTCTCTCTCTCTCTCTCTCTCTCTCTCTCTCTCTCTCTCTCTCTCTCTCTCTCTCTCTCTCTCTCTCTCTCTCGTTTTTTTTCCTAGACAGGATTTCACTATGGAGCTCTGGCTGTTCTGTAACTCACTCTGTAAACCAGGCTGTCCTTAAACTCGCAGAGATCTCCTGAGTGCTGAGAGTAAAGGTGTGTACCACCACCCACCACGCTGAAATCCACATACACTCATTTAAAGAATTAAGGAACCAAGCTGAGACTGGTAGCTCCCAAGTATAATTCCAGCCCTCAAAAGGGAAAAGCAAAGGGATCAGGCCAAGCTCAAGGCCACAGTGAAATCCAGGCTGCCCAGGGCTACATATTCAGACCCTATCTGAAAACCAATATCCAAAGAGTTTGGGAATGACCATGATGTACTCATCACTATGACATCAAAATGCTGCTTTAGAAAGAACTGATTAGGACTGATGTGATGGCTCAGCAAGTGAGAGCACTTGCCGCATAGTGCTATGGCCTGAGTTCCATCCCTGGATCCCACAGTGGAAGGAGGGAAGGAAACAATTCCTGAGAGCTGTCCTCTAACATCTGCACACATGCTATGACACGCATGCACATACACATCATAAACACATAATAATATACCTTTTAAATTTGATAAGCTTCAAAAATTAAAATTTACTTTTATAGCTTTCATATTATTTGTTCCAACTTTCCTAGGAGTTGAAACAAAAAGAACAAAAAGCAGGCTTTAATAATTCTATAAACAAACCTGTTGTAGGAAGAGAATTTGCTAAGTCATGTGGAAGTCACACATATAATTCTGACAAATGTAAAGCCAAAGAATTCCTTCCTCCATGTGTTTCTCTCTTAGGATAACTGTAACATGTTGATATAGAGGAGGCACAGAACATATAACAGGCAATGAGTTAAGCTGTATTCTCTGACCGACAAGCACTGAGGTGACTACTTACTAAGCAGTTAGACAGTCTTTCAGTGCAGAATTTTCTTTCCGGCATTTTACCACCATAAGAATTCCAGAGTCCTTGCAACATCTGGTAAAATCTGAAATTAAAAAAAAAAAGGCATCACATTAACATGACTTTAAAAGTTCTAACAGAGTTTTAGCCGGGCAGTGTGGTAGTGCACTCCTTTAATTCCAGCACTTGAGCAGGTGGATCTCTGTGAGTTCGAGGCCAGTCTGGTCTACAAGAGCTAGTTCCAGGACTGGCTCCAAAACAACACAGAGAAACCCTGTCTCAAAAAAACCAAAACAAACAAACAAACAAAAGTTCTAACAGAGTTTCTCCCTTAGAATCCATTATCCAGACTGTACATAGCCCATGCTCAATAACACATGGACACCAATAAGGACCGACTATAAGAACAGCTCACTTTATAGAAAGGTTGTGGGAGGAGGACCTGTGAGATAAAGACAGGAATCTGCCTGGAGACACAAAGACTACAGTGACCACTGAGGATTTCTAATGAGAAGATCATATTCCAAGGGAAATAAGCAACAAGAGTTAAGACTTCCCAGGACGGGGTGTCTGGTATCCATCCATGTTTCCTCTCAGCACATGGCAGAGCTGAAGGCTTCCCTTTGACACCACCACAGCCTCCGCCTTCTGAAGAACCCTGCAATGTGCCTGAACGGCTAGTAACAGGGCTCTCGTTCATTACCAAGTCTTAAGACACCATAAAAATTACAAATAAGTTTCTGTTTCATTTCCACCCAGGGATCACACTGCACTTTTGGTCTCTGGGGCCACACCCTAGCTGCAGCCAGGCCACTGGCCACTCTGCCTGGCACTTGCTCTGTCTCTGATCTGCTTGCACCCTACTCTCCCCCAGGCCAAAGCCCTTTGCCCTGAGTTTTTTTTCTTTTTCTTTACAGAGGTCCTCTCCACTGTTCTGCTACTTGGTGGCTACTGTGCTTCTAGTAGTTCCAGGCTATGCTGTACAGTAACTATTCTGATGTCAAGTAGTCAGTCATTACTCCCATCAGGTGTTAAACATGATGTCAGCCTCACAAAGAAGCTGTAGGAGTACAGTCTCAATGCTTTTACAGTTCCTGTAATACAAATTATCAAGGCTGCCTCTTCCTTTGAGCCATGTTCTGCTTTCCAATCGCTAAGGAATAGAAGTTATTTATAAGAAGGTTATTTATAAGAAAGCAGATAATTTCAGGAGTCTCATACAGCTATATACCTAAAATATGTGAAAAATATTTTAAACCACAGCAACCAAAACGGATTAAGTTAAATTAAATATGTACAAAACTTACTGACGGGAAGTTGTCCAAAGCTACCGACACACCTGTATATACCACAGCAGCATGGCTAGCCTCTGAAGAGAGCTGGCAGAACAGGAAAAGGGACCAAGGAAAGGATACAGTGATCAAACGAACTTAAATAATATACAGATATGATATGGTCACATAAGATATGATATGGTCATATAAGATATGATCACAGAAAAAAGTCATGGGCAGTCCTCAAAGGGAACGTGTCCATGAAGTTAATGCAGAATTGACCACTTGGACCACAGGGGTCTTTAAGAGAACTGGCATGTTGGTGGGGGAGGTCCTTCTGCCTGTGTGTTGCTTTTATTGGTTAATGAATAAGCAATTGCTTTGAGCCTATGGCAGGGAAGAACAGAACTAGGCAGGGAAAGCTACGCTGTATGCTGGGAGAAAGGGTGGAATCACAGAGAAGTCATGGAGCCGCTGCCAGAGTCAGACATATGGAAACTTTGCCTGTAAGCCACAGCCATGTGGTGATACACAGATTAATAGAAATGGGTTAAATTAATATGTAAGAGTTAGCCAATAAGAAGCTAGAGCTAACAGGCCAAGCAGTGATTAAATTAATTCAGTTTCTGTATGATTATTTTGGTTCTGAGAAGCCAGGATGAACAAGCAGCTCCTTGCAACAATTGGAACCTCAACGTGGGTAACTATATCCACATAAAAACCTGAGAAAGCATAAAAATTAATTCTAGACACAAAAGAACAGAGTTAAGCATGGTTTGCTAGCAGCATTTTCTTGGATGGGCTCTGTTGCTAGAAGCAAGCAGAGGCATGGCTCCTTTAGGAGAGGTTTTCCTGATTCAGCCTTAGCAGGAAAAAAGTCTTGCTGCTTTGAAATGCCAGCTTTCTGGGCCTTCCTGCAGGCAGGAAGTCTGGCTACAGAGCATATGAGTGGGGTTTGTAAGCAGAGTGCTGCAGCTTGCTTGATGGCGACATGGACTGGCTGTGTACCTGGGAATGGGGCTGTGTGCATGTCTCTCAGAGGCATGAGCGGCTCCACCATGCTGGACTGGGCAGGAAACCAGGAAGTACCATATATATCATAATAATGGTACAGCTTAAGTTTCAGACTGGGTGGACAAGTAGGAAGTACCATATATACCATAGTAATGGCACAGCTTAAGTTTTAAGAAGTGCTTACCATTTTAAAAAGTGCTCCTGGACAGTAAAGAATTACAGATATGCAATAAAGACAAATCCAGATGACTTATAGTGTTGGATAAGTGTACGGAGGAAAAGAGAAGAGGAAAAAGAGTATAGCGAGTCATAAAATAAAGTTAATGCTTTAAAAAGGAGGGGGGTAAAGTCTTTAAAGAGACAGAGTGCAGATGGTCATAGATTAAAAGGAGTAAATAAAATAAGCCATGTAAAGATGGAAAATTCACAGAGAGTCTGGATTATGTATATTATTGTGTTATCTTTGAGTTTTTTGACTGCAGACAGATATCTGATTCTGGGGCCTGCTTAGGTAAACCAACATATATATATATTTCAAAGGTATCTTGAATTCAAAATTTGAGTCTAAGGATATGTTGCTTTGGATAAGAGGCTCTTCTCTTGATTCCACAGAGAGTGAGAACCTGTGGATTGATTACAGACTGGTGTGGTTTGATGGGACAAGACACACACACCCCAGAGATTGCTATGAATACCCCCAAAAATTACTACGCCCAACAATCATCAGGAAACAGTATGAGGAAAACTATGCCCATATTCCCAAATAGTGTCTATAAATGTTTGTTTACATTTAAAGGGGGATATGATATAGATATGAATAATTTGCATGGGTATGGATCTTGGTTTATTGATACAAATTTAAGACCAATTTTGTTATATGTACATGTATTTCTGACCTTGATTAAGGTATTGTGTTAGTGTAGCTCATTTAAAAATGTAAAGTATAATTGAGAAATATAGGTTAATAGATAATCATCTAGAACAGTCAAGTTTATAGTTATGTTAGTTAGGTTTTCTAGATAGAGATGTATTTCAATTAGGTATTCTTCAAATCATCCAGAGACTTTCAGAATATGGCATTTAAACGTTTTAAGAAATTAGGACTTTTCATGACAGTGAGACACATCTGCTCCTGGCAGGACCAATCTACTTCAAGAGGAAGAAGGGCATTGAAGAGGCTCCTTATAAAGTTGGTGAGCCATATGGGCAAGAAACTGCTCTTGCCTGGACTGCTTAATGAACTAGACATGCAGTACCCACAAAGAAATGACTGCTGAACTTGCCTAAAGGTGAGATGATCCTTCATGAAAGAGTCTGTGAGACATTCTGCATGATACAGAAGAAAGTGACTGACAAACTACCAATATAGGCAAAACTGTCTTTGAAATTTCCTGCTTCATGGAAAAGTCTGCTGGATACTATGGGCCTATAGGCTGAAGATGGGATGCCCCAATAGTACAAAACTTTTGGTGACTATCTAGGTAGCGAGATGTCTCTGTCAATTCTAAAGTTTTGGAAGTTGCTTACAATGCACTTCCTGTTTACTTAGGTAATATATCCTTCTGGAGTCTCTGATGGAGTTGAAGAATTCAAGTTATAATTTTCCTTAATTATGATAAAAAATAAAGTAGATATAAATATTGTAACTATAATTCTTGCTTGATACCTGTTTTGTTATATGTAATTTTACTTTGTTAAAGTTATAGCTTTCCTTTTTGTTTAAACAGAAAAGGGGAAATGGTGTGGGATGTCCTTCTGTCTGTGTGTTGCTGTTATTGGTTAATGAATAAAGAATTGCTTTGAGACTATGGCAGGGAAGAATAGTACTAGGCAGGGAAAGCTAGGCTGTATGCTGGGAGGAAGATGGGCAGAGGCAGAGAGACACCATGGAGCCTCCACTGGAAATAGATGTGCTGAAACTTTGCTGGTAGGTCACGACCTCATGGTGATGCAAGATTAATAGAAATGGGTTAAATTAAGATGTAAGAGTTAGCCAATAAGAAGCTAGAGCTAATGGGCCAAGCAGTGATTTAATTAATACAGTTTCTGTGTGATTATTTCAGGTCTAAGCTAGCCAGGTGGCCAGGAACCAACAAGCGGCCTCCCTTCTACAGCACGTTTAATAGCAGTGATAGATGAGCTATTGTGCCCTGCTATGACCTCATCACACCTGTGCCAAACTGATCCACTCAGACAATGGCTTAATGAAACATTATTGTCATCCTGAGTTTTGCCTGGGGGGGGGGGGGGGCATGCTAGTTGGCAAATTTCCAGGCCTTTTTGGAAAACACAGTAATTTAACAAACCCAACACTCTACTTGTTGTGGAATATTATTGTAACTGTGAAAGACGTATTACTTTTGTTCATGCTGCATTTGTGTAATTATGAAAAGATGTGTTGCATTTGTTTCACCTTGCCTGCCTAACACACCTGATTGGTCTCATAAAGAGCTGAACAGACAACAGCATGGCAGAGAAAGGACAGGTGGTGATGGCAGGCAGAGAAAATAAATAGGAGGAGAAATCTATGCTCAAAACAGAAAAGGAGGAACAAGAGGAGGAAGAGAGAACAACGGAGACACCAGCCAGCAGACACAGAGAAACAGTAAAAGTGAGATATATAGAAGAAAGGTAATAAACCCCGAGGTAAAAGGTAGATATACAGAAACAGGCAAAGGTATAAGAGCTAGCAAGAAAAGACCTAAGGTAGGCCCAGCATTCAAAACTAGTAAGTCTCTGTGTCATGAGCTTGTTGGTGGCCCAGAAGGAAGGCCTGGTACACCGTCCTGGCTTAGCTCAGCACAGAACACTTGAGCACCGCATTGTTTCAATATCCACTTCCCCAAAGGAATGGAAGTGTCTTAAGGTGGCCTACAGAGTGAATTCTGGGATGGACAGGGCTACATAGTGAATCCCTGTTCTGAAAAACCAAAATATAAAATAATAGTAAGAAGATAAGCACAGCTATCCAGATCTAAGGTATTTACTGAGACATAATAGCTTTAAAAGACACATTTCTAAACAAATCTGTTACTGATGGCTGGAATGATAGCTCAGCAGTTAGAAGTTCTTGGTGCTTTTGCAGATGACCTGATTTCAGATCCCAGCACCCACATGGTAGGTCACAACCACCTGTAACTCCAGTTCCATAGGAATCCAATACCCTCTTCTAACCTCTTGGGGCACCAGGCAGACACCTGGAACATACATACACCTGTATACAAGCAAAATATTCATATACATAAATAATTTTTTAAACCAGGTCTCTAACTAGGTTTTTTAAAGACTTATTTTATTTGTGTGTGTGTGCGCGTGCGTGCGTGCGTGCGTGCGTGTGTGTGTGTGTGTGTGTGTGTGTGTGTGTGTGTGTGGAGAGGTGTGTTCACATGAGTGCAGGTGCTCATGGAGGCCAGAAGAGGGCAGCAGAGCCCCTGAAGATGGAGTTAAGGGAGGTTGTGAGTCACTCCATGTGGGTGCTTTTGGTCTGTCTGACATTGTTGTTCATTACCACCTCCTCAGTTTCATATTGTGTATTGAATTTGTTCAAAACAAAGTTAGAAATAAATAAATATATAACATGAACCTCAAGAACTTTGTAGAAATTACAAACTTGGAGGGGAACATTCAGACTCATCTGTTTCCTAGAATATATATTTAATGAGATAGAAATGAGATTCCCAGAAGAAGCAGTCTGCATGCTGCTGGCACACAGAGCATTTGGGTCTATGGAAGAACACAGGCCAAAGATGTGCTAGTGGTAATAAATAGAACCTCGGATAGCCCTTAATACACTGCTCCACAGAAGAAACTGTATTACCTTATATTGCATTTTTAATTTTTTTCTGTTTCCCCATGTAATTTCATTATTATTTTCCTGCAAGGCACTTAAAGTTATTGATAGTAACAACACTGGCAACTAGAACACTGATTGTTCACTGTGTGCAGGGCACTGTACTAAATGCTTTATGTGCAGAAGAACTCACCTAATAGGCACCATTATTTCCTTAGGTTGCTAGCCGGGGAAACTGAGCTTTAAATAGGTAACATCCTAATTATAAGACCATACAATATGGCACAGAATGGACCAGAACCAGGCTTTTTAAATTCAAGGAAAGCGTCTGTAACTACTGGACCCCACTCCTTTCCAGGATGAAAGTGGCTTCTCCAAACTGAATATAATGTGCTGATTTTCTCCTGTATTCATTTTTCCTGTGAGCTGGTAAGTTTCCTTAGATCTGCCACGAGCATGGGTGAAGGGTTATTTATAGGACAGTGGCAGACACTTTTGTTATCTATTTGAAGAGGCCAAAGAGAATAAATTCATAAATGCAATGCTAAATCCTCTCTCCTTCCACAAGCTTCTCACAACCATACAAAATGAAAAGCTCTGCACATCAGATTTGAAGTGTGTCATGCACACACTGTGACAGAAACACAGACACGTTTGTGTCTCTCCACAAGGTCAGAGCCATCGTTTTAAAGAATAATGGCAATTTCACAGGCTTTGTCATCAGTATATTGACTGCACTTGCAACTGGTCCCAAGTTCCCTTGATATCTGGTTGATGAGAGATTAATTTCAATCTTAATTACTAATATTAGTTCTCAGATCACACATCAAGTAGTAATTCTCTCTCTCTCTCTCTCTCTCTCTCTCTCTCTCTCTCTCTCTCTCTCTCTCTCTCTCTCTCTCTCGGTGCGGGTGGGTTGTAAAAGGTTAAAGAGGGAACAAAGTTCAAGGATGTGGAAGACACAGATACCAGGAATCTAAACCCACTGCGGGTAGTTAGATTATTAACCAAATCAGTAGGAAAGCTAGTTCAGGGTAAGGCTCGGGAGTGACAGGGGCTACAGAGGTGGGGTAGATAGGACCCCGGAGACTGTAATAGTGAGGTGTGCAGCACCAGGTCTGGACACATGAACAGACCAGTGCATGGCAATTTCGGAAGGCCCTAACAGTAGTAAGGGACCTAGATGGGCTCCCGTCTCTACCACAGTGTTCTGTGTGGAATGCAATGAGGGCTCAGAAAGTTCTTGGTCTGGTATGTCTGTGTGCCCACATGGTCCCAATCTCATTTGTTTCATTTACATGTGGTACATTTTTTTTGTTTTCAGGATTAAGTTATTATCAATCTGTGCTTCATATGTGGGGCTGGTGCCTTCATATGCAATGGCATGCAGAGTCATCCTTTCTCTGTGTTTGCACTTAAAATGGAGCCAAATGCTGCTTTGTGAAATGGAGCCACCAGAGCAAGACACGGCCTGAAAGCCAATGTTCCACACAACCTGGAGTAACTTGGTGCAGTGCAGGGCAGCCTGATCTCAACAAAGTGCTGCCAGGAACTGAAAGGAGCACAGGTAGGAGATTCTCAGGTGGCAGCATCCATGAGCATCATTCATGATGAGAAGTGGAGGGCTGAGAGAGAAGCCAAGCAAAAGAACCAAAACGTCAAAGAGTCTGTTTCTCCCATCTTCCTGACACACGGTCTACTCATAAGTCAGAATGGTGCCCACCCTGGAATGAGCTGGTGTGACAAACACTCACCAGCAGCTGCTCCTAAACAGTTCTGTGTCCACATCTACGACAAGAGCCTCAAAGTTACCCACAGGAGCAGCTCCTCGTCATCTTTTTAAAGTAAGGTGATTTGTGAAGACCCACAGAGAGAGCATTACACAAGCGGTCGTTAGAGAAATAGCCTATTCATAGCCACAGCCTATCTTCTTGTGTTGTTCCGTCCCCACCAGCTCTAACTCTTGCTACAGCACAAAACAGCATGCAGCCATTACACACAGCACACTGACAGGTGCTGGTCTCCAACACCCCTTTCTTTTCCGCTTTTTGAAGGGTGTGTTTCCACGGTAAACTTGTTGGGCTCAGGTATCTCCTGCCTTGCCCTGTCCCAGGAGCTGGGATCATAGCACAGGGAGCTTGTGCCACTAGCAGTCCCCAGGATGGAGAGGATGCTGGTGATGCAGGAGAGTATCACTGCTCAGAACACAAGCACAAAGAAGCAGTGGAAGAATGTGGAGCCAAAGCTCTGGTTCCCTCACAGCAGGGACACTGACAGTCTTGGGGACAAGAGCTGAAGAAACTGTCTGTCCAGCATTTTGGTACTCTTTAAGCCTGGAACCAAGTGTTAACTTAAAACAGGAAAAAAAAAAAAAGAGAAAAAAAAAAAAGGCTGGGAGACATGGAAAGGGAGCCAGGGCCAAGGGAGTGGCATGAGGAAGCCATTATCACCCTTTCCCCAGTCTCTGTTTAGCAACACCTGGTGGGAACCCCACTGAGACCTACAACTCCCCATTCATCACCTTCCAGGGCTGTTTCCAATGTATAGCTTAATTTTCTTAAATACTAATTGTTCTCAACTACAAATTTAGAAATTTCTTTTTGTGAAATGTATGTCTACATTGTTTCATCAAGTGAAAAGCATTACTTCAAGGTAAAAAGACTCAAAAATCACACTGTAGGCTTTCCTCTAACTGAACAGTCACACCCACTGCCAAAATGAAAGGAATCCGAGAATAATATGTGCTACCGTGGTGGTAAGTAAATCTAAATTCACAGTTTTTAAGAAAAAAATGGGGGGAGGGGACTAAAAGAAACAGTGCCCCAAATTTAATTAGACATTAGTAAGTATAAATTTCACTAGTTAACAAGGCAAATCGATTCTTTTAGTTCTGGCTATGACTTATTTAAAGATTTTACAATGTTACTCCTTAAAACCAGGTCCTATGGAGGTGTCATCACACCATTTATACTTCCACAACACTTATGATATTGCTATCACACTCTTAAAATAAATGAGAAGCCCATGCCACATTTTAGACCAACGAAATGCTTCTGACTATTTCTATTTCAGGAAATAAACATTAAAATAATTCTTTACTGCTCACTTTTTTCAATGTTGAACAGTTAAATAAAACTATAGAGGGTTTTTTCTCCTCTTTTATGTTACAAGTATACTTCAGAAGTCGGTATTTAATCACTTGGCTTTAGAATTCAGCTCTAGATAATATGTTACAAAAATTGTGACAACAAAAGCATTTTGTGACAAAATTATTATGCTTATAATTTTCTATTAAATTATGATTTATTAACATTCTGCACTTTAAAGATTAGTCTGTGTACAGAATGAATTTAGTGGTGCATTTAATGCGACAAGAAGATAGGAGGATGAACATGAAAAGATCATTCTGCATTGCAGCGCACGAGCTGTTTGACAATTCTAGCGCAGTCCAACAGCAAGCTTCTCTCTAGATTGATCACGGCTCAGTTAACAGCACTGAATATCTAATATCTCCAACTCAATTAATTCTCACCTGATTAACATCAGACTGATATTCAAACTAAATCATCTCTCCAGTCAAGTAGAAATCAATATTTCTGATTTTACTTTTAAATTACAATAGAAAAGAAAATGCAGGCACCTTCCATATGCCACGAGCGGCTTTCCTGGTCTACCGTGGCGTGGCTAACACAGCTGATTAAAGTATTATTCTAATTTGGGCACCGCTATGTATCAGGAACTGATTAATCTGAACCCAGAGATGGGGTAAGGTAATTAAATATATCTTATACAGGGCAAACAGAATATTGACATAAAATAAGCTTGACTTCTTTAAAACAAACCTCACTGTTTATCAGCTCAAGTAGTTAAGAATATAGTTTTATTAGAGATTGATTACTCTGAGAAAATAAAGATATGTCAGGCACATTTCTAATGGGCCCAGAGACAGCAACTCTTCTCTAGACCACATCCCTTCTCTAACTATCCTCCCCAAAGCGCGGGCACACACCTGAAACCAAGCCAACTTCTAAGTGGCCTTTCCAGAAGGAGGAAAACATGGTAACTCAGCCTTGCTGAGTACAGAAATCACCAAATCCTCAAGTAAGAGAGACCTTATATAAATTTGTAATCATTACTCTAAGAGAGAATGTGGAATTTACCCTTCTTCAGCTCCTTTCAATTTAACAAAACGAACTGTAAAGCCAAATTATTTGCTGTGTTTATTGATCAGAAATAACTGTTTTGTTTGTTAGCAAACTCAAAAATTTAGAAGAAAATTAGAAAAACAGAAAATTTTTAGAATGAAAATTATAGCTAAATATAGTTAACTAGAGTTGAGAATTCTGAGTAGTGTGAATCAAAGCTGTGTTGTACACACAGTACAGGTTATAACAGAACTGCAGTTACAGTGTAATGCTAGATGCATTTTATATATAAAATCTTATTTATAATGTAGAAATGTACTCTTTTATTTCTAAACTTCACAAACTTACATTTGCAGGTAAGGGAATTGAAAGGATCACAAAACAACAAACTTCAGCCTTCTATTCTGCTAAGTAGTCTATCAAACAATATGAACACAAATGATTAAATATTTAAAATACTGCTAATGCATTTACGATGTCAGATTTCAGACCAATTATGCGCTACTCATGTGCAAGCATAGAGCACTGTGCTAACATCAGCGCCAAGGGAAGCCTTGAAAACTTAGAAAACACTACAGAAAAGTATTTCACTTTTGTTCTTTGTATTATTACGACCTTTATTAAAAGACTATAAGGGAATTAGACAGTATAACTCATCTCTCAAATACACACTTTTGTGCCACAGGAACAGAGGTGGAAGAAGTAGATGCTACAAAGTCTTCTTTGTGAAACTCCACAAAGAATATTTTTAATTTTAAACCAGAATGTCAACAGGGTTGATTGAAATAAATAGAAATAAATTAATGCTAAATAATTACTAAGGAAGTTTTGTTTATGGAAATGAATAATTCAGTGTTTTGCAAACTAAACTCAAGCAGCAGCTGCTTTGCTGGCATTAAGCTAAAAAGAGCTTCCTTAAAATGGAAAAGCTTAAACAGCATAGGATCATCATGTTTTCCATGTCAAACAGAGTATGTTATTCCTAGGTCTTCTGGGCTTGGTGTAAAATATTCCACAGTTACAATACGAACCAGCCAATCATGTAAGGCGTCTCAGCATCACCATTTTCATGGGAAGACTCTGTCACATTCTACCTAACTGAATGCATAATTTCTGGCCTGTTATATCTCATAACAGCTGGGAAGAGAGAATAATTCAGATTTCTAACAATCTGCTCCTGGCCTGCCTGGTGCTCGGTTTTATAGTAATTCCAAAATGAGCCCTAGACTTTCAGTCTGCCTTCTATTCCAAAAAGAGCAAAGAAGGGTGCTCCAAGTTATCAGACTGAACAGACACTGTCCTGTTTGCTCTTGTTACATAACACCCGAGTCTTCCATGTGAGCCGTCAGCAGGTATTAACATGGAAATGTTTAAAAGGTTACAACTACCACTCACGCTCAGTCTGATGTCATAATAAGACACCAACAGCAGTCACAAAGGGAAACGAGGTCCTGTGCCTATGTGATCTTTGTTTTAGGTTTCTCTGTTATGCACGGCAACTAAAGCCTGCATCTCTTTTGTGGATCATAAAAATATGGTAGACAGAAAGCAGTATCCTCTGACTTTAACTAACACATCAAAAAGTGCATATGAACGTGCCATTTACATATATGCATGCATACTATTTAGATCATGTTGAACACAAGCACCTCCTCTAACATCTGTCCTATCTTTGTGATGAGAACATCTTTCTCTCTTTCTCCCCACTTGGTTCTATGAGACAGTCTGACTGCATCACCCATGTTGGCTTGAACCTTGCTGTGGGGCAGAGCCAAAAGCCACTGGTCTGGAGCATGCTACTTCTCATCCTCTACAAATTCTACCTTTAGCTCATTCTTCTGTTAAGTACGGGCTGAGCACATCTCTCCCTCAAGCTGTGTTCTGGCTGTGTGGACTGGATGTGTGGAATTAATCAGAACACTGTCCTTTGAAGCTTATTCTCAAAGGCAGACAAGAAGCAAAGCACTGTGGACTGTCACAGTCACAAGGGGACAGTGGGAGACGGGGTTAGAGAGGGAGCCATGGCATACATTTTCGGTAGGCATGTCCAGAAAGTACCCTCGGAGGGAACTGTCAGAGGAAAAACTCAAGGAAGCAAGGAATCCAACAGGATAATTTCACAGTCAGTAATACCAAAATGTCTAATTCTGCACATGACAACACAAAAAAAAATTATGAAGAAAAATGGGCAACGAGAAAGATAACACTGGACGAGACGACTAGATTCCTAAGCACAGCACAGACTAACCAACCAACCATTCCAAAGGCACAGTTGTTAGTGCTAGCAAGTGTCTCAGCCACACAAGACTTACATTTCAAAATACCACATGGCTAGCCCTCAGGTTACATACACACAGGCAGCACTGTACAGAACAAGCAGGTTTTATTTATGTATTTAAAAGTGCGTACGCACACACACATATGTGCACTCACATATGTGTGCGTGCACACACACAAAAAAAACAAAGAAAAAGAGGCTATGAATTTGAGAGAGTGTAAATGGGATACATGGGAGGTGTTGAAGGGAGGAAAAAGAAAAGAAGGAATGATGTAATTATATTATAATTTCAAGAAAAAATACATTATTAAAAAATAAAAATAAAAGGTTTTAGTAAAAGCAATCCATTGGGAAAACATTATTCATAAGGGTATTTCTGGAGCTGCAGAATATAGAAACTGCATCTTATTTTTGCTTGATTTTGCTAAACAAAAAGCAACAGGAACTAAGCACTGACACAACCTCTCCAATGGAACCAAACAATTGAGGGCTAAGTCCAAAGCAGCAAAGCCCGATCTCTACCAGTGCTGGCCCACGGGCTGGAATGACTGATCTAGAAGCTACAGCCTGCTCTAAGGACCTGCATGTGAGCCAAATCAGTGAATACAAACAGATTTTCTAAAGAGAGGTCGAGAACTAGAAACACGGCTCAGGGACAGAGCATGGGGCTGTAGGTGACACTTCCCAGCACTGCGAAACAAAGGTGGGCAGTGTGACACACCACAG
The DNA here is from genome assembly GCF_903992535.2 of Arvicola amphibius. NCBI lineage: Eukaryota > Metazoa > Chordata > Mammalia > Rodentia > Cricetidae > Arvicola > Arvicola amphibius. Next base: position 183,538,336 of record NC_052049.1, read on the forward strand.
GCAGGACAGAGGGTGGAGAGTTCTCATTTGAAGGCTTAGGGCTAAAGAGTTACTAAATTTCTAAAAGTAACTGAAATACTCTTTACTAGTCTGAGGTTTCTGGTATTGCTGATTTATGTTGGTTTTAACTTGGCTGTATCATTTCCATTAACTTCTTAACTTGTATTAAGAATTTTCTTTGTGCTTGCAAAGAGAAGCAGATCCATCCCAAACTTCCAGCACTCGGTGTCTACACACAAGTCCATTTGTTGCACTTTTAACCTGTTTTTGATAAATAACTCCTTCAGCAAACAGCACATCTGTTGAAGTACCACATACCCAGTGGTGGCATAACCACTTAAGACTTATTAGTTAAGCTTTACTTTTAGGAAACAGGAATTTTGTATGTTAGCTATGTTTCCTTTAACACATTATTTTCAGTCTCCAATGTATTAGGTATAAAACTGAGGATGAGAAACACTCCCAAAATATTCCCCTTAGATTTGAACGATTCCAACTACAATAGTACTAGGCTGAGTACTACCATTGTTTTAAAAATCTGCATTTCTTTAGAAGTGTTACCTTTCAGTACATACAAAATAAAAAAAAATCTGGTTCACACACAAAGTGTTCAAACTATTTTAAAAACTAAATATATTTTGTTATAGAGTACATTAGAAGAAATGTTTGCTATGCTCTTACCTTAAAAATCAAAAATACACATATAATAGAAGTCAAATTCAGCTGTTAGCCCAGTATAAGCCCAATTAATATGCATAAAGAATATAAACTCAGGTTTATAATGAAAATGTCTACTGGTGGGCACCACTATTCTCAGCCAGGAGCATCAGATGGGAATGTTTCATAGACTGTGTCGAAAACAGAAGTTATTGGAATTATAAATAAGGAACTCACGAGCATGAACACTACAGTAGAGTGTAGGAGCCTCTGGAAGCAGAAAATGGATCTGATATAAGCCCATCCGATCGTTCCCTGTAAGTCCCATTCCACCAACTTCCAGAGCTATGTTCTCCTAGGCTTTTATAAAGGAAAAGTCATCTGCACTGCTGTACATGGTGGCTTCTCTCTATACTCTTAACCACGATGCAATCTGCAAATTTTCTTGTAAATCCGGCTTATTGGGTTTTCAGCCTTTAGGGTTTTTGGTAGCCACACGGAGCTCCTGAATGACCAATGATAAAGCTTCTGGTTATAAAGCTAGACACAGACAGTTTACGTACCTAACCTAGTATTGAAAATTCTTGAGGTCACAATAGGATACCCCCACAGCCCCCTTGCAGAGCCACCAGAACCACTGCATCTCTCTCTCTCTCTCTCTCTCTCTCTCTCTCTCTCTCTCTCTCTCTCTCTCTCTCTCTCTCTCTCATTTGTAAAACCTATTAAAACATCTCCAAATCAACCTAACAGCAATAGGTAATAGGTAAAAATGCATTTGTCCTACACTGTAGACAGGAACTTATTCTGCATAACAGAAAGGAGAAGCCTACCCTGGATTTTGACACACAGCACTCTCTGTTCTACAGGCAAATAAAGCAACTGTACAGAAAGGCATAGCAAGGGAGGAGGAGCATTTCTCCCTTCCGTGTCCTCCACAGTCGCTAAAACTCTCATGCTACAAGGCCAACACCTCACTGCTGACAGCACTGGGCTACAGATTTGCTCCACCCACAGATGACCCTGACAGCGACTGTTTCAATGCACGGACACTGAGTTAGGACAGAGAGGAAAGTCCTGTGACTGACTACCTAGTTCCAATTTAATTCTACCATCAAATTCAAAGCTGTATTTAAAACAAAATCAACATAGTTTTAGAAGGATTTAATGGACTCTCAAGTTAAAGGAGTACTTTAATTATTTGCTTGCTTATTTATTTACTTATTTGGTTTTTCAAGACTAGGTTTCTCTGTGTAGCCCTGGCTGTTTTGGAACTCACTCTGTAGACCAGGCTGGCCTCAAACTCAGATATCTGCCTGCCCCTGCATCCCGAGTGCTGAGATTAAAGGCAAGCACTGTCATCTCCTAACTAAAAGGGGGAACTTTTAAATGATGTATTTTGACCGGTTAGATGGCTCATCTGGTAAAGGTGCCTGTCACCAAGTCTGATGACGTGACGGCTATTTGGAACTCACCACAAGCTTCCCTCAGACCACACTATGCTCCCCACCCCAACATATAACAAACAAGTGCAACTTTAGAAGAGGTATTTTGATTCAAAGCCTAGAACCTAAGACTCAAAGCCATACTTCTTTGAGAGCTGTGTATCTCCTCGGCGAGCTGACAAGCATCCCTCAAGCTTAGCATGCCCAAGCTCACTGACCTGGATGTTCGTGGCAGAGTTCACAGCTCTGCTTCTATAGAGCCCATGTCAGGCTGATGTTTCTTGTGATAACTGTCCATTCCCACGTCACCTCCCCCAGAAGAGTCCTTCTACTTGCAGCCTCTGTCAAAGGAAAAGCACCTCTTGACTACCAACTCTTCCATCCACCCTGAGCCACAGTGAACATGATCTCAAGCTCAAGGCACTGGGACAAGCAGAAGAAAACGGACCCATAAGAGATTAAAAGATACAAAGTGAAACTACTGTCCTTCTCTTCCTGCAAAGTCACACTCACATTAGAGTCCTGGAGGATGCCACCACATGCATCACTGCGTGCAGAGAAGACCAAGCAGAGAGGCAACCAGGACTGCAGACGATCCTGGAAGCAATGCAAAGCTGGTGGAGACGGGAAGTGCAACTTCTCAAGGGTGAAGCTGCTTCCTGCACTGAGATTTTTAAAGCCTAAAATGTTAGAAATGGGGTGTCAGTCGATAAGTCCGAGAAAATTCAATGTCAAGATCATCTCAGGATGAGTTTCCAGAAGCAAACTCAGACGGACTTTGCCCCTGCCCGGGATTCGGCAGTGATGCTGGAGTTGCTGTTCCTGTTACATTAGGTCTCATCAGACATTGAATTTTCTCCCACTTCCTAGGAAGTGCTCCCTGAACAGATGCATCAACATCCTCACAAGGCCTTCTTCTCAACAGAGTGCTGAGGGCACGCACATAGGATGTCTTGAGAAAGAGTAGAAGAAACAAACAAAAGAAAAGCACTCAACACAAGAGCTTCTACGCACCTTCAGAAGACTCCGGCAGGGCTCAGCAAAACCACCCAGGGTATGTCATCTTTCAGGGATCCACTTACTAGAGAGGATAAGCCAAATGTAACCTCACCGGGAAAGAAAACTCCCTCCTAAACGCTATTAAACAATGGTGCTGTCCCCTGCTCCCCCACCCCCCACACCGCAGGCTTCAGGAGCACACAGAGCAGCAGAGCCCTCAAGAGAGCCCACAGGGGAGGACAGACATCAGAAAAAGGTGGCAGGATGTTAAAGAGCATTTGCTCACAGAGCTTCAGAAACAGCAGGACAACTCTGCAGAGACGCCTCAGGAAAGGAGGCGGCATCGCTGGGATGTCACACTATGTAAGAACTTACTAAAAGCAGAAATTCAGGAAAACTGTATTTCCAGGAACCGTTGTCAAAACTGAGATGAAAAGAGATAAAGAGACTGAAAGTCAATAAATCCCGGGCAATGCTAACAAACACAGCAGAAACACAAAGAAGATAGCACAGACACAGGTAAAATTCAAGTGGAATGGTTTATGAAAATGAGTCAAAAATTTTCAGTGAACAGATCCAGGGAAAATGCCTCCCAAAGAGGGGAGAGGGTAGGGCCAACCTCCCCACTGCCATCCAGACAAGGAATGCAGCAAGGAGATGACTCCGCTTCCATGGTCAGGTCACAGGAGCCTGCGGCTGTCTCCTTCTGTGCGCTCTCTCTTCAGCCAGGGGCTGATGCCATGTACAGCTAAATGAAAAGAGACTTAATTGACACGGAACTGAGAAACAGATGCTGCCAACAACCAAGGAGTGAGCAGATCCTTCCCAGGTCAGGCTTCAGGGACAGTGCAGACCTGGAGACTATCAACAGCAGCAGCATTGGAGATTGGAGGGGTCCTGACCACCAGATCTGTCAATGAATGGGCATGGACGCTGTGCAAGCCAGACTCCCAGCCAACTAGTAGTGGAACAAAAAAAAACAAAAACAAAAACAAAAAAACATATGGTGGGTGAAGCCTTGTCTCCACATTTCAAGAATGACTCCAACCTTTAAGGAAGACAACTCTAAAGTAGAAGACAGGCACTTCAAATTACAATTAATGTTTGGTACAATTAAAAACTCGCTCTCAACACAGAGAACTGATGCCTACAAAGCGAGGGGCCGAGGAGACGGACACTCTGGAGCGATACACTTTTCTGACGAAGCTCCCACACTCAAAGACCCTGAAAGGATTCTCCTTATGTCTGAGTTTGTGATGGGCAGGAAGGAAAGTCACACTGGCCTCTGACTTCTCAGAGCAACGTTCAATGTGATGTGTAGAAAGCTTTGACGTGGAGAAGACATAACTGGACAATACTTTATCCACACTGGCGCAAAAACACATGCCAACAAGCAATTCTCCCCCAAATTCCAGAAAGCAAGCACTCTTCAATGTTATTTTAGAATAAAACTGTTCTTTTTATTTTGAGCTCAGTTCAAAATCTCAGAAAAGTGTGACTTTTAGCTCAATAATTTTTTTTAAAAACTATCGACAATGAAATTTAAGCAAGTGGATCAAAACTAACGAACTGAGCAAAGGGTAAGCAAAGCATTATGGTTTCGAAAAATGATGTAACTGTTGGTCAGACTCAATCAAAACCATTAAAAATTAGAATATGCAGTTAGAACAGACAATCACTCAAGCTTACTAAAGGCTTTCGTAATATTTTTATGACTGAGGCTAGAAACATACCTTAAATAAGGAAAAAAGCGTTAAAATATTCTTTTTTTTTTAAATATTTTATTTATTTATTTATTTATTTATTTATTTATTTATTATGTATACAATATTCTGTCTGTGTGTATGACCGCAGGCCAGAAGAGGGCACCAGACCCCACTACAGATGGTTTTGAGCCACCATGTGGTTGCTGGGAATTGAACTCAGGACCTTTGGAAGAGCAGGCAATGCTCTTAACCTCTGAGCCATCTCTCCAGCCCCTAAAATATTCTTTTATAACTTAGAGCATTCCAAGTTTTATATTTTAAAAACTTAACTCTACAGTTAACTGTGCTGGGGATTATATCCATTTAAACCAAAAAGTGGAGGAAAAAACCTTAAAGACACCTCAAAGAATTAAACAACTAAAAAGAAAACCAGAGTGATAAACATAAGACTGCTCTGAGACACACTCTTCAAGCAGCGTTCTTCGACAGAGCCAGGTCCCTCGAGCGTCCACAGACTGCTGCAGTTTACTGCCTGCGATAACACTCTTCATGACTTCTAAACAATAGCCTTATGAGATTCATATAAGGATGTGAGCGACCACACTTAAAACTTGAAAACCATGAAACTGGAATAAAACAACAAGAACAACACAAAAACCAACAAGCCTCCTTGCTTCGTGGTGCTGGGCTGAAACCAGGCTTTGTGCATGCTTAGTAATGCACCGCTGAGCTGCACATGAGCCCAGAGACATGAAAATTACTTTACAAGCTTGAACACTCACTCTAGCAAGCAGTAAGACACAGTCTTACAGATTCATCATGTAAAATAGTCACTGCAATTCTTTTAACACAAACTTTCTTTTCCTGGCAGACTGCTGAAGTTTCATTTTTCCTCTTAGCCATGATTAACATGTTTACACTCCTTGTCTCAACATTCTAAAACATGCTCAGGATGTGGTGCCTACAGTTCAAGATTTCTTTTTAATACTAATTACAAAACTTAAAATTATTTTCAATTAGATCCTTAAAAAGACCTACAGCTTTCCTAATAAACTCTTAATATCTAATGTTCACCTTACAATGATGGAAGGGAAGAGGCAAGAGCACACACACTGACTGTCTTAACAGGATTGGCCTCCTCTTTTACCACAAGATGGAGATAGTGTAAAAGCATTTACATATTGCTATAATACTATATAAATAGCATATATAAAATACTATATAAATAGTGTATATATAATTATATAAATAGTAAATATATAGCTATATACTATTTATTAAAATACTTGCTATCACAGCTCAAAATCAAAAACAGTAAAAACCCACTGTGCAGCTTTGTAGCATCCTTCTAGGGGATAAAAATTTAAATACATACAAATTAACACACACAAAATCTTTTCCAAATAGGTTAATTACCACATGAATTTTCACATCCAATATAGACACATGCTTAAATATTCAAAACATTATCATTGCCATATCTACACAGGGGCTCCATGTGCACCACCTGCACAGCCAACGTTTAGCTAGTATTTACAGTAACATAAAACAAACTGCTGCGCTTACCACACTGCCATGTGAGTCAGCCAGACCTCCAGCACTCCAGCACTCAACAGCCATCCAGTTGTTGTGCTCACGGGCAACGTTAAACTGGAAGAAGTAATCTCAGAAACTGAGACAAACATGCCCATGAAAGTGGCTGAAACCAAAGGACACATTTCCTGATGACTCCCACCCCATGTCGAAATTACAAACCTAATTCCCTAGTATATTAAATGATGGCCTGCTCACCAAATAAATAACTCTTGAAAATTGATGCCTTTAAGAACAAAGGCATTTAATATTACACAGCATTAATATGCTTTTACTTGTAACACTGTAAACCAGATTTTAGTGTTAAATAGTCACATTCCATAGCTAATGACAGTGTTTCTCGGTGCAGAACTCTCTCCTCAAAGAGCTCACTAAGCCTATTCTTAGAAATATAAAATAAAAAAATAAAAATGGCTGTGTTAAAACCGAACCCTAGAGGGCAATGAAGCTCCATCTTTACTTTGGAACATGCTCTGCGTTCAGTTCCTCGCCAGTTTACAGATGCCCTGACCGGTTTTACATCCTGGACCCTCTGCTTTCGAACAAAAAAAGAAATGGAAAGAAAAACAAACCGGTTGTGTCCTATCCACTACTGAAAACACCAAGGAGATAATAACTGCTGAAAAAGGAATATGGTACATAAGCCTGCTCCTGCACACATCACAGATATACATACATATATATAAATATGGTACATACGCCTGCTCCTGCATACACATCACAGATATATATACATATATATAAATATGGTACATAAGCCTGCTCCTGCATACACATCACAGATATATATACATATATATAAATATGGTACATAAGCCTGCTCCTGCACACACATCACAGATACACACACACACACACACACACACACACACACACACATATATATGGTACATAAGCTTCCTCCTGCACACACATCACAGATATATATATACATATATATAAATATGGTACATAAGCCTGCTCCTGCACGCACATCACAGATATACATATGGATATTAACACTCAGTAGGAATCAGGTGCCAGAGAGGAAAGATATATTTAACAAGTCATTTAATATAAATGCTGTGCATAACTTTACATTCATTAAATAACATGTTAAAATTTATAGGAAAAAAAGGTGACGAATCCAAGTCCAATAGCAATTAACCCTACATGAGCTCCCCCAGTATATAACTCAGTATGAAGTTCTTCCTCCAAAGTCAAAGAATCAAGAAGTCTGCTGACTACCCAGCAGTGAGGTAGCAATGTTTACACTCAAAATACTGACGGGAGGAGGAAGCTGTTTATCATTATGAAAGTGTGTATGCACGTTTTGTAACACTGAAATACTACCACACAGAAAGACCACCAACCTCCACAGTTGGCAATGGCACTTTAGTGTCGACTTTTTAGACACACTCTTAAAATCTAGGCACATATAAGCCTAAGATGTACACATCAATAGAGCAGCATGACAGACTGAGCCAGAAGCTTACCTGCACAGGTCATAGGAACTTGCAAGAAAGCCAAACTTAGTTGTTTTCTGTATTTCTTCAGTGCTGGGGATTGAAGGCAGGTCCTGACCCATCTAGGTAACACTATCACTGAGCTACAGCCCTCACCCAATTTTCAAAGACAGGAACTCCCGGGCAGACTGGCCTTCAACGCAGGATCCTCCTGCCTCAGTCTCAGGTCCCGCAACGCAACTCCCGGGCAGTCCTACGTATTAAGGCCCCGATGAAAACTTGAAATCGCCAACTCTTCATTTTTTGAGTGTGCTTCTATAATATGTACTACAACAAATTTATCACCCAAACCATAAACAGTTTTGAGATGAGGTGGGATGGGAGGGGATGGGTGACATGGGATCACACACACACACACACACACACACACACACATTATTCTCTCCCTACAGGAAGCCCACCCATACTTCCTTATCTCCAAGGATAGAACCATCCATTATCATGTAAGGAAAAACAACGCACACTGCACAGGCTGGTTCAACACCCTCCCTCTATGTCACAGTAATTTGCTCTACCAGATTTATAAACTATGTACTTACATCCATGTACATCCTGTATACACAAGATACAGGAAACTAAAATAAGCAGAAATCAACCTCTGTTTATTTGGGCCTGAAGCCACGATAAAACCTGGTAAGTCGGAGAACAGCTGACAAAGCACGGGCGGGCTGGCGGGAAAGGTGGCGTCTGTGCTGGAGGCCAGTAAGGGTAGACACAGTTTCCAAGGTAAAAAGATGGTGGTCAACAGTCAGAGTGCCTTTGGCCAGCTTCGCTTACTGAAGAGCGTGAAGGCTGGCCTAGATGACCTGTAACTCAACCTCCATGATGAAACAAGGGGCAGTCGAACTCCAAACACCTAGCAGCTCTCCAGACACCACGACCACCAGCAACAATGTCGAGCAAAGCTGCAGTGTGTGTAGACAGCAGCAGCGGTGAAACTGGGTAACCTGAAGACCATGCTGCCACGTAGCCTCTGTCTCTGTGCCTTTCTATGGAGAAATTAATAAAACTGCTCCATTTACCCAATGTTTAATTGTTTCTCACTCACAACACGTTGGCATCCTCCTCTTGGTGTGGAAAGATGCTTGTATATACACAGATGGCAAATCTGTTGTTGTTGTTTTCAATTTCCATATAAGTCTGTACAGTGAAGGATGAGGCCACTGAGCTAACCCAGGTGTGCAAGACTATGAAGACAGAATAAGTTCTAATGCGTGGATATGACGAGCTGTGGCTCACCATCTGAATTCACGTCATGTGGAAAGACATGGGAAGAGAATGTAGCATGGAAAAATTCCATGATGTCCTCACCTTGAGCTACTGAGTGAGGAGATCTGAAAACCACGGCATTAATGAAATCAAACACTTGCAGTAGGCCATAGTCCAGCTCCTTATGGCCACATGACAAAGAGAGGAATGGGTCAGGTTTTTAACATCATCATCAAAAGGTACGGTTACTGAAACTCTCAATGAGATCGAACAATAATTTCCAAATATTTTAGTCTTATACACTAAACACAAAGTATGACTGTGGGCAATGTCCCAAACAATGAAGGAGATAAAACTACCTTAAATTTGAGTTTATGTCATATACTGACACAATCCAGTCTGTAGTGACTATCTAACTTCCCTGAACGTGGGCTTCAGACTCTAAATGTAGCACTAACTTTTCTAAGCCAGTATGTTCAGTTCATATGAGTGATTTAAAACAAAAACCAGGGTTAACATAGCTTCCAAATGAGAGCTTGCTATCTGCTCTGTCGCAGCACCCTTGCGCCTGAGTGCAGCTAGGCTTGGGTACTTACAAAGACAACTAAGTAACTTGGGTGTGTAGCTGTAGAAGGAACAGCGGGCTGCGTTCCCTCCCAGCTCCCGCCCGGCTAGCTTTACACCCGAAATAACACACAAACTGTATTCTTTTAAACACTGCTTGGCCCATTAGCTCTAGCCTCTTATTGGCTAACTCTCACATCTTGATTAACCCATTTCTAATAATCTGTGTACCACCATAAAGTGGTGGCTTACTGGGAAGATTCTAGCCACCATCCATCTTGGGTAGGAGAAACATGGCGACTGCCTGACTCACTGCCTTCCAGGTAGCTTATGTAGCATGGCTACGCCAGCCAAAGGGATAATTCACACCCATTTAACATTTAGAACTGTAGCTGTGCTAGTAACTTAAACCTCACAAAGCGAGACCAAGACAAAGGACTACTGGCTGTACGGTAATGTTATTTAGCAATTCTAAAGCCAAGAAGGCTTCTTAGAATTTAAAGACTTAATCAATCTGACAGAGCATCTCTTTGAAAAGATGAAAAGCACTGCGCACCTAGAACAGGTGTAAATGACAGGCCACACCACAGCGGGTGCCCTCCTAGAGCTGCCCATCCTTTCCATTCAAGAAGAGGAACCATGGCCTGGCAAACAAACATGGCTGCTGGCCACAACTAATCAACAAAATCAAGCTTTAAAGAATGCACAGAGGTACAACTTAAAGAACTGTCATCAAGGTCCTATATTCTGCTGTAAAATCAATCTTCTTTCAACTTATTTATAAAGTCAATCTTGGTGGTATTTGGGGGTACATGCCTGTAATCTAAGCACTTGGGAAGCTGAGTCGGGAAGATTGTGGTCCAGCACTTTCTGGGCTACACAGCAAGGCCATGTCTTTAAAACCAATTCTATTAAAAAAAAAAAACCTGCCAGGCTGCGTTGGCACCCACCTTTAATACCAGCACTCAGGAGGCAAGGGCAGGAGGATCTAGACAGACAGAAAGTAGGGAGGGATAGGGGAGGGACGGAGGGGGGAAGGGAGGGAGAAGGGAGGGAGGGGGTGAGAGAGGGAGGGGGAGGGAGGGAGGGAGGGGAAGGGAGAGACACCTGACATTGCCTCACCTCTAGATGCACGCATACCTAAACATGTACAAACATACATGCACAGACACACCCTGTAACTGGTGGTTTCTCTGACACCCACCAGTTCTGGAATAACCACTCTGAGGCTTAATATTAATTACAAACTGTTTAGCCAATGGCTCTGGCTTATTTCTAACTAGCTTCTACATCTTAAATTAAGCCATTTCTATTAATCTATATATTGCCACATAGCTATGGTGTTACCTCACATCTTGCTTCCCTGCTGGTGTCTCCCTGACTCCACCTTCTTTTTCTGAGTATCTCTTGCCACACTGTGTGCTATCTCCTGTAGACTCTAGAAGAATAAGGACTAAACCCCGCTCAGCCATATCTAAGTCAACATTTATATTATGCACACAGCTATGTATATGATAAATGTCCATTACTACTTATTTTAGTAAACCCTTCTGCATTCTTAAATTTTAAAAAATTTAATTAAACTGTGGTTAGGAAACTTTTTTCCAGCAAAGAGTCTGCATGTCTTTGGCTTCAAAGAGTCATGTGGAAACCACTGCAAGTGTGTGGCCTGGAGAACACACGAGCAGCAGAGCTTCATGCAGACAGCAGCATAGGAGATTTTACCATCAGTGTGGTCAGGTGCCAGCTCCTGAATGAAACCTTGCTGTGACCACTGGCCTCCCCATAAGCCAATGAGACTTAGTATGTTCTTAGTGTATGCAAAACTCCTATCCCATAAAGTACACAATAGGTAGAAGCCCAACAGCTAAGTTTTTAGCAGTAATCTTATACATGATGCTATGTCAGATATCTTTATGATGGAGGAAGGTCATCTGTCTAAGTGTTACTTTCATTGGTTAATAAACTGCCTTGGCTTTTTGATAGGGCAGGATTTAGATAGGTGGAGTAGACCGAACAGAATGCTGGGAGAAAGAAAGCAGAGTCAGGCAGACGCCATGATTCTCCTTCCCGAGACAGACGCTAGCTAGACTCATGCCGGTAAGCCACAACCTCGTGGAAGCATACAGATTATTAGATATGGGTTACTCAAGATGTGAGAGTTAGCCAATAAGAGGCTGGAACTAATGGGCCAGGCAGTCTTTAAATGAATACAGTTTGTGTGTTGTTATTTCGGGGTATAAGCTAGCTAGCCAGGTGGCCGGGAGCCGGGCGGTGGGAATGCAGTCCGCTATTCCTTCTACATCTTTATGAATATTTTATGGGAACATAAATATAAAATTCTATTAGAAAAACTACTAGGTTAGGAAATGACCACATTTGTAGAGTTTTATTTTTTTTACCCTCTTTTCACAAGATTGTACCAACAGTTCTTTACAGCATAAAGATGTTTCTCAAAGCCTTGCCAACACTATTCGTTGCATAACTCTCACCATATGTGAGTAGAGTTGAGCACTTTTCATGTTTTGACAGAGCTGATGTGAACACTAGCTAGTTAATGAAAAGAGCAGATCGTAAGCATACACACTACTTGGTGAGATAAACGCCTGTTTAATATCAATCAGGAACAAGGCAACACTGAGAAGGCTACAGAAAACCCTGCATGTTCCTTTCCAAACAGTGCCTGCCCTACTCCCATCCACTAATCCAGCCCATCCGGACCACTCTGTGTATAAAGGCTGTGCACTTCACTCAGTAAGATGTTCTAAAAGCCATCTCTGCTACCTTGAGGAACAGCAGTCTCTGCTAAGCAGTGGCCTACTGAGTGGGGACACTATAATTAGCCAACTCCCTCTCCCTTTGAAAGAAACCTAGGCTACTTGTGATCTGCAGTTGTTAGGAATTTTGAAAATACCATCCACCTTGGCCCTCGGATCTGTGACATGTCCCTCCTCCTGGTCCTGGTAGAGGTAAGCAAAGCAACGTTCAATGATCTTAGCTGTAGCCAGTGGAGTAAGTGCACCACTGGGGTCACATGGAACTTGGTCTTACCTTATGCTACAAGTCCTAAGGTTTGCTTCATTTTTTAATCATATTTTACCATCTGTTTTTTAGATTAAATAGTTCTAATGATCTTTAGGATCATGTTTCCTGCAATTTCCACTCTGTGGTTTTTAACTGGATATATTTTTCAGTTTTAGCATGTGCATTTCTTACTGTTTTAAATTTTCTGATTAAGATTTCCTGCTTTATTTGCTGCAAGAATATGTTCTTTTATATGCTTCATTACAACTGCTGTTTTAAGACTCTTGTCTGCTAATTTCAACATCTGAGTTCTCTTGACGTTACCTGCCTTCACTAAGTGCACTTGAGAACATATCTCTGCTTCCTGCACCCGTGGGCACTGAATTGTTTTTATTGTATTATGACTACTGTGGACACTGTGACATAAATACTTTGAGCTGTTAAGTTTCTGTAAAAATTTTTTGTTTCATTTAAGCAGACAACTTAATCTACACACACACACACACAATCTTTTCAGGGCCTCCAGTTACATCAACTCCTGTGTTTGCCTAAAAAACTTCTCTAGCAAGATTAAAGGGTTCTTTTCCTTTTTTGCTCATTTGGTGCTTCTGCAGTTACAGCTACCCCAGCAAGTTCACTGAGGAGTCGCCCACCTCTATGGTTTGACTCCCCTCTCATTTCTGTTTTTACTAGTGATGACTTCAGGGGAGAAGGATAGAGGAAGGCTGACTACTGATATCTATTTCAGGGCATCAATGGTGACTCAACTGGCATATTCACTGTCATAATTCATCATGATATATACTTATGATTTGTGCATGATGTTAGATATGAGTAAAAGAAGTAACAGGCTTTCATTTTCAACACACACACACACAAAAAAAAAACTATGAAAAGGACCAGGGTCTCAGTACATAGCTCAGGCTGGGCCTGCAATCTCAAGACAGCCAGCAATGGCCTTACACTCACACTCCTCTCTCAATACCCAAGCACTGAGGCTACAGGTGCGCAGCTCCACATAGCAGGAGCCATTCATCTGTGTGACTTAGATTTATTCTATAATTCACAGTCCCCCCCCCCCACACACACACACCAAAAAGAACAAAAGGAGGAGGGAAGAGAGAGAAAGAAAGGAAAAAAGGGAGGGAGGGAGGGAGGGAGGGAGGGAGGGAGGGAGGGAGGGAGGGAGGAAGGGAGGGAGGGAGGGAGGGGGAAAGAAACAAAAAAATAAACTAGGAGTTACTAGGCTGCAACTGTGATCTGTGAGCTCCTATTTAAAAGCCGGATGCACAGATGATACAGCCCTTCCACACAGACTCTGCGAGTAACACAAGCAATCGGACACTGAAACACGTCTATTCACTTCAGGCACTGTGGTTTACGGACTCCACACAAAAGGATGACTTTAAGAGGTTCTCTTTATACTAGTCAATACAGTCTACAATTTTGTGGAAACCACACAATCTCTTTATCATTCCTGAACAGATAAGAATTTCTATTACACTACCCTTCAGTCAAAACACAAAGTTTGCATGTGCCAGGCTCCAGATCCCTAGAAGAATGCAATCACTGTATTAGGATCATCAGGTAGCTTAAGCAAAGTGTGATCTTTAGCAGATTTTAAATACAAGGGCACAGGACTGTTTAAAGACTATAACTAATTTTTGATTAATTTCTCATAAGATGAAAGGATTTAAGTCTATTACAAGAAAATAATTAAAAGTTGATGTTTAGGAATACAAGGATAATAAAAACTTGTTAATGAAATAGTGGCTGAAAAGCCATGTCATATTTTATAATGATGTTAATTCATTTTAACAATACTGTTAAGTCTTAAGACATGCATTTCTTTGTTACTGAGCTCAAATGTAGACTTTCCACAATAATACATACCTTCAAGGATTAATTGCACACATCAGTTGTTTTAAAGTAGTATGCTCACTATGGGAGGCAGACAGTAAGAGCTCGCTATGCAAGCATCAAGATCTGAGTTTGGATTCCTAGCAACCACATTTAAAAGGCCAGGTATGTTAAGTCCAAGGTCCTCCCAACTCCCCCTAAATCCAGGAATGTGAGCAACCAAACTGACAAGGCTCACAGTGAGCCCGTCCATGCTGTAGAGTCCAAGCCCATCAGGACTTAACATAGTGAAGGGAACCCTGATGGCTCTTTGGCCTGGAGAGGAAGGGAGTGGGGGTATGGGTGGAAGGGAGGGGAGGGAAGGAGGAGGAGGAGGGGAGAAGATGGAAATTTTTAATAAAAAAGAAAAAATAAATAAAAGGCCAGGTATGCTGCCAAGTGCCATTAATCCTAGCACTGGGGAGGCAAAATAGGAGGGTCATTGGTGCTTGGGACCAGCTAGTCTTACCCAATTGGTGAGTTCCAGATTCAGTGAAAAACCATATACCAGAAAACAGGGCCGAAGCCATCTCCATTTCTGGCCTCCATATGCACACACATGCACAAATCTGCACATGCATGCACATGCCCTTTCACATAGACCATATACACCATATACACCATATAAACACAGAAATAAATACGTAAACAAAGAAGTAGGTTCAGCTGCTTAGACAAAAGTCCCTTGTTAATATTCACATTTAAATATTAAAAGTATTAAAAGGTTACATTTACTTCTGGAATCACAATATTCAAGGGTATTTATGTCTAGTTACATACGGCAGTCACAATAAGCCATAAATCTGACAGGAGTAGCCTGAGTTTACAAATTCAGCAACACCAGATCAACCATCAATGACCATCATGATATCTTTTCAGTTAGTGTAAAACTTAATTCAGCTGTAGAGCATGAGGCCTCAATAAGAAAGGCAAGAACACTGCTAGTTAACTTTTATTATGTCCATTCACAGAAAAGAGGTAACAGAGCACACCTGATACTACAGCTGTCCCTGGAGAGGCTCGCTCTTAAGGCTCGCTCTTAGCTGGCATCGAAGAACTTGGATTTGGAGGGTGTTCTCATCACCATGCAACTGATCAGAGTGGCTTACTGAACTCAAGTTGTTTGTGCAAACAATATGGTTTATGCTGAACAACTGCTTTCCTTCTAGGAATCTGAAATCATGGTACCTGACGGCCGAAGTTGACCACAGACCCAACTCCCAGTAAAGCTTTCTGTCTATGGATGGAGTCTCCAGTAAGCTTCTCTGGTAGACAACACCTAACCTATATTGTCACAATCCCACATTGGCAAAGCTAAGACCATGGTAAGTGACTCTACTCAGAGAAGAGTCTTGGAAATTGTACATTAATTTTACAATTAATTACACGTGTAAAATTAATTAATTTTACACGGGTATATACTGGGTCCTTAGAGAAAAATCACTGAATCCAGGGTGGTAGGAACTCTAACACAAGGCCACGAGCATCAGTAGGACTCTGCATCTATCTGTAACTCTTGAACAGTATTGTTATATACATACAAGGTCTTCACTATACTGGTGATTTGACATATGACCTTCTCAATATAATCAAGCCAGTCTGAAGCTGGGTCACAGCTCCACTTCAGTGTCAGTTAAAATCAGCAAACGGATGCAAATGGCAAAAACACGGTATGGCAATAATGGTGTAAGTCAGACCACAAAGGAAATAAAAGGTGCGGACGCGTCAAGCGGTGCAGCTGGGCAGAGACAATTCATCACACGCAGGCAGTCTTGTTTCGATGCTCTTCCGCAAAATCCTAAAGAACATCTCACATGCTCCCACTTGGGTTTTCTTTTTTGTCTATTCATACATTAGAATCCAGCCAAAAGCAATGTATTTCGGCTGCATGTGGGTGACAGAAGAAGGGAAACGTTTTATCAAGTGTCTCTGCTACTTAATGTCAGCGCTGTAATGTTCAAAGGACATATATATATATATACTCAAGTCATACTTCTTGTTGCTTTCCATTTATTCCTTTAGAGCACACCTCCACTTTCTGGCCAAAAGATCAAAAAGACTACAACACAAACGTAGGATAAAACAACGTAAAAGAAGACCCAAGGCTAGGTTAAAGAGTGTTCTAGGTCACTTTTGATAACAAAATCTTTTTTATCTTGATAATAGAAAGGAAAATCTTACTTTTTTCAAAACAAGCATCATGACACAACACAGCAAATTCATATCAAATATCAATTATATACTAGAAAAAAACAAAAACATAACAAGGAATTAACCATCTCCTTAAAACAAAGTTAGTAATCCCAGAACCATGAATGAAAGAGCACTGAGGTCTCCCGGCTTTCAGGAGGGCTTTGCTTGGGCTTAGGGTGGGGACAGGGGTCTAGACATTCAGCCACTGGGTTCCCATCAGTCCCATCCTCAGTGTGCTCAGTGAGGCAGACTTTAGTCATCTGTTCTAGTGGTTTTATTCATGGGCACAAATACTACTGGCAGAAAAGGGCTGATATAAAGTTTTCTTTTAATATAAAAGTTACAGACTTGTCAGAGTTTACACTAATAAAATCACAATTCTCTGTGTATCTAACCTCTATATATACTGCCTTTACATAATAAAGTTTTAAAAGATGGTAAGTTGCCAAAAAAGAAACACGTATTTGTGTTCTTATTTTATATATGTATAAAACGCACATGCACACACACACGCATGCACACACACATACACATTAGACAGGGCTCATCTACAGCATATGTTAGTCTCAAACACTGGATGCTCCAGCCCCCACATCCCAAGCACTGGGATTACAGGCATTTACAGCCAGGCACGGTGACACACCCATTTAATCCCAGCATTTAGGAGGTATACAGATACAGAATCACACAATTGTATACTAAAGTTAAACTTTATCACTTGGAGATGAAATAGTCAAAGTTTTAAACATTACCTATAGTTTAAAGCCAGTTTTATTGCTCTAAACCTCAATGAAATGGGCAACTTAGAATAAATTGTGGTAAAGTAAAACTCAATAGTGCATGGATAACAAAGGTATCATAGATGTTGGTTAAAAGTCATAACGGGGAGAGCACTGGTAAGACCACAGCACCCGGCCGAAACCGATAGTCACCAGGGCACTCTTCACATCAATAGCCACCATTTGGACTCTGGGCTTTATCAGTGTCCCAGCTGGTAATGGTGGAAGGTTAATGCCTTACCCCATTCTGTTCCATTTTCTACCCTAATTAGCCCTCCAAATCTATAGCTGTGAGTACCAAGTGTCTGTGCTCAAAAGAAACCAATTAATGCTAGCAAATTAGATCAAGTCCAAAGATTCGACAGCCAAACGGTTAGTTAAACGCTAGCTGTCAATAACTGCCGCTGGTGACTATAACAAGGCACCCGTCTTTCACCGAAAGTGACTTCACCTCTCTCCATCCCTAGAAAGGTTTCCATCTATCTCCTTCACAAACCTAAGCTGCTGGCAGTCTGACCCAGTTCTTACAACCAGCAGGGTTGAAAGGACATGGGGGAAGAGTAAACAGAAAAGCTGTCCTACATAGCATGTTCTGACATTTAGCAGAAAGTCAGAATGTTTCTTAAAATTCCTTTATCTTTATCCAGAAACCATACAATTAGCATACAAAATGTTCCTAAGTTTAATCCTATCATCATGTAACAAGGAAGAATATAAACAGTACAAAAATGGCAATATCCTGGCTCTCAACTGTGACTTACTGTTCTGCTTCAGAACCGCCTGTGGACTAACACCAGTCTACACTCCTGTCACACGGCAAATGGAGACTAAGGAGCATTGTGTGTCCAGAAAATAATTTTACGTTCTAAGCACTATTTAGGAACAGTCTTTTTTTTAAAAAAGTCAATATTCAAATACTCAGAAATCAATTAGAGCATGCTGCCTAGTAATAGGAAATCATTAAAATAATGTAAATGAATCTCAAATTCTGAGATGGTGCAATGCACATTTTACATTTATTTACTCATTTATTGTGTGTGTGCATGTTTTGTATGTGTGCAGTGTATGCATCAAGATGCATTGGGTGGGGGGGTCAGAGGACAACTTGAGGGCCTGGGAGTGAAGTTTAGGTCTTCAGGTTTGCTGGCAAATGCCTTTACCACTAAGCCATCTCACCAGCCCCTAACTAAGATGCTTTTACTGGGTAAAATAATGGAATTTTAAAAACCAAAATCTTAATATGCTAAATAACTCTTGATAGAACTTGAAACTGCATGTTTTGTTTTCTGCTATTATAAAGTAGTTATCGTAAAGCACGAATATTTTACAGTTCACTCTCTCATCTCAGGAACCAAAACAGAATCATTTTCTAAAGTCAGTGCGGTTCTGAAACCCGGAATCACACAGTTTCTCTGCATTTTCATCCAAATCTTACACGTTACCCAGTAACTAAGTCAGCTAGATTCCTGGCGCCCGAGGTACCATGGTAACGAGCTACAAAACAGAACAGATGCACTTGTGTTTACGCATTTCCCTGGTAGCGGAAGTTCTACTCCAAGAACTTTATTCCACTTTCAAGGTTTCCCTTGCCTCCCTGAAAAAGACTGTGTGTTTGAAAAGTCCCATGAGGCAAGGGGAAAACCACCCCTTGAGATTATTAGTGTGACACCTGCCAACACCAGATGTGTCCTGACCCCTGCAGGTGCCAATGGGCTAATTTCTGCCGACACCTGGGGTAGGGAGCTGAAGGGAGGAGCGCTGGATAAACAACCAGTCTCCAACGAAAGCGTAGCAGTCAGTACGACAGAAGGACTTCAAACAAGAGCAGCAGAAGGAGTTTCCAGGCAAGAGTAAGATCACAGAATGATTTTAAATTACTAACTGATCAAGGATTTCAAATATACGATTCACACAAGTCATACAACGCGAGCAACACAATGCTACCATAGGCACTGGTCCTGTTTCACTGCCTCAGCTGTATTCCAGAAGTCGACTTGAGGGTTGAAGGAGGAAAAGAAGAAAAAGGTCCCTAGCATGTTAACTTTACTGACAGTCATAAAACTAGGGTTGATAGAACCTGACTCCCCAGAGAGAAACTTGCAGCTATCTCACTAAAAATCACTGGCATGCTTGGACAAAGGTGGCTATGGGTACAGGGAGGGGAGGAGGTGGGAAAAGACTTTATTCTCATTTTATGCATTATGAGTGTTTTGCCTATACATACACCTGTGCATGGTGTACATTTCTGGTGCCCAACAGGACAAACGAGGGTATCAGATGGAACCGGAGTTACAGATGACTGGGTCCTCTGCAAGAGCAGTCAGTGCTCTTAATGACTGAGCCATCTCCCCAACCCCATTAGCAAAATTTTGCTGCCTTTTGTTAATGATGGCCAATCCAAGAGATCTATTCTTTTTAAAGACCTATCTACAGTAAAGTTCCCGCCTACTTTTCTAAGAGCCCATAACTACAGACCTGTGATGGTCCCGGTTTTTATCACTTTGTTTTTACCAGTGCATTACATACCAATCAACAAGATTTCTAAAATTACCATACATAGGAACAGTACGTGATTTACATAAGTAACTTCCACTTCAAAACACAAGACAAAACAGAGCACCCACCAAACGAGTCCAAGCAAGATTCAACACGAAGGAAAGCCATCGCTGTGTGAGCCTGTGTGTGCTGCACCAGACCAGGCTTCAGATGCAGCCAAGGCCCGCAGCACACTTGACTCTCTCAGGCCTCTCTCCAGAACATTCACATCTAGGTCTTCTCAGTAAACTACACTCTGGGAAGGAGGCTTTTCGCTCCTAAACTGGAGGCGTGCTTTTAAATTGTAAATGAACTGACTGGAAGTCTGAGACCTGGAATGCTGGTTTCTGGTGAAGGGTGAGAAGCAACTCATACATATTAATTCACTGACTACTTGACTCTGAGGCAGAGGATTAAATTCACATCGTATTATTACAAATGAGTTTGATCTTATATGAACACACGGATCTTACCTTCAACTTGCTCAGCACACCTCTCTCTGGCCTTTTCCCTCATTATTTTGGGGATCAGAACATCTTTCTCCACATGTCTGAGATGCTGCTCTGAAAAAGAAATTTTATGGTGCTGTCAGGTCAATAACTAGATAGGGGGGCATGATGCTAACATTATAGTTTATTTACCTGAGCAAACATGTTTTCAATGGCTCTTTTGCTACAGGATAAAGTTGTGATTACTATAAATCATTTAAGATATTTTTTTGAAAATTACTTATATTTTTTTATTATTTTTTATTAAAAATTTCCGCCTCCTCCCCACCTCCCTCCTATTTCCCTCCCCCTCCCCCCACACCCCCCACTTCCCTTTCCCTCCCTCTCCAGTCTGAACTGGGTTTTTTTTTTCTTTTTTTTTTATTAAAAATTTCCACCTCCTCCCTGCCTCCCATTTCCCTCCCTCTCCCCTCACTCCCCTCCCCCTCCTTCTCCAGTCTGAAGAGCAGTCAGGGTTCCCTGCCCTGTGGGAAGTCCACGATCTTCCCCCCTCCATCCAGGTCTAGGAAGGTGAGCATCCACACAGGCTAGGCCCCTCCAAAGCCAGTACATCAATAGGATCAAAACCCAGTGCCATTGTCTTTGGCTTTTCAGCAGCCCTCATTGTCAACCATGTTCTGGGAGTCTGGTTTTATCCCATGCTTTTTCAATCCCAGTCCAGCTGGCCTTGGCGAACTCCCATTAGATCAGCCCCACCATCTCAGTGGGTGGGTGCTCTCCTCACGGTCCTGACTTCCTTACTCATGTTCTCCCTCCTTCTGCTCCTCATTTGGACCTTGGGAGCTCAGTCTGGTGCTCCAATGTGGGGCTCTGTCTCTATCACTATTCATCGCCAGATGAAGGTTCTATATGGCCCGATCCTATAGCCATACTGATGAATATCTTGCATATCACCATAGAACCTTCATCTGGCGATGGATGGAGATAGAGAAAGATATTTTTAAATAAAAGAAAATGGGAAGGTCACAAGCAACATGTTTCTAAAGAAATCTCTATAAATTTTACTATAACATTCTTGGATAATGTATTCTACTCAGACTTAGCACAAATTTAAAGTCTGAATCTCATTCTTATTAATGTGATTTGCAAATGTTTTGATTTTCAGATACTGAGATGCAGGGATAGATGAAGACACATTAAAAGATACGTGAGAAGTGTCCCCCACCTTGGGTTCAAGCAGCCTAAGAAATTATAACTGGCACCTGGCACTGGAAGACCGGAACTGCAGAGGCCTATGAAACTGTGTGAGATTTCCGAGCTCTCTAAATACACCATCCACCATGGGCTGAAACTGCAAACGAGCAACTGCAACCACAGCCCACAAGCTCCCTGAATTCTGAGAGCACTGGAAAGCAAAGGTCTCCTTATAAATCCGCAACGGAGTTCAAAAGACAAAAGGGAGGTGAGGTGTGATTAAAGATGCCACATTTCCATGAGTGCCCCAGGAAAACTAAAGCCAAAGTGGGTGCTACCCCATGCAGAAACTCCCTAAGGACCAAAGCAGCACCCACAGCCACTAATCCTCTGCTGCCAGAGTGAAAGAAAGGTACTTAACCCCCAAAGTCCAGCAAGTTCCCCCAGGAATTCTCTAAGAAGATTTGGAACCTCTAAACTCTCTCCGGTAAAAACCTATCAATAGCTTTTGGGTATGGGAGCTATGAACTAACTACATATTTATAGAGAAGATAACAGTCTCTCTCTCTTTCTCTCTCTCTCTCTCTCTCTCTCTCTCTCTCTCTCTCTCTCTCTCTCTCTCTCTCTCTCTCTCTCTCTCACACACACACACACACACACACACCAGGCAACCAAGGACAAAGCATCCAAGAATCACCTCAGTTTAAAGAACAAAGTGGCAGGGAATAACCAAGCATAATTTATAAAAGAGTAAGCAACTCCTAAGAGATAAAACCATAAGAGAGAGGATGTTGAAAAAAATTACACTAAAAATAGAGAAACAAACAGACATGAGTCCTCAGACAGAAGTGGGGCAAGGGCTGTCCAAACACAGTTGGATAAAATGCCTAACCCTGCAAAATGAAAAGCGCGGTGCCCACAAAGGGGAGGGGCACGATGGACAGGACGTCTACCGGATCATGGAGTAGAAAGATGATAGAGTCTCTGAGAGGTGGTTCCTTTATGCCTACGACCACAAGAGTCAAACCCCAATTAGGAGTGAGGTTAAAGGCTTTCAGATGCAGGAACTAAAATGTTTATTCCAAGTGATCGCCTTATTACTACTGAATGACTCAGAACCATGTTTATGCTCAAGGATCCTAAGGTCAGAGGACTTCTATGCTAGGGCTCAGTGACTGGTGTTGATGTCAACACCTGCAAAAGCTGTGACTAGAGGACTGGTTTACAATCAATTCTTTCTTCACCTCTGCATCTGACATCTGGGCTGGAATGATCATAGGCAGGGCTTGCTTAGCTAGAGGTCACCTACAGGCCTCTCTGTCTCGTATGAATTCTCAGTTTGGCAGGTGGCTCAGGAGATCTCAACCTGAGAAGGAATGTCTAGAGGTGATGCAATTCGAGACAGCCAGATAAACCCCACGTGGCCTTTCCTGATCTTGTCCCCCCAAACCATCATTATGATTCCAAGTTTTAGGGATGCCCCTCTTCAGGTGGGAAGGAACTGAACTCCATAGTTTGCATCCAGACCGCATTACAAATGAGCATGAGCAATGGGAGATAATGTAACCTCTGTAAAACAAAACCACACACAAAAAACCCAGAATATATACTGATTAAAAAAAAACATACTAAATCTTTAAAAAAAAAAAAGTCCTATTACTGGAGTTACAGATGGTTGTGAGCTGCTTGTAGAGAATGGGAAGCAAACCTGCGTCCTCTGGAAGAGCAGCAAGTGCTCTTAACCACACCTTTAATTTTACATTTTAAAACTGTAAAATAGTTTAACATTATCAAGTAATTCGGTATAAAATTTATAGACTACTCCACTTAACAACAGGACACTTATCAAAATAAACTGTAACTTGATAAAGCAAATCACTGAACATCTGAAGGAATTCAAAGCAGACAAAGCTTGACCTCTGGACAACAATGTAATTAGTAAAAGTCAATGACAGAAAGATCTCTGAATGTCTCTAAATGTGTTTAAAAACAGTAACACGTTTTTAGGTAATCCACTGGGTCTAAAGTGATACCCAAAGAAAAATTATAAAATATTTCAAAATTAATGAAAATGAAAATACATAAAAAGCCTATGCTACAGCTAAGACAGCACTTGCAAGGAGACGTGTGCTACAGAGCCTAAGCAGAAGCCGGAAGTCAGTGTGAGCATCTACCTGAAACCAAAATAACAGAAACAAAAATCAATGAAACAAAACTGGTTAAGATAATAAAAATTGATAAACCCTACCAAAACTGATGGGAGTGTTCACAAATTTCAAATATGTACTTACAGACGCTTTTAAACAGAAGTGAGGTTAATGGTACTCTCCATTCATGAGGAGGTATTCTTAAATACAAAAAGACCATAAAAAGCAATTATGGTGTTGGTTAAGAGATCTACATTCAAGTTGGAGAAACGGCTCAGTGGTGAAGAGGCCTGGGGTTCTATTCCCAGCACCCACGTGGCAGCTCACCAGCTCTATAACTTTAGTTCCAGGGGATCTAATGCCCTCTTCGGGTCTCTGCAGGCACCAGGCACACACATGGCACAGACATACACACAGGCTAAATACCCATGCACATAAAAAATGATGATGATGATGATGATAATGACAATGCAATATTTTTAAAAGATATCTACATTCCAGCTGCACATGGTGGCAAATACTTCCTTACAATCCCATCATTTGGAGGGTTCTAAGCCAGCTTAGGCTACAAATGACACTGTCTCAAAAAAAAGGAACAGACGGATATGGGGGAATGGTTTATTCAGTAAAGTACCTACTGTTCCAGCACAAGAACCTATCCCTTGAGCCCACATAACCTGCCAGCCACGGTGATATGTCATTGCAGTCCCAGTACTGAGAAGGTGAGACTCACCCCAGCCAGTGTAACCTAATCAGTGAACTCCAGGCCAATGAGACAGATCTAGTCTCAGAGGATGATGGAGGATTCTCATTGGCTAATAAACAAACTGCCTTGGCTTTTTGATAGGGCAAAATTTAGATAGGTGCAGTAGACAGAACAAGAAAAAGGAAGTGAGGTAGATGGCTCAATTACCACACCTCTCCTAAGTGAGGCAGACTGCCGTGCCTCTCCTGAGAGAGAGAGATGCCATGAAGCCAGCCACCAGGCCAGACGCGATGCAGCTCCAGCCCTAGATGGACGTACGTTAGAATCTTTCCGGTAAGGCATCACTTCGTGGTGCTACACAGATTATTAGATATGGGTTAATCAAGATGTGAGTAAGAGGCTGAAACTAATGTGCAAGGCAGTGTTTTAAAGAATACAATTTGTGTGTTGTTATTTTGGGGCATAAGCTAGCCAGTGGCCGGGAGCAGGGCGGCAGGAACACAGCCTGCAGCCCCTCACTACAAGAGGAGGTAACAGCATTCCTGAGGATGACAATCAGGCTTGTCCTTCAGCTTCTGTGCACCCGCACACACAGGCACACACATATGCTAACACAACAAACATTTTTAGAAAAAAATCTACCTACAGATATCTGTATTCCGCTTGAATGATAAAGTATGAGTGACTATCGATAGACCTTAATAAACTACACATGCATATTGTAATCTATAAGGCAACCACTAAAAGAAAAGTAAGACTTAAACTTAAAAGCATTACAAATAAAAAAACAGTTGAAAGCAAAGCAGGATTCAAAATTAAATGCACTCCCTTTTATGTATCAAGGTAACAACAACACATCAAATTCTGTGAGAAAAAACTAAATCAGTAAATATGCATGGGAAACCTACAGCAGTAAAGATCACAGAAAAAAAACAACTCAAGGAAAAGTGGACTGGAGTTAGGGATTAGAAGACTAAGAAAATAACGAAGAACAAAAAGCAGTGAAAGGGATGACAATGACAAATGAGAAAAACGCAAGGGTTTTTGTTTTGTTTTGTTTGTTTGTTTTTTAAGATCAACAGAATTGGTCACAGGAGCTTCCTTCAACAAATGTGGTCAAATATTTAAAGAACAAATAACAGTGACTTTGCAGTCTCTTCCCAACACAGCAGAACAGCACTGTGCTGACCCCAGAGCAAAGGCAGTATTTACAACACATACACACACAGTACACCTAATTAACACGGGTGTTAACATTCTCTAGAAAATACCAGTGAATAAAACAGCAATATGTAAAAAGAAAACCACACAAATAAGTTGGGTTTATCCCAGCAACACAATATTTAACTCAATGAAAAGTATCTAAACACCAAACAAAACAAACAAAAAAAGCAAAACAAAATAAATTCTGTATCTGGGAAAATACTTCAGAGAAGTACACTGAACAACTTCCTTATAAAAACTAAAATGTGATATACAAGTGCACAGAACTGCCTAGGGACATAGCTCACAGGGATAGTGTCTAACAGGATCCTGGGTCGGGTTCCGGGGAGAATGTCTAACAGGATCCTGGGTCGGGTTCCAGGGAGAATGTCTAACAGGATCCTGGGTCAGGTTCCAGGGAGAATTTAAAAAAAAAAAAAAATCAGGAGGGACCACCGACTCTCCACAACTCCCCCTGCCACCAGCACACTTCCTGCTCTTCCTGCAGGGGTTATTCTCCCCGGATACCGCCTCTCTCTCCCTGTCCCTTCCCAGCTTGCACCCAGAATCCTCCCCCCCCTCCCCCTTCCTCATCCTCCCGTCTTTGGGGCCACAAAATCCCACAGCTCAGCTTGTTTGGGCTCTGGGGACCTGGAATTGAGTGCACCCAGGCCGGTGGGAGGTCCCCTCCTTCATTTGACTGCCCGGAGCAAGGTAGGCCTTTGTCTGAGAGCTGCTTGGCCTGCAAGGGGACCTCACAGTCTGCAGAAGGATCCATCATTCTTTGGGGTGAGTGAGGAGTGAGTGCCCGAACCGCGGCAGCTGCCCGGTGAGGGACCACCGACTCTCCACAACTCCCCCTGCCACCAGCACACTTCCTGCTCTTCCTGCAGGGGTTATTCTCCCCGGATACTGCCTCTCTCTTCCTGTCCCTTCCCAGCTTGCACCCAGAATCCTCCCCCCCCTCCCCCTGCCTCATCCTCCCGTCTTTGGGGCCACAAAATCCCACAGCTCAGCCTGTTTGGGCTCTGGGGACCTGGAATTGAGTGCACCCAGGCCGGTGGGAGGTCCCCTCCTTCATTTGACTGCCCGGAGCAAGGTAGGCCTTTGTCTGAGAGCTGCTTGGCCTGCAAGGGGACCTGAAAGTCTGCAGGAGGATCCATCGTTCTTTGGGGTGAGTGAGGAGTGAGTGCCCGAACCGCGGCAGCTGCCCGGAGAGGGACCACCGACTCTCCACAACTCCCCCTGCCACCAGCACACTTCCTGCTCTTCCTGCAGGGGTTATTCTCCCCGGATACCGCCTCTCTCTCCCTGTCCCTTCCCAGCTTGCACCCAGAATCCTCCCCCCCTCCCCCTTCCTCATCCTCCCGTCTTTGGGGCCACAAAATCCCACAGCTCAGCCTGTTTGGGCTCTGGGGACCTGGAATTGAGTGCACCCAGGCCGGTGGGAGGTCCCCTCCTTCATTTGACTGCCCGGAGCAAGGTAGGCCTTTGTCTGAGAGCTGCTTGGCCTGCAAGGGGACCTCACAGTCTGCAGAAGGATCCATCATTCTTTGGGGAAGAGATGGGCAGGCGCCAATGCAGGAGCTCCTCCAACAACATGAAAGGCAACATGACATCACCACAAGCCAGACATCCCGAAACAACAAGAATTGAACACCCTACCCCAGAAGATATAGAAGAAACCGACATTAAACAGTACTTTATAAAAATAATAGAGGACCTTAAACAGGAGGTAAAAAACTGTCATAAAGAAATGGAGATGACAAACAAAAAGGTAGACGAAATAAATAAATCTCTCAAAGATACCCAAGAAAAACAAGAAAAGCAATCAAACAGGTAAGGGAAACAGTACAAGACCTGATAAATGAAATGGAGGTATTGAAGAAAACACAATCTGAGGGACGACTGGAAATGGAAACTCTGAGTAAACGAACAGAAACTTCAGAGACAAGTATTTCCAACCGAATACAAGAGATGGAAGAAAGAATCTCGGACTCTGAAGATACTATAGAAGAAATAAACTCACAGATTAAAGAACTAAACAAATCTAACAAATTCTTAACACAAAACATTCAGGAAATCTGGGACACCATGAAAAGACCAAACCTAAGAATAATTGGGGTAGAAGAAGGAGAAGAATTACAACTCAAAGGCCCAGAAAACATATTCAACAAAATTATAGAAGAAAACTTCCCCAACCTAAAGAAGGATGTTTCCTATGAAGGTACAAGAAGCCTACAGAACACCAAATAGACTGGATCAAAAGAAAGCATCCCCACGCCATATAATAATCAAAACACAAAACATACAGAATAAAGAACAGATATTAAGAGCTGCAAAGGAAAAAGGTCAAGTAACATATAAAGGGAAACCTATCAGAATTACACCTGATTTCTCAATGGAAACCATGAAAGCCAGAAGAGCTTGGATAGATGTGCTACAGACACTTAGGGAACATGGATGCAAGCCTAGACTATTATACCCAGCAAAG
Source organism: Arvicola amphibius (assembly GCF_903992535.2). Lineage (NCBI taxonomy): Eukaryota > Metazoa > Chordata > Mammalia > Rodentia > Cricetidae > Arvicola > Arvicola amphibius. The sequence goes on from NC_052049.1 coordinate 183,566,634, forward strand.
CTTGCATTCACCATTGATGGAGAAAACAAGATATTCCAGGACAAAAACAGATTTAAACAATACGCAGCCACAAATCCAGCCTTGCAGAAAGTAATAGAAGGAAAATCACAAACCAAGGAGTCCAACAACGCCGACAATAACTCAGGCATCTAGCGACCCTTCACCAGCACAACTAGAAGAAGGGAAACACACAAACTCTACTACTAAAAATGACTGAAGTTAACAACCACTGGTCATTAATATCACTTAATATCAATGGACTCAATTCACCTATAAAAAGGCACAGGCTAAGAGACTGGATACGAAAACAGAATCCAACATTTTGCTGTTTACAAGAAACACACCTCAACCACAAAGACAGGCACCTACTCAGAGTAAAGGGTTGGGAAAAGGTTTATCAAGCAAATGGCCCTAAGAAACAAGCGGGTGTGGCCATACTAATTTCCAACAAAGTTGACTTCAAACTAAAATCAATCAGAAGAGATGGAAAGGGACACTTTATACTCATAACAGGAAAAATCCTTCAGAATGAAGTCTCAATCCTGAATATCTATGCCCCTAATATAAAAGCTCCCACTTATGTAAAAGAAACACTTCTAGAACTCAAGGCAGCCATCAAACCACACACACTAATAGTTGGAGACTTCAACACTCCTCTCTCACCAATGGACAGGTCAATCAGACAGAAACCTAACAGAGAATTGAAAGACTTAATGGAGGTAATGAACCAAATGGACTTAACAGACATCTATAGAACATTCCACCCAAATAGGAAAGAATATACCTTCTTCTCTGCGGCTCATGGAACCTTTTCGAAAATTGACCATATACTTGGTAACAAAGCAAACTTCCACAGTTACAAAAAAATATTAGTAACCACCTGTGTCTTATCGGATCACCATGGATTAAAATTAGAATTCAACAACAATGCTACCCCCAGAAGGCCCACAAACTCATGGAAACTGAACAGTCAACTACTGACCCACACCTGGGTCAAGGAAGAAATAAAGAAAGAAATTAAAGTCTTTCTTGAATTTAATGAAAACAAAGACACAACATACTCAAACCTATGGGACACAATGAAAGCAGTGCTAAGAGGAAAGTTCATAGCACTAAGTGCCCACTTAAAGAAAACGGAGAAGAAAGCACTCATTGGTGACTTAACAGCACACCTGAAAGCTCTGGAAAAAAAAGAAGCAGACTCACCTAGGAGAAGTAGAAGACTGGAAATAATCAAACTGAGGGCAGAAATCAACAAAATAGAAACACAGAAAACAATCCAAAGAATCAATGAAACAAGAAGCTGGTTCTTGGAGAAAATCAACAAGATTGACAAACCCTTAGCCAAACTAATCAAACGGCAGAGGGAGAACACGCAAATTAACAAGATCAGAAATGAAAAGGGGGACATAACCACAGACACAGAGGAAATTCAGAAAATCATTAGATCTTACTACAAAAGCCTGTATGCCACAAAATTGGAAAATGTAAAAGAAATGGACAGTTTTTTAGATAAATACCATATACCAAAGTTAAACCAGGACCAGGTAAATGCTCTAAATCGTCCTGTTAGTCGCGAAGAATTAGAAACTGTTATCAGAAACCTCCCTACCAAAAAGAGCCCAGGACCACATGGTTTCAATGCGGAATTCTACCAGAACTTCCAAGAAGACCTAATACCTATACTCCTTAAGGTATTTCATAATATAGAAACACAAGAGTCACTGCCAAATTCCTTCTATGAAGCTACAGTTACCCTGATACCTAAACCACACAAAGACTCAACCAAGAAAGAGAATTACAGGCCAATCTCACTCATGAACATGGACGCAAAAATTCTCAATAAAATACTGGCAAACCGAATCCAAGAACACATTAGAAAAATTATCCATTACGATCAAGTAGGCTTCATCCCAGAGATGCAGGGCTGGTTCAACATACGAAAATCTATTAATGTAATCCATCATATAAACAAACTGAAGGAAAAAAACCATATGGTCATCTCATTAGATGCTGAAAAAGCATTTGACAAAATTCAGCACCCTTTTATGATAAAGGTCTTGGAGAGATTAGGGATACAAGGGTCATTCCTAAATATAATAAAAGCTATTTACAGCAAGCCGACAGCTAACATCAAATTAAACGGAGAGAAACTCAAGGCTATCCCACTAAATTCAGGAACACGACAAGGCTGTCCACTCTCTCCTTATCTCTTCAATATAGTGCTTGAAGTTCTAGCAATAGCAATAAGACAACATAAGGGAATCAAGGGGATTCAATTTGGAAAGGAAGAAGTTAAACTTTCATTATTTGCAGATGATATGATAGTATACATAAGCGACCCCAAAAACTCCACCAAAGAACTCCTACAGCTGATAAACTCCTTCAGTAACGTGGCAGGATACAAGATCAACTCCAAAAAATCAGTCGCCCTCCTATACACAAAGGATAAGGAAGCAGAGAGGGAAATCAGAGAAGTATCACCTTTCACAATAGCCACAAATAGCATAAGATATCTGGGAGTATCGCTAACCAAGGAAGTGAAGGATTTATTTGACAAGAACTTTAAGTCTTTGAAGAAAGAAATTGAAGAGGATACCAGAAAATGGAAGGATCTCCCCTGCTCATGGATTGGGAGGATCAACATAGTAAAAATGGCAATTCTACCAAAAGCAATCTATAGATTCAATGCAATCCCAATCAAGGTCCCATTAAAATTCTTCACAGAGATTGAGAAGACAATAATCAACTTTATATGGAAAAACAAGAAACCCAGGATAGCCAAAAAATCTTATACAATAAAGGTACTTCTGGAGGCATTACCATCCCTGACTTCAAACTCTATTACAGAGCTACAGTATTGAAAACGGCTTGGTATTGGCATAAGAACAGAGAAGTTGACCAATGGAATCGTATAGAAGACCCGGATCTTAAACCACAAACCTATGAACACCTGATTTTTGATAAAGGAGCCAAAAGTACACAATGGAAAAAAGAGGGCATCTTCAACAAATGGTGCTGGCATAACTGGATGTCAACCTGTAGAAGAATGAAAGTAGATCCATATCTATCACCATGCACAAAACTCAAGTCCAAATGGATTAAAGACCTCAATATTAATTTGAACACATTGAGATTGATAGAGGAGAAAGTGGGAAGTACTCTACAACAAATGGGCACAGGGAACCGTTTCCTATGCATAACCCCAGCTGCACAGACTTTAAGGGCAACATTGAATAAATGGGACCTCCTGAAGTTGAGCAGCTTCTGTAAAGCAAAGGACATTGTCACTAAGACACAAAGGCAGCCTACTGACTGGGAAAAGATCTTCACCAACCCTGCAACTGACAAAGGTCTGATCTCTAAAATATATAAGGAACTCAAGAGACTAGACGGTAAAATGCCAATTAACCCAATTAAAAAATGGGGCACTGAACTGAACAGAGAATTCTCAACAGAAGAAGTTCGAATGGCCAAAAGACACTTAAGGTCATGCTCAACCTCCCTAGCTATCAGGGAAATGCAAATCAAAACAACTTTGAGATATCATCTTACACCTGTCAGATTGGCTAAAATCCAAAACACCAATAATAACCTTTGCTGGAGAGGTTGTGGGGTAAGGGGCACACTCATCCATTGCTGGTGGGAATGCAAACTTGTGCAACCACTTTGGAAAGCAGTGTGGCGGTTTCTCAGGAAATTCGGGATCAACCTACCCCAGGACCCAGCAATTCCACTATTGGGAATCTACCCAAGAGATGCCCAATCATACAACAAAAGCATATGCTCATCTATGTTCATAGCAGCATTATTTGTAATAGCCAGATCCTGGAGACAGCCTAGATGCCCTTCAGTGGAAGAATGGATGAAGAAACTGTGGAATATATACATGCTAGAATACTACTCAGCGGTAAAAAACAATGACATCTTGAATTTTGCAGGCAAATGGATGGAAATAGAAAACACTATTCTGAGTGAGGTAACCCAGACCCATAAAGATGAACATGGGATGTACTCACTCATATTCGGTTTCTAGCCATGATTAAAGGACATCGAGCCTATAAGTTTGGGATCCTTGAGAAGATAATAAGAAGGTGAACTCCCAAAAAAGATATAGTAATCCTCCTGGATATTGGAAGTAGACACGATCGCCAGGCAAAATTGGGAACTTGAGGGTTGGGCAAGACTGGGCCAAGGGAAGATGGGGAGAGAAAAGTGTGAAGGGGAGAGTGGGGGGAGCTCGGAGGAATGGGGTGCTTGGGATATAGGAAGGGTGGATATGAGAGCAGGGAAGCATATATCTGAATTTAAGGAGCTACCTGAGGGTTGTCAAGAGACTTGACCCTAGAGGGGTTCCCAGGTTTCCAGGGAGACGCCCCCAGTTAGTTCCTTGGGCAGCTGAGGAGAGGGAGCCTGAAAAGGCCAGTTCCTATAGCCATACTGATGAATTTCTTGCATATCACCATAGAACCTCCACCTGACGATAGATGAAGAAAATGACAGAGCCCCACCTTGGAGCACCGGACTGAGCTCCCAAGGTCCTGATGAGGAGCAGAAGGAGAGAGAACATGAGAAAGAAAGTCAGGACCGTGAGGGAACCTCCAGCTGGCGACAGATGGGGAAGGTGACTGAGCCCCACATTGGAGCACTGGACTGAGCTCCCAAGGTCCCGATGAGGAGCAGAAGGAGCGAGAACATGAGGGAGAAAGTCAGGAACGAGAGGGGTGCGTTCACTCATGGAGACGGTGGGACAGAACTAATGGGAGATCACCAACTCCAGTTGGAATGGGACTGATGGATCATGCGACCAAACCCGTCTCTCTGAGTGTGGCCAACAGCGGGGGCTGACTGAGAAGCAAAGGACAATGGCTCTGGGCTCTGATTGTTCTTCATGGACGGGCTCTGTGGGAGCCTTCTCAGCTTGGTCGATCACCTTCCTGGACCTGGGGGGAGTTGGGAGGACCGTGGTCTTAGCATAGAGTGGGGAACCCTGATGGCTCCTTGGCCTTGAGAGGGAGGGAGGGGAGGTATGGGTGGAGGGGAGTGGAGGGAAGGGGGAGAAGGAGGGGAGAGAAAGGGGAGAAGGAGGGGAGGGAGGGGGGAGGAGGAGGGAAGGAGATGGAAATTTTTAAATATAAAAAAAAATAAACCATGAGAAAAAAAAAACAAAAACAAAAAAAAAAAGATATTAAAAACACTTAAGGAAAGGTTCATCATCCTTAGACATCAGGAAAATGTAAATCAAACAACTCTGAGATACCATCTTACACCAGTCAGAATGGCTAAGATCAAAAACACCAATGATAGCTTATGCTGAAGATGATGTGGAGTAAGGGGAACACTCATCCATTGCTAATGAGAATGAAAATTTGTACAGCCACTCTGGAAATCAGTATGGCAGTTTCTCAGAAAATTGGGAACCAGGTGCTGGAGAGATAGCTCAGCAGTTAAGAGCATTGATTATTCTTCCACAAGTCCTGAGTTCAATTCACAGCACGTGGTACTTCACAACCACCTGTAATAAGATCTGGTGCTAACTTCTGTCCTGCAGGGATGCATGAAGGCAGAACACTGTATACATAATAAATAAATAAATAAATAAATAAATAAATAAATAAATAAATATTTTTAAAAAAAAAAATAAAGAAAATTGGGAACCAACCTACCTCAGGACCCAGTAATACCATTCTTGGGTATATGCCCAAAGGATGCTCAATCATACTACAAGGAGAGTTGTTAAACTATGTTCATAGCAGCATTATTTGTAATAGCCAGAACCTGAAACAACCTAGATGCCCCTCAACCGAAAAATGGATAAAGCAAATGTGGTACATTTATACAATGGAGTACTACTCAGCAGTAAAAAAAAATCTTGAAATTTGCATGCAAATAAACACAACTATTAAAAAAAAAATCAATACATTAGACTTCATCAAACTGTCAAAGTTCTGCTCTGTGAGAGCACCCATGAAGAAGGTGTGATATTCACGGTGTGAGTCTTGGAGCCACAGGTGCATCTGGGGTCTAGGATCCCTATGACCTGGAGCAGTGTGAGCAGAAAGGCTGTCTGTCCACAGGCCTGCCAGCAGCTCTTCTGACCTGGGAACCAGTCACCGTGACTAATGAAGGCAGAGCCTTCACTGGAGTGTGGCTGGGAGGGCACTTGTCCAGCATGCGCACGTCCATGGGTTCCAGCCCGGCACTGCCAAAAAGAAATGGCAGTGGGGGGTATGAAGAAAGACAAGCTATAGGTGGAAACGATTTTTACAAACCACAACTGACAAGGGACTTACATTGAAAATACATGAAATTTCTGTAAGCTCAGCAGTAAGAAAGAAACAATCCAAGGGCTGACAAGATGCCCTAGTGGGCAATGTTGCTTCCTGCATAAGCCTGGCACCCCGAGTTTCATCACTGAAGTCCAAGGAAAAGTGAAAAAGAGAACTGACCAAACAAAGCTGTCTTCTGCCCTTCCTGTCATTCACAATCACACACACACACCATGCATGTTCACATACACCATGATAATAATTTTAATTATTAAAAAAAAACAAATCCAATAGTAAATGGGCAAAAGACTAGGACAGACATTTTACCAAAGGAGGTACACAGATGGAAAATAAGCATATGAAGATGTTCAATGTATTAGCTTAGAGAAAGACAAATTAAAGGGACAAGGAGACAGCAATAAAGTCTATCAAACTGGACACAATTAAAATGACAAGGAGTTGACAAAGATATGGAGCAAATGCATCCCCTTCTCTGCTGTTGGGAGGAACTTCCTACGGTACCCTCTAGAAGGTGAGGGTGCACTTCTTCAAAAAGCTAAGCATACACTTATCATACAACGAAGCAAAATCTTGAGGATTAACTCCAGAAAAGTGCAAACTCACGTTCTTGTGAACATCTGCACACAAACCTCAGCATAGCTATATGTCTAATACATAACACAAAGCTACCCAACAAGTGAGTGCACATGCAACAGATCACTAGACCACAGAATATTACGAAGCAATACAGCAAAGTGACCCCTGGCATACAACTCAAAGGCTGCACAGGACGAAACTATGCTGATGGAAAACAAACCACTGAGAGGCAACATGGGACCTCTCTGTAGTTAAAAAAAACACTCTGCTGTTGTGTGCTATTCTGATCTCATTCAGATGCTCCCAAGACTGTCAATGAAATTTGCTTTGAATCAAGGGGTGGACCTAGCTACTAGCTGACCAAAATCAACCACAGAGGTTTTGGAGCACTGAGGAAAGACAGATAGGAAGTAGTAAGGCAGGGTTTAGAGAGGGTCTTGGCCTTTTGGGATCTAGGAATGAGATAGACAGAGACACAGAGAGAGACAGAGGAGATAACTGGTCACTTCTTTGCCACTTCTCTGGTCATTCAGGTTCATACCCCAATATTTGACTTCCAAGTTTTTATTGATAAAGAATAATTAGATAAATGCTTCACCTGGTGTCCAACTTGGGACACAAAGCCATGAGGTAGCAACTCACCCCTGGCTTTGCAGCCACTGCTGGCACCCTTTCCTCCCTCACCCCGGGGCCTCTGAGTGAGTCTGGGATGTTCCTGTTACAACCTCTTTACAAGACCTCCCAGCTGTACCCATCTCTGGCCCCAGACCCCACAGGCAGCTGGGCCTCAAAGGCTGACAGAGCAAGCCACCTACCACCAACCAGCTCTGCTTCAGGGGGCCCCATGCCCTCACTTCCCACCATGCACTCTCAGACAGACCAGCTCTGCACAAGCAGCTGCAGAGCTCCTCAGCCAGGCTGTGCACTGCCCACATTCTCTGATCAGACATGCTGTACAGCAACAGCCACTTCACACTTCACTGTTGTCACCAATAGCAGATCTGGTGAGACACCTAGGAATTCTTAAGGAGGGGATTTGGTTTCTTAAGGGTGAGGTTTCCTCATGTTAAGAATGAGGAACAATATTACGATGCAGGGCTTAGGTCTCTGTATAGTTCCACAATGCATGGTCTGAAAATGGAACAATTAAATGAAGGGATAATCAACTTAGCCAGGACTGAGATAATGTCGGCTGTAATTATTATTGGCTTGGTAATTCAAGTTTTATCCTTTAAAAGGTTTTGATATCAGTGACAAATGTGAGAAACTGACTGATAAAATACAATCCTTAAAAGGCCTACTAATGAAACTAAGAAAAATATCCACGCACAGATGGAGGAGTTTAGAACAGAACCACCACACCACTGCACTATAAAACTGAAGAGGAGAAAAACAACCTTAATTTATCCAATTACTATTCAAGAACGACCATCAGAGGATAGGCACCTCCAAGGCTATTCAGAAGTTAACTGGGGTCCTGTAGAAATGTCGGAAGCAGTCATTTCATATGGTATGAATTCACCATTTGTAAAGCAGATGTCAAATTCATGAGCCGCTCAAAACAAAATTATTTCACAAAACTGGGAAAATTTAGTTATAACAGTACTGGAAGCTGGCCCTCAGTCAGAATGGAAAACATAGAGGAGACGAAGCAAGGGTCATAGAACAAGGAAGTAGGGTCAGAGCTATAGAAATTTCCCAAGAATACCTTCTTGGTGAGGCCCAGCTTAGTGAATTTGCAAGGACGAATTACATATCACAATCATACCTTGGCTCTATGCTATAAAGCAGCTTTGAATGCTTGGAAGAATCAGGAAAGGAAACTGAGTCATTTACTAAAATTATACAAGACCCAAAAGAATACTGATTTTTCTTAATAGATTGACTTCAGCTGTAAACAGAATATCAGTTCCAGAAGTTAGACAAATATTAATTGACTCTTTGGCCTTTGAAAATGCTAATTCAGAATGTAAAAGGGTGATTAGGCCTTTAAAGGTGAGATCAGCACCCATAGATGAATGGATTAGAAATACAGCTGATAGTGGATCTCACGCTTATGATACTTGGATAGAAGCAATTTCTTAAAAACTTTTTAAAAAATCAAAAGATTAGATGTTTTAATTAAGGTTAAACCAGGCCATCTGAAAAGGGTTTGTAGGCAAGGCATTCCTAGGAACAATGTTTTTTTTTTTTTTTTCCTAGAGATAATACAAACAGAAGGTCCTACCTTCTGGAATATGCAGATAATGTGCTAAAGACCAACATTAGACTAATGGATGCAGATCAACATGGGACAGGCAAGGAAAAGCCTTAGGGGGCCTCTCACAGGCCCCATGTCAAATACAGTTCAATCATTCCCTGTCAGCATTGGGGAAACACCTCCACAGAGCAATTAAAAGACTTAATGCCTGTTATTAAAAACTATACTGCTTTGGATAACAAAACAGCTTCATTTGATAAAACTAAATTTTCAGGAAAGAACATAAAACAAGTATTCTGGAAAACTTCTATAAATGATCAAAGACCAAAGTTAAAAAATACAAGTAAGTGGCATTGAAATTGGGGGTTTAAGAGACACAGGGAAAGACGTTAACAATAATGCACCAAAATCTTGGCATAAAAAACTGGGCTCTTCGGGAGGTAAAATGTTCAGTTTCTAGGGGTTGGAACTTAATCTCAGGTAAAACAAAGCATAACACAGGCCAAAAGTATATAGGGCCAGAGAGCCAGAGGGCCAGAGAGAAAAATTAAAGTCATATGTAGCTAACATAGCAATGAATTTATGGGGACGTGATTTGTTACAACAATGGAATACCCAGATTAACACTCCTCCAATCTCAGAAACAAACCATAAATTAATGTACGCTTCTGAGATAAATATTAAAAGGCATTATCAAGAACATTCACTGGCCATTCAGGGTGTACATAAACAGACCATAATAGCTGCTGATCTTTCAGAGGTACCAACAGTGTTACCGTTAAAATGGTTAACTAACAAACCTGTCTGGGTGGAACAGGCTGTTCACATCAGAAAAATTACAGACATTAAAACAGCTGATACAGGAGCAGCTAAATGTTCAACATATTGAAGAACTGACTAGTCCTTGGAATTTTACCATATTTGTTATTAAAAAGAAATCTGGAAAATTAAGAATGGTAACAGATCTAAGAGCTGTTAATAAGGTGATTCATCCAATGGGCTCTCTACAGCATGGAACTCCTTTGCCTTCTCTATTGCTTATGGGATGGCCTCTTACAGTTACTGATTTAAAAGACTGCTTTTTTATTATACCTTTACAAGAACATAAGAGAAAAATTTGCCTTCACAGTGACTACTTATAGTAATTTTCAGCCTGTTAAAAGACAGCAGTGGAAAATTCTTCCACAAGGGATGTTAAACAGCCCTCCCTGTGTCAATATTTTATACAACAGTTATTGGAAATAATTTGTAAACAGTTTCCTCAGTCTATAATTTGCCATTATATGGATGATAACTTACTAGATGATTCAGATGTAAATACCTTAGAGAAAATGTTTGAGGAAGGAAAAAAAGAGGTTGCCTTGTTGGGTATTACAAATTGCTCCTGAAAAAAATACAAAGAAGGGATTCTATTGATTATCTAGGATATGTGATAAGATTACAAAAAAATTTAACCACTGAAAGTACAAATCCAGAGAGATCAACTACGAACTCTTACTGATTTTCAAAAACTTCTAGGAAATATTAGCTAGGAAATACTAGCTAGGAAATATTAGCTGGGAAATATTAGCTGGGAAATATTAGCTAGGAAATATTAGCTAGGAAATATTAGCTGGGAAATATTAGCTGGGAAATATTAGTTGGGAAATATTAGCTAGGAAATATTAGCTAGGAAATATTAGCTGGTTACGGCCCACAATTGGATTGACAACTCAAGAACTAAGCAATTTATTTTAAACCTTACAAGCTAACAAGAAGAACCTAAATAACCCAAGAAACTTATCAGTTGGGGCTGAGAGAGAACTGGCATTGGTAGAAAAGAAATTACAGGATGCACATATGGAGCATGTGCATTTAGAGCTTGGTTGTGTTCTGGTAATTTTACCTTCTACACACTCCCCTACAGGAATTCTTAGGCAGAGAGAAGATGATATCTTAAGATGGATCTTTTACCACACAAATAGAGTAAAAATATAAAAACCTATGTAGAAAAGGTTTCTGAATTGATTCTGAAAGGAAAATTAACATTTCATCAATTAGCAGGAACAGACCCAGCAGAAATTGTAGTACCTTTTACTAATGCTGAGATTTCCTCATTATGAACAGAAAATGAACATTGGCAAAGAGTTAGCAATACTTTTGGGGGGAGAAAAGCAAGAAACATCAGTGTACAAAGAGAACTAATTAGATCCTTCTTCACATTGTTAGGGGAACACCAAATTCTGGAGCCCCTGCATTCTATACTGACACAAACAAATTAGGAAAGCCAGGTTATAAAACAGAAAATTTAAGTAAAGTGGCTTAAATCCCTTATGGCAAGATTGTATGCTGTTCTCATGTTATCATTAGATTTTCCAGAACCTATAAATATAGATACTGACTCTCAATATGCATTTAAAGAGTTGTTTTACATAGTGAACCTGCTGAACTTATACCTGATGATTCAGAATTAACTTTGTTATTTATTAAGTTACAAGAAATAATCAGAAATGAAAATCATCCCTTGCATATAACACTCAGATTCGATTCCATACGGATCTACCGTGCCCTCTAGCACAAGGAAATGAGGAAATTGATCAGCTATTAGTAGGAAATGTGCTTAAAAGCCTCGAATTTCCTAAAAAGCACCATATTAATAGTAACAAGCCAAGGAAAGTATAAGGAAGTGTCCTACTATTCTTTGTATAACCAAACTCCACTACCTTCAGAAGTAACCCAAAGGATACTCAAATAAATAAAATTTGAAAAATGGATGTTTAATTTTGCAGAGTTTAGAAAATTAAAGTATGGGCACCATACCATAGATACATATTTAGGATTTCAATGGGTAACTGCTTTGAGTTCTGAAAAAGCTGATTCTGTAATTACACACTTACTAGAAGTCATGGCCAGTATGGGACTACCTGTACAAATTAAGACTGACCATGCTCCAGCATATGTCTCTAAGAAAATGAAAGGTTTTTGCATATTATAACATAAAGCATATTCAAGTATACCCCACAATTCTTCACAGCAAACAGTTATAGAAAGATCTAATCACACTTTAAAACATATTTCTAATAAACATTAAAGAGTAATAAGGACGCCCCCAGAGATATATTGCACAAAGCCTTATTAACTTTAAACTTTTTAAATGCTAATAAGAAAGGAACGATAGCTGCAGAAACATTGGATAGTAGGAAAAACTGCCAAATTAAATCAGTCTGTATACTTTAAAAATGTTTTGACCTCAGAATGGAAACCAGGATATGTGTTATGTTGGGGAAGAGGTTGTGCTTTTGTTTACACAGGAGAGGAAAAGTTATGGATATCATTGAAACTGACAAAGATTAATTTAAACAGGAGAGACCTCTTGTTCAGCAAGCAAAAAGGCTATTCTATCTAAGCTAACTTATAAGACTAACGAATGCCTTTCATTTGATCAGATATAACTTACCAAAAAGGGGAAACTCACCAAAGTTATGATTGGGGAAGTGTTTTTATTATTGGGTTTTTTTTAACCTCTCTGAGGTCTGCTGCATATGATATTTAAAATGGTTAAGTTTTCTACAGTGAAACATGAACATTACTAACAACCACCTTCGAAGTCTCCAAAAGGATGACGGGGTCCCACAGCGATTCCACCTGGACTGCAGTGACAACACTAAGCTGACAAACACCACCCAAATATTGGCTTTGGACTACAAACTGCTCAGGACCATTTCAAGGTAGCTAGCAGAGATGGTCCAGCCTCACAGACTACTCTAGCTGAGACTTAAGACAAGCCCTGCACTTTCCTATTACACAGAGACTGAACAACAAATGTTGCTCTTGCTCTCCCAGGACTTGACTATTATCTCAATTTTCTCAGAGTTCCCTAGAGATGCTGTCACCGCCCAAACAATAGGAAGCAATCTAAACATGATGCCAACATCTCCAAGGCGTGAAATGAGTGGTTTTTGTCATTCAATATGTTATGGATATTTGTCATCTTTAGGAGAGTTGGTTAAAGGTTGGTTACTGGTAATGGTCAGGAAAAAACTGAATAGAGGAAATTAGATTCAGGGATCTTATTCTAAAAAGAAAAATGGGGGAACATAGAAATAATAGGATAAAGGGTAGATTATTGAGTGTACCTTTAAACTAAAAAGCAACTACTAGTCTTAAATATTTACACTGGTATGGATTTTTGTATACTGATACAAATTTTAGGTTATTTTGTTATCATATATATGTTTCTACTCTTGTTTACGGTATTTTTATACTGATACAAACTTAAGGTTTTTTGTTAGAACATACTGTACCTATGTTTCTACTCATGTTTAAGGCATTGTAGCTGTGCAGCGCACTTAAAATGTAATGTAAATTTCTAGTCCTTGAAAGTTATTATTATGAACTATTTAGGATAATAAAGAAATGCAGGGTAGTAGTTAGTCACCAAATTTGTAGTCATATTAGGAATGTTTTCAAAGTCAAACACAGATATATTTTAGATAGGTGGTCTTCAAATACTTCAGAGATCTACAGATTATGGCATTTAAGATATTTTAACAACATAAGGCTTTTCATGACAATGAAACATGTCTGCTCTTGGCAGCACCAATCTACTTCAGGGAAGACGATGGGCATCGAAGAACCTCAATATGGAGTTTGCCTTCTTTGTAACAAGAGTTAGCCAATGGGCAAGAAACTGCCCTTGACTAAATTGTTGACATTTTAATGTCCAAATTGGATGAGCAGGACACAAAAGAAAGCAGCTGCCAAACTTTGCCAAGACAAGGTAGGTCAGTCCTTCCAAATTCCTGCTTCAAAGAAAAGTCTCTCAGATATTCTAGGCCTGTAGGCTGAAGGGAAACTTGGGTGACGGTCCAGGCAGCCATCTATTTCTGTCATTTCTATAGTTTTGGAAGTTCTTCCCTCTGTAACTCCTGTTTACTCAAATAATATTTTATTCTTCTTGAGTATCTGATGGAGACTGAAGTCTAGATAGTTATAGTTTTCCTTGTTACCAATTCAGAAAAGAAACTCACAAAAGAGGTATAAAGTGTATATGTTCTGGATACATAAAAGCTTATACTGTTTACTTAAAAATTATTTTAATTCTAAAATAAATAAGTAGATAGATAGACAGATAGACAGACAGACAGACAGACAGACAGAAAGAGTAGGGTTGGTAATACAAGTTAGGCTAGAAAGTGAATTATGTACAAAACTTTGGACTCACCTAGATAGGATTGTTAATGGAGTATTTTCTCTGAATCTGTCAAATGCAAATAGACTGGACATTATGAATGTAACTCTTACTTGATAATTGCTTTTACAGTATACAGCTTTTCTGTGTCAAGAGTTAAAACTTTCCCTTTTTATTCAGACAAAAAAGTGAAAATGTTGTGTGATATTTTGATTGCATCCTAATGCTCCCAAAACTACCAATAAAATTTGCTTTGAATCTGAGTGTGGACCTAGGTACTAGCTGATCAAAATTAACCATAGAGGTTTTGAAGAACAGATAAAGAGAAACAGGAACTAGTAGGTTGGGGCTTAGAGAGGATCTCAGCCTTTTGGATAATGGAACATAAGAGATAGGAGGTCACTGGTGGCTTCTCAGCCTCTTCTCTGATCATTCAGGTTCTCGCCCCGATATCTGACTCCCAAGATTTATTGATGAAGAATAATTAGATATATGCTTCACTCTGCTGCTGATTGTGCTCATGCTTACTCTCACTCTACACATGTTAAAATGCCATACAACTATAGACAGAAAAATTAGTTAAAATAGGAAGTGTGACTAAGAGTCCACAGCACGATGACATATCATCCCTGGCTTTTCCACAATGAATCACAATAGCATGTTCCAGCCTCTTCTGTTATATTCTCCCTGAAGAGAGTTTCCTCGCTCCCTGTGCCCCTGTGAGATACTGATACCATAGAGACACTGTATATGTTTGCATGTGTCATAAATGACAGGCTTTATATATTAGAGAGCGAGACTTTGGTCTCCCCTCCAACACCAAGTTTGGTCCTTTTCATGGTGGTGTCACCAGCTGAGATGGCATGGGCTGTGGTTACACAGCTATCGCTAGGGGAATGAGGGAAAGGCGTGTGGAACTGTACAACTCATGGTTTCTTATGAAGATTATTAAATTACTACAAAGTAAAGTTATGGCTTAAAAAGTTAAGAAATTTTTGAGAGCAGAGAGCCTGGTACAAGCAAGGAAATGCAAGTGGCCTATGAACGACCTTTCACCCATGCTCCTTTCGGCACCTTCCCGCACTCACGGCCAGAACACAAACAAACGACAACAAAAACAATGCCGGAGGTGACCCGACAGGGCAGAGGACAGGATCGGCGAGAGGAGTAGGAAGGGGACAGAGTATATGAGGGATGTGAATGTGATATGATCAAAATATGTTTATATTCATGTGTGAAAATGTCATAATGAAACAGTATGACAGAGAACCGACATATGCTAACAAAAAACATTTAAAAAGCAAAGCCAAATGCAAGCTGTGATAATTCATCACTACCAGAATGAGTACATTTAAGCCACTGGCAACACTAAATGCTGGAGAACGGAAAAGCGTGCATCTGCTGCTGGTGGGAGTGTGAAACACGCTGGGAAACGCAGACTGCGTGATGGGTTAACCAGCGCTCAGCCTGTGCTCCAGTTCCTTTCTTCTCTGTGTAGCCCTGGCTATCCTAGAACTCTCTTTGTAGACCAGGCTTGCCTCAAACTCACAGAAATCCACCTGCCTCTGCCTCCATACAGCCGGTGTTCCATTTCTATGTATTTATTTGGTGACAAAATTAAGCAAGAGACCAAAAAACAAAGTGTACATCATCATATTAGCCAAAATTGACATAGCAACAAAACCTGATAACCTATCACTGATATTACCATGGAAAATGCTGATAACATTCAACATGGATAAATCTCAAAAAACCTAAGTTAAACAAAAGACAGGCACAAGGGTATAGGTTACCAATTAAGAACAGGCAAAATTAACCCACTTTAAGATAAATTAGAACCATGGTTACCTATGAGGATTGAGAGGGCCATTTCTGGTGGATAGTCTGAGACACATTTATAAAATACAAGATCTTTAAAGTTCATTGGCATTAAAATAACAGTTTAAAAAAATAAAAATTTGTTCTCAGTGTAGATTTTAACGTCTAACTATTGGAAGTTAGACAATTAAGCAAAGTTTTATGATTTTTCTCCTGAAAGATACTGCTACTCTTTTATTAAATTTATTTCTACAGGCAAAACTATCTTTTTATAAATAGTGTGCTACATCACATAAAGTCAGCACAGCCTCCCTTGAGGCTCTCATTATCTTAGCAATGTGACAACAGGTTGGTTGTCTCTCCAGTTTCTACAGAGCCAAACTTAAGCTGGTTTACATCTTCTATGCTTCTTGGGAAAACAGAGATCGAGACTAGGACTCCTGTCTTTAATGCTCAGGTTCTGTTTACAGATTTTTTTTTTCAGTAATCTTAATGGCAAGATTTCCTATGACTGTCTTTTATCTTCAATCAAGATAAGCATCAGAATTATATTTCCTACAGACAAACTCTGGTCAGGCTGAGGGGCTGGATGCTTCTCATCAGAAATGCTTCAAACTAGTGCTTCTGATTTGGCATTTATCATTTTTTGAATATTTATAAAGACTTCATTGATTGAGCACCCATAAATTGTGTGTCTCAGATCTTAGAACATTTCAGATTTCAAAATTAGGGGTTTTCAATCTGTATAGAAATTACTGCCAGTCCCTGGACAGTCGCTAGGAAGCACCTGAGACAGTGTTTCGTGGGTCACCTACTTCTGGCCTGCTAGTGAAGGAGCAGGAATCCAGCAGCAGCTGTGATGGCATTTTGCGGACTTCTGTAAATATTGTGCTGCTTTACTCAGTCAAAAGGTCTGAAGAGCGAATGTGAGGCTTTCTTCAGCAACTGCACTGATTGGACGTTCAGCCCTGGACCAACAGCTCTGAGCCTGCCCTTCCTAAGGCCCACATCCCTGATGAGCTATCTACACCAACTCCTTGTACTAAATGCCTCCATATACAAATAGACATAGATATAGTTTATACCTCCTACTGATGGTTTCTCTGCTAGAGCCCTCATATACTGCTTATCAAGGCTTATCAAGACGTGTGTGTGTGTTATACAGACACAAAGAATTTTAAGTACAGATTCAATTTTCTAAGGTCGTCTTAATTATTATGGACAACTGAAGCATAAGTTTCAATTCTCAAGGACACCATACATCTCATCCGAAATTTCATGGTAAATATGCAAGTTGTTCTCCCGAGTCCTTTTCCCTTGACCACACCTACAACTGTAGCCAATTTCTACTGCCTATGTCAGGAAGACAGATAAATCTTTTAAGCAGTAGAGTGCAAATGCTTTTGACCTTTGTAGGCTTCTGTCCTGCTTCTGTTTGTATTTTCTAACAATGTTTAAAAAGTCACTAACCATTCCTACCTCACAGCACTTACCAAGTATGGATCATGAGCCAGTCTCTTAAACTCTACAGTGCACTATTTATTTGCGTCT
Source organism: Arvicola amphibius (assembly GCF_903992535.2). Lineage (NCBI taxonomy): Eukaryota > Metazoa > Chordata > Mammalia > Rodentia > Cricetidae > Arvicola > Arvicola amphibius. The sequence continues at coordinate 183,584,239 of NC_052049.1, forward strand.
ATCTTTTCTCCCTTAGTTTACTAGAAACTGCCATAGCATGAGGGTAAAATTTGCAAACAGCTATCTCTGAGAAGAAGCCATAAGTATAGATGGGCATTAAAGAACAGATCTAAAGGACCCTTCCAGAGCAGTGGAGCCTGAAGGAACTAAAGAAAAATGAAGATTCAAGGGGGATCCTTGTTCCCTACCTCCGAGGGAAGGGACATGGCCATGCACAGAGACAGGATAAAGAACAGGAGGGAGGAGAATTCTGTTTTGGACATGCTGGATTTAAAGGGCTTGTAAAACACCTTGTGGAGCGGGAAGTCGGAGTCTACGTGTACATGAAGCTAGGACTATCTGTGCACATCCTTGTCTCTTATATACAGTGTAAATCATAATTAACACTGTAACTGTTGAACAGAATCAGATAATTATGGAGTGCTGATCTACTTTATAAAATCAATTTCAAAGTTTCGCCTTTCCCTTTCACCTGCAGTCTTACTGAACAGCTTATTTAGTATATACTGTGGGGAATCTATTCTTTTCTCTCTAAATCCTGCGATGGTTTTAGGTAACTGAGGAACTATTTTTCTGAATCAAATCCTGGACAACAGACATAACTGTACATACTGAACTAACTGCACCAGAAATCCACCTTTGTTATGAATTCTGGTTCTCAAATTCCCATCAAATACATTATGTTTAAAGGGCTGCAAAAATTTCTTCCCACCATCCTTCTAAACATTCCCAAGCTAAAGAAACTAGTCTGGACTTGCATGGGCATCACCTCAAGTTTCCAAACTCGGAATGTTAAATCAGAAGGTGGTGGTGGCACACACGTGCTCTCCGTAAGCACAGCTCTCATCCTCATCCAAGAAGCTTCTTACCGCAGACGGAGACCACTACGGAGAACGGCAACGGAAAATGCAGAGAACACACAACCATGGGCTGTCCAACTCCACCTGACACATTAGGCAAGATCCCTAGACAGAAGCCCCAGGGAGCATGAAGGAAGGGGGCAGGACTGTCAGGGCCCAGGACCAAGACACCTGCTACAGGCCAGTCTCTTCTGGACAGGACAGAAATGTGGCTGACTGCACAAGACATGCAAAGGTCACACTGGCTAACATGCAAACATGAAAGCAAATTTCACAAAGCACTACTCCTAGGTAAAGAGCTACAGGCAAGGTGATGGATTCTGAGAGAGGGAGAATCCATTTTTTCCAAGGATGAGTCCCTGACTGGTTACACAATTGTTAGTGATGAACCCTAACACATGTACATATTAGGCAGCACTCCTGGATCCAGTAGGGTTGTTATGGGCTGTGGGGTGTGCATGTAACAATAATAACTATAGAAGAAAGGGTTGTAAATTCTAGAGTGATGTAGGAGACTCTAGAGTTGGAGAAAGGAGATGAAGGGGGTAGCACAATATACGCATGAATGAAATTCTCAAAAATAAATTTTAATTTTAAAAAATGTAAGATACTTTTGAATGCATAAATTTTCCTAAAGATTTTTTCATTTTATAGTATACAAACAATCATACCAGTTATTAATTATAGTTTTGTACCACATACCATATCCTCAATATTACAAACAAAAATTAGAAACTTATCTCCTGGTGTAAGTATTGTGTGCCTGTCTTGTATACTGTATAAGACCCTACAAAAACTATCAAATTTATAGTTTGCTACAATATAGCTATATAAATGTATACTAAGACAAGAATCAGGATACCAGCACTGGGGAAAATTTCCAGAGCTCCAGCTTCTCAGCATTCTATCATCACCTGAAAGCCAATTCTCACCTTTTCCATTGGCTGCATTTGTTAGCTCGGGTTTTGTTTGGAGGTTCACGTGTCCCTGCAACATGGCAGTATAAGACTGTAAGGCTACTGACAACAGCATTTGCTATAACCCACAAGGTGACAGCAAAGTAAATGAGAATACTGCAGAGTCTTTCTAGGAACGAATATGGCACATGAAGGGCCAGGTCTGTCTTTTCAGTAAAGAAAATATTCTGATTTAACTAACTTAGATTTTAGAAGATTTTACTTATTTTTATTTCATGTGTTTGGGTGTTTTGCTTATATATGTGTATGTATATATATATGCATGTATGTATGTACATATGTATATGTATAAGTGTATTATGTACCTGTATGTATGTATGTATGTATGTATGTGTACTAAAGACATGCCTGATGCATACAGAGGCCAGAATAAGGCATTAGATCCCCTGGAACTGACAGCTGTGAGCCATCACGTGAGCACTGGAAATTGAATCGGGGACCTCTGTAATACTGGTAAGTGTTCTTAACTGCTGAGCTATATCTCCAGCCCCCTAACTTAGCATTTAGAATAATACCACCTTTAAAATAATAACCATAATAAATAATAACAAATAAACCTTACAAGTTACTCTTACTTGCATCTGAAGACATTTCCATGCCACTGTTTATTCTAGAGAAACACCAACGAAATGCCTGTAATAATCAGCCAAGTGTTTAACGAGACAACACTGTCTATCTTTGGGTCCCTCATGTACTACTAGCTCCTAAGAAACTCCAAGACAACGGCCCTGGCAGGTGGGCTCCGTATGGCACAGGAGCACAGCTCTCAGTTGGTATCTCTGCACCAAGTGCAGACCAGTTCCCTCCACCCTTAAAATATGGATGTTCAAGATCTTGCCAGACTGCTCAAATTCTTGTACAAAAAAAAAAAAAAAAAAAAAAAAGTGCAAAGTGAGGAAAGGCCTGGGAAAGGCCTACCCTGGGAAAATCAAGACAGCTAAGCACCAGCGGTCCTTACACCATCTTCCTTTCAAGCCACTTGAGCTGACAACACAAAGGGACTTTAACAGAAGGGGAGATTTTTCTCCTCAATTAAATTTTGGTCTGCCTTGAGCTGCAAGAGCAGATGAGGCTACAGTCTTCACAGCATCCCTCCATATGTATTATATTTTGCAGCTGATGAAGTGGAGGCTCACATGGGTGAACCCCATGAAGTGGCAATATCAAGATCATGAGATCCAGTACCCAGTCTTCCATGACACCATCACACATGTGGAGCAGGTGCCTACTTAAGGAACTATGGCAAGTGAGGTTAAGTTTGCATCTACAGTTACAAAGAAGCCTGCAAACAATCCTTGGACAAAAAGGTTTCAGAAGCATCTTGGGAGCAGGCAAAACTGAAAACTTCACACTTCTAGGTTTGCTTTTTCCTTTTTTTTCTTTTTAAGTCATAAAATTAAATAGAATTCTGAGCCTATGGAAGAAGCATTTCAAAAACTAAAAGAATAGCAAGAGAAGCAACCTGTCAATTAACTGAAAAACAGAGGAAACAGAAAGCATTCAAAGAGATGAAATAGGAAAGGTTAGGTTACCAACAAATCTGCTTAAAGCTCGAGCTTCTACACAATATGGAAACCACATCAGTGAGATAGCTGTGTTTGTCTCTGCTCAGCTTTTGGGTCAAATACTGCCGTCTCCCACAACACTTCATCTGAATGTTCGTCTTTGGGCTTCCGTGCCACTTGCTGCCTCGTTCACCTTTCCGTCCACGCCCCAGGGGCACCCACTTCTTGGACCTAGGACTCTGCAGACTGCCAGGTGTGAACCTGTCTTTTCTCAGCACTGCTTCAACAACAATGACCCTAAACGCATACCTGAGCAGGAAACTGACTCATGTGGTGATCATACCTGATCTTGAAATGAGCTGCAATCCTCACCAAACCCAAGAACCCTTAAAGGAATTCACAGATTTCATTGACTTCAGCTTTGAGCGCATCTTTTCATACAAGCCTAATTTCTCACTGGTTTCAAGTAAAAATGACACCAAGTTGTAGGGAATGAAAGTAAATACTTGATAAAGGAATAAAACTTGTCTGGGACCTGCTTAGCAATATTCTGCCCAAATGACTTGCTTTTCCTTACAAACACGTCTGGGAAAAAGCGGAATATCCTCAACTTTGAATGCTTCTCAATGACTTTGCCCGTATCTCCACTGTTTCCTTTTTTAAATTTCAGAATTGTTCATAAATTCTTGTAAAGAATGTGTCACACTCTGTAATGGGGTAGGAAATGACTGAGAGGTGATGTGCTTACTTCACAGGGCCAGCTTCTGTTCAAATCACATCTTTCTTGGTGTGGCTTTCAGATCTAGATTCAAGCATAACCAGCCCATGATAAAACTTAACTTTCTTTTCTTTTCTTTTTCTTTTTCTTTTTGTTTGTTTGGGGTTTTTATTGTTGTTGTTAGTTTTTGTGTGTGTGTGTGTGTGTGTGTGTGTGTGTGTGTGTGTGTGGAAGGGAAGCACATAGCATTCCCAGATAATCACCTACTACCTATATCAAATTTACCTCTGATTAAACTGGCTAAGATCTAAGTTCACCTTCAGAACCAGAACTTGCCAAAATGATGGTATTAAAATTAACATATTAAAAGAATCCTGAAACAAACTTTAAATGTTTCAAAAATATTCTGGAAAATGCTAAGCGTGCCAGAAAGAAATTATCAAAGCTGACATGGGGGGTTTACTCAAGATCCTTTTTTTTTTTTAAATATAGAAATCTTCACAAATTTTTGAATTATCCTGGCACATGGGACCATGCCAGTCTGTGTACTTCCAATCGATATGTGTGCTGTCAATCAATCACCGCAGGCCTTCTTTAAGGTGCCAGAGCTAACCACCAGGCTTCCATGCCTGTCTCCATCTCCTTACCAGCTGCTCACGCTCTCAGCCATCTGTTGGGGATTTCCATGTCCCATCAACATGTCGATTCCAACTTAACTTTGACCCTTCATTTACCACCATCCTGTAAGTTATATTATCCTATTTCCCCCACCTCAAAGAAAGCTTGTGTTGATATAGTTTCAAGACACAATAATAGCCGGGCGGTGGTGGTGCACGCCTTTAATCCCAGCACTCAGGAGGCAGAGGCAGGCGGATCTCTGTGAGTTCGAGACCAGCCTGGTCTACAAGAGCTAGCTCCAGGACAGGCTCTAAAGCTGCAGAGAAACCCTGTCTCGAAAAACCAAAAAAAAAAAAAAAAAAAAGACCAATAATTATTTGAGGGGAAGGAGAGAGTGTTGGGATAGCTTCACAAGTGTCCTACCACACACACTAGAAGCAGGGAGGAAGAAACACAACTAAAGGCAGTCTTGGGATATTATCCAGCAACGCACTGATAAAAATCAAATGCCAGCTCAATCTTCTGCCTTTACTTTCTCTTATTTTTCACTATCAAGGTTAAATTATTTAAATCTAACTCAGCACTTCTGCATCTCAGGGTCCTTCTTGACCACAAACCCAAAAGGCATTCCTGGTTCCTCTAGCTAAGGTGAATGTCACACATTCCATATCACACTGTGTCTCCTCTCTCCAGGTGAGTAGCTGCATGGACTGAATCCTGCTCTTTACTCTCCCCAGTGTGACTCCATCTGCAGAGAGTGCAGACAGTGTCTCAGATTAAATGTGACCTGTGACCGTCAGGTAGGATTTGCTTTTCAAAAGATACAGAGCCCTACTCTCCCACCATATGAAGATACATAAGCAACTATCTGCAAGGTGGAAGATCCTTACCAATATCGACATCAGCTGGCATCTCGGATCTCCCAGCCTCCAGAAAGAGAAGCTAATATATTATGTCTACTGTTGAAGCTATCCACCTACTCTGAGTCACCCAGTCTATAATACTTTGCTATGCTAGGGTGAGCCAACTAAGGAAGATTTTTTTTTTTACTCTAAGTTCTTGTCCTGGTTGTACCTAAAACCACCAGAGAAGGCTCCGCAAAGCTCTGATGCTTGGGCTCCATCAGTTATTTCAGAAGTACAGAAGTATTAAAAGCCCCCAAATTATGCTAACATGCAGCTAATTACCAATGACAGCATGCGTTATGTTTACTGACGCTAGAGACTCTCTAGCTGTTCTAACTACCCTCTAACTCATAGCCAGTGTACAATAGATATGCAATGAAACCACTTAACAAATACATAAGAAAATTTCACAATTCAACAGCCATGGATATTTATTCTGTTATAAATACTTACTAGGCATCACATCAGAGATTGTATACAGATAAGCTTTCTTATCTGCAGCAAAACATTCGAAAATCTACATTCTCAATTAACTGTGCTTAATTTGATTGTAAAAACTCATAGTAACAGTTCATTATCAGCAAAAAAAAACAATAAACAACAACAACAACAAAAACCCACAACACCACACCACTTCTATTCAACCTTTCCCAACAATCTTACTCTTTTAATACAATGATCTAATATGGCCCTTTAGGCTAGAAATTTAATTTCATATCAATGTTCTTATCTGTAAGTATTGGCAAGAACTTCTCATTTTTGACATCTACAAACATATATTTCCACAAATATATCATCAAATAATAGTACTAATTTAGTTTAATGAAAAATAACATGGGTTTTCTTTTGAAATTTCTGTGCTAAGTCAAGAACCCCTTGCAATTTATGATCAATATTCAGAATCATAAACATTTAGGGCCTGGAAGCACGTTAGTAAATAGCTGGTGTAACTTCTCCTCTCATCCCGGAACCTATGATGCCACCGCTGAAACAAGACGTCAGTGCCCCACCTAACCAATTCGGTGATGAGTCCATGACCCAGCACAATGCAGGTGCCTTCCTGATGAACCACCTCCTACTGCCGTGGCCTAGCCTGTCATAAATGAGAAACGACTGCTCTTTAGCACACAGGCAAATCTTCAGGCTAAGGCAAGCTCTCCTTTATCTCCGATTGTTTTAAACAAATCACACCTATAGATTTCATAGATATTATTTCTAAAAAACATGCTGGACTTAGAATAAGAAACACCATACCCAGTGTATATTACTTTTAATATGATTTTTTGAAGGGTTTCTATTACCATTTAAACACTGAAGAGGGAGGACAATCAGGCAAACTTTTATTAAACTTTTAAAAAAATAAGTTAAGACTAGATTAGAATAATCTAGTCTCCAAAAAGGGGGGTGGACAATAAAATGAGAATTTCCCGGTCAGTGCCTAACACTTCACATAATTAATCACATAACGCTCGGGGGTTGGGGGGGATTCTTCGGGTGTGTTTAAACATCTAACTTAATAAAAAGTGAAATTCTCAGTAAATGCAAGTGGTAGTACTAAGGACAAGCACCTCAGCGCTATCTATCCACTAAAGAAGGAAGAAGCTGCGCAAACCTATGACTTCAGGAGCTGTCACGGCAACCTTCACAAGCCTACCCACGGAGTGTCAGCAAGTTCCTCACCTCGCCTTCCACCCAAGCCCTAGCAGTGTTCCACAGTTCTCCACTTACAGCGTCCTGGAAGAAAACACCAATACAAGGATAGGCACAGACAGACACAGACAGACAGACAGACGCACACTGTCCCATTCTGAGAAAGCAAGAATGAAGAAGGACTCTCTCTGCACTGAGTGAGAGGGAGCATCCCTGGCCTTGTGAGAAAGGAGGTAAGACGGAAAAACGAGGAGGGCAGGAGGCAGGACCACTCCAAGGTGATACAGAAAGCAAAAAAAAACCAAACTTATAGAACCCAAGTGCCTGAGGCTATCATCTGAGAACACAGTAATATCAGAAATTTTTCCTGAAATACCACAATATAGGTATAAGGAGGGGGTTTTCTTGATATTTTCAATTACTGTGTATCTCATACTTTGTCAGGGGCTGGAGCTAACTTCTAAAACTCTGTCAAGTAGAAATGGAAATAATTTCTGAAGTGACAGCCCCAAAGAGAACCTGATGTAAATTAAAGTTCTTATCTATGGCTGTAACCTATAAAACTGTATATCTAGTTTCTCAAATATTTTTGGACCAATTTTTACATCTTCGCTATATACTTCACTAATTAATGAGTCGAGGAAAATCTTTAACACATATTCATTTTTTACAGGAGTCATAGTTTTACTTTTTTAAAAATTATATTTAACAAGCATGAATTTTCAATCACTAAATTTGACTAGATTTTTTTTTCTAAAATATACAATGTTTATAGAAAGCATTAGGAGTTTGCAAAGAACTGTAAACTGAAACAAGATAAAGTTTAGCAGTTAAACCCTACTATAGGAGAATGAGCTGTTCTGCAAACTCTTGTGGTATTACTGAGGTGAAAGGTCCTATTTATGACTGAAGGCTGGGAGGAGAATTTCCTGTAAGAACCGGAACTAGAGTAGGGGGAAAAGCTGAGTGCTGAGTCAGTAAACGGGGCACGCAGAACACCCCTTTTCCTCTACTCTGTTTACACCATGGAACTGCCTAGGAAATACTTAAATGTCAGCGCATCTGGGAGCGCAGGCAGCAGAACACAATCAAAAGCTCAGTCTCGCTCACAACCGCTTTGTCCTTTCTCCTGTCTTTCCCACAAACTGCAGCAGAAAACAGCGAGCATGACTGTGGCTGATAAACCCGCGTGTGTGAAGAATAAGGAAGCAGTCTGCATCTCGCTGCTGGACTCAATCTGAGAGAAACCGAAAGGAAAAAATAGCTGAGAGTGTTTTATCGCCCTGGAGCTCAAGGCCCTCAGCAGCCAGATGTGCGCCTCAGACCGACTTTCCCAGCGCTTTCCTTCCGGCTAGCTCGCCTCTGCACTCAGGCCCTCTACGCACTCAAGTGTGTTTTCAAGCATTGGCCACTTTGAATGCCCATCGCAGTCCCTCCCCGACTGTTTTTTCATGGTAGCTTCTTCTCATCCTTGACATTTTAAATCAAATGCACTTCTCCAGAAAGCTCCTAACTCAGCTAAAGTAGCTCTCTCCTTGTAGTCTACTTTCCTCATGATGTCTGCCGCAATCTTCGATGATCTACCGCGTGGGGTCCTTGCCTGTCCTATGCTACTGTTTCCTAGGTGACAGAGCAATACATGACGTATACTGGGCCCTATAACTTTATTTAACCAAAAGCACTAAAATGGAGGCCTGGCTGATAGCCTAAGCTGGGAAGGAAATCACGTAGTTTCTAAGGACACTTGGCTCTACCAGTCAACAGCTATGTAACCTTGAGCATACAAGTTCTGAATTGGTGAAGCCTAACTAGATGGTAAGAAACTGGTGACAGCAAGCATGGCGTCCTCTCTGTTTCTTTGTTGTGTGGTGTTTTGAGACAGGGTTTCTCTGTGTAACAGCCCTGGCCGTCCTGGAATTTGCTTTGTAGTTCAGGCTGGCCGTGAATTCACAGAGATCCACCTGCCTCTGCCTCCCGAGTGCTAGGATTAAAGGTGTATGACACCACCGCCCGGCTACAAACTTCTATCTCAAAAAAAAAAAAAATATTTAATTAGGATTCAGAATAGCAAAACTAGCTATGAAGTAGCAATGAAAGTAATTCTAGGGTTGCGGTCATCACAACATGAGGAACTGTATGGCAGGGTCACGCCGTTAGGGAGGTTGAGAACCAAGTCTTCTTGCTCTCATCTGTATTAGATTATTCACACGGTCATGAAATACCAAAATTATAAGGACTTTACCTGAACTTCTCTTGCCCATGCCTCATTGTGATCTCCTACCTCCAAATCAAGGTCGTGACTCTACAGCTAAGTATGACACAGCGTGTTCTACAACATATATCACTGCTCACAGTGTTACTTCAAAGCCTGTGTCTGCTGCACACTTAGCCTCAAACTGATATATGGCCGTGTGGTTGTCCACAATTGCTTTATGCTCCAAATAATAGTACTGCCTGAATTTACCACGGCCTGAGCTCAGACACATGATACATGCAGAGACACTTACAAACTGTGGTCCACTGTGCTACATGGAAAATAAGCAGGGTGCTGTGGTAGATTATGAGGTTTGCTTTAGACAGCCAGGAGTTCTATGAGAAACTGTCATTTGAATCCAACTCTGATAGCCAGGAGGAAGCTAGTGTGTACCGAGTTAGGGCGAGTGTATAGCACAAACTTAACCGCTCACTGCCTATTTCCTACTCTGCAAAAACAGAGACAAAGGAACCAACCATGCAAATACTCTTTGGGGACAACTGAATACAGTTAGCTTGATAATAAAGTGTCAAGCTCTCTGTGTGCAACACCCAGTTTTCCACCTAGTTGAGGGTCACACGTGACCTTCCACCACAGGATCTCCAAAGGTTTGCCAGCCTCTAACTCACCGATGCCTTGAGGTTTTTCTACCCATAAAACAGACAGACTAGCCCATTACCCTTCCCTCTGCACTTCTTCGCCACTTCACAAACCTCACGTGCTAGGAGTGCGCTTCTATAAGATTTCCTGGGGACCTGAACTCTACTGCAAACCCAAGTGGAACCACGCAAGTTAAGACGACACGGACGAAGTCTGAAGAGCCTTTCCAAGAAAAGGACTCCAGCCGGTCAGTCGGTCATGGAACCTTTGTTACACTGGGCTACAAGGGTGAACTTGGGAGCAGGAGGCATAAAACTCCCGGAAACAAAATATCAAACTGCACCAGCATGAAACTTGACTTCCTTCAGGGACAACAGTGTCTGCACCCGATACTGTTTAAAACGAACCTGTGCCCCAACCGAGGTCAAAAAATAAAATAAAAAAATAACAGACGCTGAAGAGCTAATGGAAGTTGTCGCAACGAACCCAACGCCCCTCACTGAGCACCAAGAGCCCCAGCGAGCGGCAGATGGGTGGCTGTCACCGAGGGAGGAAACCCAGCAGCCGGGCTGAGGGAGGCGCTAACCGCGGAAACCGAGCATCCTCAGAGAACCTGGCCCAGGCCCTCACAACCACGCCGACCCCAGTACCTGCGGGGTCCAGCGCCATCTCGGAGGGCGGAGAAGAGGCCGGCCACTCGCGGGCTCGGGAGCCGGGAGGGGAGGAGCCTGAGCTGGCCTGCGCGCGCAGCCGCCCGCCCGCTTCCCGCAGGAGCCCAGCCGGAGCGTGCCCGCCTCCGTGAGGCCAGGCCACACCCCCTTTCCCTGCTCCTACTTCCGTTGAGCTTTGCGCCTGCGCCTGACTGCCCTCTGGGGACTCCTGCTCTAGAGGGGGCTGATTTCTCCGGGAATGGCCCGGGATGGGACGTGGTCATGCATGCGCCCTCAAGAGGCGACCTCGATTGTCCACCGCTTACATTTTCTATAGTATTAGGTGGGATTTGAGGCTTGGGCCTCTTCCGTCAAATGCTCTTAATGTCCCGGCAATTCAGTCGTAATGTAAGTCCGTCTGTCCGTGTCAAGGTTCAGCCTCAGTCTTGAGAGCCAGAGGGAAAGTAATTTAAAAGCCCCTGCCTGCCGGAGTCCTGCTCAGAAGAGCTCTGTCTTGTGCACACTCCCGGCACCTAGAGTCCGGTTTTGGTGATAGCATGGGTCTTGACCGTCCTGGAAAGCTGTCATTTGTTGCTGACATAAGGGGAAGGAACAGTTCCCAAAGGCCTCCTCGACAGAAGTAACTTTTTGGGTGGCCCTTGGGCCTGTTTCCCCTCGCTGACCGACCCTCAGTTCTGAGTCTTCCTCAGATCTCCACGTAATGAGCTCGCTGGAGTCTCCAAAGGGTAAGGCCAGGGACAGATGTTTGGAAAAGCTCAAGCAGCTGCCTCTTCCCTGCAAGGGATTTGGAGCTTTCAAAATGATCCCCTCCCCACCTACCTGCGGTCCCTCTCCCCTGCTGCTGCGTCCGCCTGATCGGTTGGCAGAAAGGATGCCACGGTTGAACAGGCCTGGAAAAGTGGGTCTCCGCTCAGCAGGGCTCCCGTTTAAGGGCCTGTTTGGACACACCGGCCCTCGTTACAGCTGCAGGCTGAGGTGCCAAGGTGGAGAATTAAACCTTCACTCAGCCAGGCAGGAAATCGGTTCCTGTGCTTGTATGTTTTGTAATTGTGCTTAGAAACACACGTGAAATCTGTTACGGGTGCTCTTTTTATTTTTCTGAGAGTGAAGGATTTAGAAAAACCAACATTTTGTTGTTTCCCGCTGTTGTTGGTTGGGACAGTCTGGCCTGAAGCCGAAGCTGACCTCGCTGGATGCGTAGCAGAGGGCCTGAATCTTTGAGAATAGTCTGAGTTATTAAAAACAGCTCAGGCACCCATTCAGGTAGTCATACCAAGAATGTGAGAGCATAACGCGGTAAGGGGTGTACGTCTGGTCCGATCAGTCAGGCAGAACTGTATGTATCCTCGCTTGAATCCTGTACCACGCCTGTTGGCTTTGTGACTTGAAAATAAGTTCCAAGGATTTTCGGTACTTCAGTTTCTTTTTCAAGGTTATTTTTAGGAATACACAATACAGGAAACATCTGAGAGACATTAAGGGACTACTTGTATACTTTTTTGCCATATCTGTGGCTTGAAACCTTATTATTACTGTTTTCTACTTAACTCGCCTCTCAGAATAAACAGTTGGTGTTTCCTTTAGCCTTATCACAGACAATAATATTTTGGAAAAATCTTGATTTTTCTGTGTTTCCTAAAATTGATTACTAAACATTTCATACCATGAAAAGCATAGCAATACACCTCAATGGCTGGGACTTATATGTCTTCCCATTCTTATAGTCAACGGACTGAATGCTTTGGGGGAAAAGAGTCTTTACAACACAAACCGTTCTCAAGAGTTAAGGCCTAGGAAATGAGATGCCAATTCAAAACAGAAGAAAAGTTCTAAGTTAGCACATTACAACAGATAATTTCTTAGACAGTATAATAGGAGTACAAAGAGTAAGAAAAACACATCATTCTAGGCATTTAAACTGCATCTTATACAATCATGAACCCTAACTGAAATAATGGCTGGCATCTAATATTTCCATAGTAGTCTCTCAGAGGGGCTGGAGTACCATGGTGTTTGAGGACGCCATGGAAGATCAGTTAAAATTACATCTGGCTTAAAAGGCAGTGGCCCAGGTAACAAAGGAGGGAGGTCATCTTTGTGTCACCCTTGTACAAAAGCTGCAGCCAAAGAATCAGAGATTTGAACCATTCTTGAAGGGCATCTGGCACATAGGAGAGCTTGGTGGCTGTGCTGGTTGGCTACTGTCGACTTGACACATACCTAGACATATCTGAGGAGAGAGAATAGTAATCTTAAAAAATGCTTCCATAAGATTTCCCCATAGGCAAATGTATAGGGCATTTACTTGATTAATGTGGGAAGCTTAGCCCCTGGGTGTAATCAGAGGTTTGTCTCCCTCCCACCAGTTCCCAAATAACCACTCAGAGGCTTAATATTACTTATAAATGTTTGGCCTATGGCTCAGGCTTATTATTAGCTAGTGCTTACATATAAATTAACCCATTTTTATTAATCTATGTATTGCCATGTGGACGTGGTGTTACCTCATTTTCTACGTAAGTCTTGTTTCCTCAGCAGCTGGCTGGCAACTCCCAGACTCTGCCCTTCTCCTGTATCTCTGCTTGGATTACTCACCTGGCTCTATCCTGCCTTGCCATAGGCCAAAACAGTTTTATTTATCAACCAATGAGAACAACATATACTCACCATATACAGGATCCCACAGCACCCGGTGACAACGTCCTGGGTGGTGTAAAAAAACAAGCTGAGCAAACCATGCAGAATAGAGCCAGTAAGCAGTGTTCCTTCATGCTTTTGGTTCAGTCCTCACCTCTGGGTTCCTTGCGCTGTCTTCTCTCAGTGATGGAGAGTGACCTACGTGTTGAAAGATAAAATAACCCCTTTTCTTCCCAAGTTGCTCTTGGTCATGGTGTTTATCACAGCAATAGGAACCCTGACTAAGACAAAAACCAATGAGTGGAATTATGTGAGCAATGGCACAGGGGTGGGAATCAAATTGCTGACTGGCAGAAATGCAGGAGGAGGGCCTCGAAACCCACTGAAGGATTTGGAAAGCTCGAGTAGTTATAAATAAGAGTATACCAGAAGCTCCAAGAGGCTGATAAGCTTAACGGTTAGGCACAAGCGTGTATGAACTTGTCATAAGCAGTCTAGAACATATGCACTATTTGAAGGCTAAGTAATAGAAAAATAGCTTTGGAGTCAATTTTTTTCTGGACTTTTTCATATACTTTTTAGTGTATGTGTGTGTGTGTGTGTGTGTGTGTGTGTGTGCACGCGCAAGCACTAATGAGTGGTGTCTTGCTAGGTGAGTCGTTAATGTAGTTCACAGGTTCACAGCTGGGTAAGACTTGGTGCTGTTTCTCCCCTCTGGCAGGCAGCCTAGCTCCTGTGGCTCTGTGACAGCGGCTATCAGGGAGAAGGTGTCCAGGTCAGTACCAACTTCATTTCTCCACATTCTGCGAGCAAAGTCACAGTATCTTCAGCACCAGGCTTTACCCTAAAGAACTGGTGAACAGCCAAGCACACTGTCAGTAGGGGTCATGGACCCCATCCCCGGCACCCAGCCAACAACTTAAAGGGATGTATCCCATACTTGGGAGTGGGCTTTTTGTTTGACTGTGGTATTTGGGAGGAGCAGTGTCACCCTGTAGAATAATTCCAATTAAACTATTTTGAAATATGTATTAGAAAGCTTATAAAACGGGTTTCCACATGAGTTGGCAATTTCTGTTCCCTTAACTTGAATGTAGTGATTTATCTGTTCATTCTCCTGGTAAAATGGGTAAGGGGCTCTGTTTAACTTAAAGATGTAAAAATGTAAAACTTAACAGGTGTAGCTGGTAAGAAAGATCTTGGAACTACACAGGCTGCCTGGATCCTGCTCAACTCATTCTTCCTCAATCATTTTTTTTTTTTTTTTTTTTGGTTTTTCGAGACAGGGTTTCCCTGTAGTTTCTAGAGCCTGTCCTGGAACTAGCTCTTGTAGACCAGGCTGGCCTCGAACTCAGAGATCCGTCTGCCTCTGCCTCCCGAGTGCTGGGATTAAAGGCGTGCGCCACCACCGCCCGGCTTCCTCAATCATTTTCTAAGTATCATTGTGTGTGTGTGTGTGTGTGTGTGTGTGTGTGTGTGTGTGTGTGTGTGTAATAAATCCCTACTCTTTGCTCAGGTGAATGAGTTGTTATTTGTGGATGTTCCCTTGCGTATTAATGATCTAGAAGATTCCATGATTTAGCTTCCTAGTAACACCCCAGGCCACAGAAATGCCCATGTGACTAATTCTGTGAGTATTAATGACATTTGCCCATTCTGGATCTTATCCCAACTTAATCATTCAAGATAGCCTTTGGGACTGGCTCCTTTTGCCCAGCGTCACAGCTGTGAGATTCATCTACAGCCTCTAACGTCCTGTGTGGCATTGGTCAAACCTCTTGTCCTCAGTTTCCCCATCTGTGAAGTTAAGACACGTGCCATCGTGAATCCTCTGAGCCCAGGAGATGACCAGTTAGAAATCCTGACAGTGGTGTTTGGGACCCATGATCCCATTCATAATTTAGAGCAGTTGTTACTATGGAATTTATCTTTTATGTCTTCTTTTTTTTAATTTGGAAAGTTGTTCTTCTGAGCTACTTATACTGTGTATGCTCTTTTAAACTTTGATTACTCAGCATTAGCCTGCCATCAGGACTAAAACCTAGGCTCTAATGTGCTTAACTCAGTATTCCATGAAATATGCTTCAAGTGAACAGAGAAGATTTAGCAGTGTACCCTGTCACTTCAAGTGAGGGGAGGAAAAGGTGTGGCAAAATCTCTCACTTCTACAGAAAGCTGCCTAGATTTCTGTTTTGTCTGTTTGTTTCATTTTCTCTTGGGTCAAAGATTTCATTTCATTTTTAAGAAGTAAGAAAAGGAAACTGCCGTGGTGGCAGATGCCTTTAAACCCAGAACACAGGAGGTAGAGGCAGGCAGATTTTGAGTCCCAGGCCAGCCTGATCTAAAGAGCAGGGCAACATAGTGAGACCCTATCTTAGAAGAAATAATGTTGGCAGTGATGGTGACGGGTGGGAGTACGACTGTATGAGCATGTCCGGTTCTTGCAGAGGACCCTGGTTCATTCCCAACACCCGCAGCTCACAGCGCCTGTAACTCCAGCACCAGAAAATCCACCTCCCTTTTCTGGCCTCCCCTAAAAGTTGCTAACATGTGCATGCACATGATTTAAAACAGGAAAAATAAGTGTCTTTAAAAGTAACAGTGACGGGGCTAGGGGTGTGGATCAGTGGTAGAGGACTTGTATGGTAGCCACAAGGCTCAAGTTCAATCTCCAGCACCTCAAACAGCTAACAAAAGAAATGATAGTGAGGATGCCACTGTAACGTGGTGACCGGATTTCTCTGGTCTTGTGCTAAGAAGCTTGACAAGGAATCTTAATGCATCTTGTTTTCTTCTGAGTCTGAACTGTCAGTGCCGTGACATCCTTATGTCAGTGACCAACTGTACTAAAACCATCTCAGGGGTCTTCTGTTCATGTAGAGGAAATGAAGTCTGTGACCTATACTGAATATTCCCTCACTGGTACTGTATGTAAAAGAGGGCAAATGACTTGAATTCACTGGCTTCTCTCCCAAATCAGAGCTTCTCCCGTGCCAAGTACTGCACTGCATCCCAGGAAAGTAGCAATAAAGAAGGTGCTGAAGCCCTTACCCTTGAGGAAATCCAATGGTCTCCAATACTTATAGAGACAAACATACAAATAAACAGTTACAACACATGATAGAAGATGGTGTAGGAGATTAAAAAGAAAAGAAATGAATTTAACTTTAGAAGGTTTGTATAGATGTTTGTATTTAAAGTAGATCTTAAGGAATGATTAGGCACTGAACAAGGAAAAGAGATGGAGGCTTGGTTTACAAATGCTACCGTCTGAAGTATCTGTGGTGTGATGGCCGTGACCCGGGACTGTGTCTCGTAAATGCAATAGCTTTATGACTTGACGTGTGACTGTAGACGTCCATCTAAGTTGTGAAAGATACTACACATAGGGGCCAAGCCTTAGGGGTTTGTGTTTTTGATGGTCCACGTAGTGGACAAGGTTAGTGACTGTTAAATTCATCCCTAAAGTTGCTTTATTTTAATTTTGTATGAAAGTTTAAATTGATGTGCTCTCTGGTCACCGTAAGATCATACAGAGTTCCTTTTGTCTTATTAGGGTCTGACCGGAAAGCCTAGCAGGCAGTTGTTTTGATTAGTGTCTCATTCTTAAGCCCATATAACCCACGAGTCGAGGTAGCTGGCATCTGTGTCCACCTTTCTGTATGTGACAGCTAATCTTTGGGGAGAGGGAACCTCAACTGAAGGATTTCCTCCATTATATTGGCCTGTAGGTGTGTCTCGGGAGTATTTTCTTGGTTGATAATTAATGTCGGAGAGCCCAGCCCACTGTGGGCAATACCATCCTGAGGCAGGTAAGCCTGGGCAGTTTAAGATGGATGGTATGAGCCTGGGAGCAAGCTAGTAGGCAGCATTCTTGTGTTGTTTCTGCTTCAAGCTCTTGGCTTTAGTTCCTGCACTGGCATCCCTCCATGATGAACTGTAACCTCAAGGTCACACAAACCCTTTCTTTGGCCGTGGTGTTTATCACAGTGACAGAGCTCTGCTCTACTGCCCACGCTCGTGCCTGACACCCTTCCAGCCTTCCCCGATCTACACATCTCCTTCTTAAGGGTCAGACTTCGTTCTCTGGCCTTCTGTTCATTTGTCTCCCTGGCTTCTACATTCTACGAGGACAGGACAATAACTTTGACCTGATTTGCCTCACTGGAATCCTGAATTTCTAAACTCGCTGTGCCCACTAAACACTGTGGCTTATTCAGCTGTAGATCCTGTGCTCCAGGCCCCCAGTTAAGACTTCTTGGGGCTTACCAGCAAACACTTTTCTATTGGCTTCACTTTATTATCCCACCATTCTTCAATTCATCCTTTGACTTGAAGAAGACAAAGAGCATGGCACCATGTTTTATATTTCTGCTGAAAAATATTTAAAACACACTCTGAAATCATAAATGGGAGAAAGCTAGGCAGATAAATAAATAAATAAAATTTCAAACGCAACCCATCTGTGAAATATTGCTAATGACAGCCTCTTCAACTTACCATTAAGAGGGCAATATAAGCTGGATTTTCAGGAAGGATGAATAAACCCACTCTTCCTTAATTAGCCTAGAAATATTCCAATTATAGAAATTATTAGCCCTGAAAGATTATA
The DNA here is from genome assembly GCF_903992535.2 of Arvicola amphibius. Classification (NCBI taxonomy): domain Eukaryota; kingdom Metazoa; phylum Chordata; class Mammalia; order Rodentia; family Cricetidae; genus Arvicola; species Arvicola amphibius. Next base: position 183,602,246 of record NC_052049.1, read on the forward strand.
TACTCTGTTTACTTTCAGGGTGAAATATACCTTGGATTTGCATATTACTTTCACTTTGAAGGTAGGGTTTAAGTATAAATGATAGTCTATAGCCTACATAAGCTAAATGGGTTTAGCTGAACAAAGACAACCTGTCAAGTTCTGATACACTAGATGCAAGTGATAATAGCTAAGCCAGCATGTCGAGTTTCAAATTAAAAGTTTTAATTGTGCTTGGGCCAAGCGAATTGACTTTGAGAGAAAGTCCTCACACTGTGAAATGATGGAAAACCACATGAACATAAGATGGTCAGAGCAGTCTACTGGATCTGATTTCTCGTTCTTGTCTTTTCGGATCTTCACTAACAAACCAGAAGGTGGCACGTGTTCTGATGAACATTATTCTTTAGAGCTGTGTTTTCCCTGTATCGACTCTTTGATCTCTTTGTTCCAAAGTTAGAAATCTTTCAGTTTTACAAGTATAGTGATCCTGCTTTCTACCACTGGGTACCAAACAGTTTTTGAGATACTATTTTTTTTAATGGGGAGGTGCTATTTTAAATTTGTTCTCAATGTTAGAGGAGAAAGTAATTATGGAAATCCTAGCCAGTGGATGGCTAGCATTTGGTTGTCAATACATGTTAGATATTCTGTAACTCTTGCTTGTGAGCGTTGAGTCTCTAAGTATCTTGGGCATCCGTGGGTTGACTCTTGAGAAATAGAAATGCTCATAAACATACGTTTGGTCAATGAATTAATCTTCCCCTTAGAGTGTTTCAGAGAAGAGCACCAGATGTGGTAAATGTCCCATCACACACTGTCCATGCTTTAGGAAGTCTTTGGAGGAGAACCGACATAGTTCACAACCCCAAGGATGAGCGTTTTCCACTGCAAAATAAGATCGGATTTACTAGATGGTGTCTACTGTCAAGACCTCAGGCAAGTAAGAAGTCAAGCTTACATTGCCACGAGTATATCTGCACACCAAGGTCCTTTCCTCCCACCGAATGTTCAGCCCTTGTGTAGCGCCTGGCCCTACTGTTCACTCTCCTGTCTTTTTGTTTTGAGCCCCATCCCACTCCTGCTTTCAAGTAGACTGAAACTGTACTCACTTATTTCTCCTATTTATTCATGATTTTCTCTTTCACTGGTACTTCTCCAGTTTAAAATCCTTGACCTGAGAATCCAGGTCCTCACTGAGGTCTTTTTCTTACAGATCCATTTTCAGGCGCACAACTGCTTCATTTCATGAATTTTGATTTCTCTCAAGTTTCAAGTTTGCACTTCCAGACTCATTTTGATACCAGTACTTTTAGGTAGCTTATTGGATAATCTCAGGCCTGAAAGATGCAGACCTCTCTCATAATTAACATCCTGTATGGCCAAGGATGGGAACAGCAGGGCTCTAATTACCAATCAGATGAATGAAACCAGAGTCCTATCTCTGGCCTTAGAGTCATAACATCCTGAACTGCCCAGAATGGCATCAAGAAATAACTTCCTACACCTGGTTCTGGAGCCCTATGTAGGTGGACTTCTCTTTCCATCCTCCAGCTCCCAAATAATCGATGTGCAGCCTCAATATTAATTATAAATGCTCCACCAATAGGTCAGATTTATTACTATCCAGCTCTTACAACTTAAATTAACCCATATTTCTTATCTAGTTTCTACCACATGGCTCATGGCTTATTACCTCATTTCGTACACATCCTGCTTTCTCCGTGTCTGGCTGGTGACTCCTCAGACTCCACCCTTCTTCATTCCAACATCTTTAGTTTGGTTGTCCTACCTCACTAGCAACCCGTCAGCTTTTTATTAAACCATTTCGAGTGACAAATCTTTAGAGTGTACAAAGGATTATTCCACAGCAGCCCTAACTTAGGAGCTTTCTGTCTGGTGGCAGGCTTTCTGATGAAGGACAAGGACATGCTGTTGTGTCCTCTCATAAGAATTGGCTCAACTGGGCTTTTCAATCACTGGAACAGGACATTATCCATCGAGAAAAGCTGCATTTTCTAAAGACTTTACAGGTCATAGAAAGCCTGCCCCTGCCTCAGATGTAGATGAGCACAATGCTATCTTTAGCCATTGTCCACATCAGATTGTGTTTTCTTTCTTCATATGTTCTGTGGGTCTCATTTGAATTGTTTTTAATGGAGATCATGAAGACCAAGGAAACTCAGAGAATCCAGACCAAGATCTCTCTAACAATAAACTCAATACACTGGGTGAAGACTTTGATTCCTTTCAGTATATGAAGAACTGAACTGTTTCTAATATAGATCATCTGTGGACATAAGTCCTGCATTTCATTCCCCAAATCCAGATCACAATGTTTAATTTTTCATGCTGTGAATATTTTTGCTAGAAAAATAACTAATGGGCAAAGAATGGACAGTGATTTATCATTTATTACTTTGGTAAAATAATCCAAAATTAAAAGTTGAGTGTAAATCAAAGAATAATATTAAGCATCACTTGGTAAGGTTTATTTTTGTTTTGGGTTTTGAAAACAAGGTCTTGTCTGGTCCAGGCTGTCCTCCAACTCTCTATAGACAGAAGGTGACCTTGGCCTTCTAGTCCTCCTTCCTTCACCTGCTGAGTGCCATGCTTGCTGAATCATCACCATGACCATGGGATGCTGGGAATTGAGCCCAGGGCTTCATGCATGCCAGACAGCCACTGCGCAGCTGCATCTCCCCTGCACCACACGGTGACTGCATGCTAGGCAGGCACTGTACACTGCATCCCCTGCACCACACGGTGACTGCATGCTAGGCAGGCACTGTACACTGTATCCCCTGCACCACACGGTGACTGCATGCTAGGCAGGCACTGTACAGATGCATCCCCTGCACCACACAGGACTGCATGGTAGACAGACACTGTACACTGCAACCCTTGCTCCACAATATATATATGATTATATATATATATTATATTATAATATTATATTATATATATGATGTCCAAATTGTTTTTCACAAAATTTAAGAATTATTTCATCAAGATGCCAACTAAAGACAATTTAACATAATTTTCTAGTATTATAACCTTGTAAATTTTAGTGAAATACTTAGGGAAAGTATAAAGAGGTGACTGTCAGTATAAAATTTCTTTTTAACATAAATGGTTATTTATAGAATCAAAGCTTCTCAAAACTTATAAGATTCAAAATTTAAATATAACCTATTCTCAATATTTATTCTAGAAATTAGTAATGTTTATCCACAGACACCTAAACTAGTGGAAAAAATTAGCCCTGTGAAAGGTTGTGGTTCTGCACTGAAATGTTCACTGTTATTAAGAACTAAGCTCTCATAAGAAATTGCTCACATTCACTTAATAAGGATTTTTGAACATATAATCTGTGTTGTTTTCATCGATTATATGGTAAAGTATGTAGAGCAATAATTGAACCCACATAATATTATTTCATACTTAGATAATATGACTGCAGGAATGAAGAAGATCCCAGCTTATGTGTGTGCTGTGGTGTGAGAGGGCAATGAGGAAGAGATGGTCTGATCTCTGGGGAACGTGACGTGGGGCAGAGGGATAAGTGAACTGACCACTAGAGAAGAGTTTGTCCATATTGGTTCCTTTCTTTTTGAGACAGGGTTTCTCTGTGTAGCCCTGGCTGGTCTGGAATGCACTATGCAGACCAGGCTGGCCTCAAACGCAGAGATCCTCCTGCCTCTGCCTGCTGAGTGCTGAGATGAAGGTGAGGGTCACCACACTGGGCATGTTCATATGCTTTTTGTTTTTTTAAAAGGCTAACTATCAAATCTTGTGACTTATATCAGTTGGGGTTCCTTCAAAGCAGGGTACGGCTAAAGGAATATTCTATAGGACTTTTTCTGTATCAGTGTTTACAGTGTTTTATTTGCAATTACTTAAACTTGAACCAGATAATTTCATGTCAACTTAAAAAAATGTGTACAAAAATACATATTTATATTTCCAGATACAAATCTGTATCTCACAAACGTCAGCTAGAAAAATCACTTTAATACACTATGACAACAAACAGAAAGGAATAAGGAGAGAAACAAGAAGACCAGCTAGTAGGATGTGGTGATTGATATGTGGGACCAGACAGCAGCTACCCAGACCACAGTAGGGCAGTGAAAATGTGTGGAAAGAGAAACCAAGAAACAGTTTGGAAATAGAATTAATCACATACAATAAGAGATTAGATGTGATGGTATGACACCCGATTCCCAGGTTTCTACTTGGATAAGAAAATAAGTAGATCCTTAGTTTTGGAAAGAGACAACTACAATGGAGGGGTGGGCTTGGAGGATGAGAGCAGAGCCTAAGTGTGGGTGTGCCCTTCTGCATTCATAGGTATGTGAAGAGTTTGGGATTAGAGGTTTGAATGTGGTGGTCTTGATAGTACATCACAAAAGGTCTCTGGAACTGTATGCAGAGTCCAGAGGAGTTCTCCCAAGAAGACATGCAGGGCATGGAATGGAACCAATAGATGGTAATGTTTCTGAAAGGAACTACTGAGCTGTGTCGATGTTATTGAGAGGTAAAAGCAGATGGGAATGACCTGGGCCAGGTTGGTTTCGGTAAAGAAATGGAGACAGAAGCCTTGTTGAAGTAACATTTAATAACAACTATAAGGTTGAGTGTGTATATAAACTGTTAATAAGTAATATAGTATCATTTTTATATGTAATAAAGAAGTGTATGACTAATTTATGAACTGAATGTGGTGTCTTTATGCTTTAAGTGATCAAATTTTCCCATGGAAGTCTAACTGTGTAGTAAATTCAGTCTTTTCACTAATAAGACTGACTGTAATTAGTAGACGAGGATGCCTGCTTGGTATAAAGCATTGCATTAATCCAGAGCAGGATAATGAAACATTCCTGTAGCCAGATTTCAGAGGACTGTAGGGGAGTTAAGACAGCCTCGAAACATACTGCTATGGGTCAAAACGTGGTCTGTGCCTCCAACAGACATCTTTCCTTTAATAATACAAGTTTGTGTAAATATTTTTATTCTAGATGTTCTATGTTGTTGTTGTTTCTTCATTCCTATCTTTCTTCCTCTCTCACTTTCTCCCCTTTCCCCCTTCCCCCATCCCTTTCTCTCTCTCTCTCTTACTTTCTTTTTTAAGACAGAGTCTCAAGCCGGGCGGTGGTGGCGCACGCCTTTAATCCCAGCACTCGGGAGGCAGAGTCAGGCGGATCTCTGAGTTCGAGGCCAGCCTGGTCTACAAGAGCTAGTTCCAGGACAGGCTCTAGAAACTACAGGGAAACCCTGTCTCGAAAAACCAAAAAAAAAAAAAAAAAAAAAAAAAAAAAAAAAAAAGACAGAGTCTCAAGTAGCCTAGGCTGGCCTCCAACTTGCTACTTAGCTGAGGATGACCTTGAACCTCCTATGCTCTTGCCTTTGCCTTTAGATACACGCTGCCATGGTCAGCTATTCTCAAGGCTTTCAATGCACTATCCGCGGAATGCTGGTCTAGAGCTTCACTGGCTACATCTGCCCCCCCCCCCAATGGTATCACCATTTTCCCAGAAACCATTTATTTAAAAGGAAAACACAGATAGTTTTGTAATTGCAAAATCATAAAGATAGTAACCTATCTCCCACTTTGGACCTTTGCATATCTGATAATCTCAGAGAACTTGCCGTGATCGACTTGTGTATTCATTTTCTATTCAGGGCAGTTTATGTTTGAAATGGAACTAATGAAGTCCAGAGGAAAAGCTAACTGACTATTCACTCAAATGTGATTCTCTTTTATTTGGCTTCTTCCTTTTCTTGGCTTCTCTTTGCTTGTGGTCTTGAACTGTACCCCTCTCTTCCTTTCTAACCTCTAGAGTGTAAAATGCATAATTAGACAGGAATCTGAAGTCGTCTTAATTCTTTTTGGAGGAGTTATGTAATTAAAAAGTTGAGAATCTGCTCAGATGTTTGAGGAGCCTGGATTATACTGAACAATCCACCCTTAAAAATTAAATAGAATGTTATAATCATAAATAGCTCTGCCTTGCAGTCATTTCTGTAATTCTATCTAGCATTCATATTGTCGTTTGATTAGTTAATCATCCATTTTCAAAGGTGTGAATGTGTTTTCACACTTCTGCTAAGACAGTGTTAACTATGAAACTATAGATAGCAATAGAGATTAATTATCCATTGCACAAGTTCCCACACCTGTGCTTACCAGACAGAGGAAGAGGGTGCACATCTTAACACAGGTGCGATTTCAGAAACTGGGGGGAGAGGCTTGGTCAAATGAGTTCAAGGAGTGCTTCCAGTTGACATGCCTTCAAATGTTAACTGCTTTACACTTTTAATTCTATTTCATAAAACAATCGAGTAGCTTGGTGCAAGTCTTCAGCTGTAAGTGAATGGGAGAAGGCATTCTGCAAACGTGCCAGTCTCTTGTGGAATTAGAAAATGGAACAGAACCTTTATTGGATTTTAACAATTGCCCTGGCTTCAGTAGAGCAAAGCCAGAAATTGGAACTCGTCCTCTGAAATATTAATTAAATACAGTAAGCATTCTAGAAATCTGGTAACTCAAAATAACAACAACAATAATTGGAGAGCTTGTAATCATTATAGTTATAATAAGCTCTCTCCAATTGGCTTTTGATTTCCCTAATGATAAAGTCTGTTAATTTAGAATCTGGCTCACTGAGTCTCAGGGGATCTGACTTTTCTGTCTCAATGCATTAGCCTTGACGTGTAGGGTAGCATGCCAAAAGAGAGGAACTGAGAGCAGAGCATGGTAATGCATGCTAGTCGTCCCAGCAGTAGGACGTTGGCAGGAGGATCAGGAGTTCAAGGCCAGCTTTGGATGGATACATAGCAAGTTTGAGGCCAGCCTGGGTTACATGAGCTCCTGTCTCAAAGGAAGACTGGGCAGGATGCTTCATCCTCTTATTGATTGCTGGCGTGTATCACTATAGCTGGTCCTATGTATCTTTATAGTAGTATTAGCCAGAGAAGGCCTTGTGGATGATGTTCATCTCCTTTGCACCCATGTTTGAACTATTTTCCAGAATAACTCCGAGACCTGCTAAAATCATGCAGAGACTTAGGAATGGAAATCAGTTGTGTCCTAAAATGAGCTCACATGCATCAATGCCCTTCCAAATCACTGTTCACATTTCCAATACCATTTACCTACATAGTTATATGTCAACTTGCAATATTTTAGTCATTGATGAACTGCATGTGTGGCAATTGTCTCATAAGATTATACCACTTCATGAGGCCATGTAATGACCCATTTCTCATATGTTCATATGTTAAAGAACATATGTATCTGGAAGTTTCTCTCCCACCTGCCAGTTCCTGTATAACCACTCTGAGGCTTAATATTAATTATAAACTGTTTGGCCTATTAGTGCAGGCTTATTATTAATTAGCTCTTACAACTTAACCCATTTCTATTATTCTATAATTTACCATGAGGCTCGTGGCTTGCTACCTCACATCATTCCCTAGTGGCTGCTGGCCACTAGGTAACTTACACAACACAGAAATTGCTCATAATAGCTAAAGAGTGGGACTGAAACATAGTTATTTGGTAGAGTGTTTAATTGACCTGCACAAAGCTCCAGGTTTGCTTCCCATCACTACATAAAACCAGAGATGGTTATATGTGTCTGTAATTGCAACACTGGAGAGGTAGATGTAAGAGGATCAGAGTTCAAGATTATCCTCAGTTGCACAGTGAGTTAGAGGCTGGCCTGGCGAGACCTTGTCTTACCAGAAAGTAAACTAAACTCACTAAAATGTGGAGGATTCTTACCAGTGTTTGTATGGGGAATGATGACACTACAATGCTTCTCACTTGTCTTCATGGAGCATGCTACCCTGTACCATGTACAGTATCGAACCTCCAAAGACTGTCCCCCCAGTAAACCATTCTTCTTGTTTCTTCCCACTCTCTCCTTATTTCCGTATCTTGTAGCTCACTCATAGCAAATAGAATGTAGCAAAAGATGTGATGTTCAATATGTCTTCAAGGCTAGGCCAGAAGCTTACTAACGCCAGTTTTGGTTCACTGGAAGTCTTGACATACTGGCCCTGCCAAGATTCCTGTTGAGTATTGTTTGAAGGCATTGCTTGGATATAATTTTTTGAGACAAGGTCTCATGTAGCCCAGGCTGGCCTCAAGCTCATATTATTACCAAGGATAGCCTTAAACTCCTGATCTTTCTGCCTCCACCTTCTGGGTGCTGGAATTACAAGTGTATGCTACTGTGCCCAGTTTGTGTTATACTGGTTTTATGTGTCTTCTTCAAGCGCACTACCAACTGAGCTGCATTCCTAGTGCCTTGATAGAATTTGTGTATGTGTGTGTGTGGCTATGGTGCATGGAAAGGAAGTAGTCCTTAACAACAACCACAACAACCACACAAGAAACATACATACTTGAGGTGGGCATTGGGAGCCCTAAGGAAATATAAATGAAAGCATATGTGTTCTTTCTGTTTATTAAAACATGAGAGGGGAGAGAGACAGACACTGGGAACAAAAACAGCTCCAGTTCTATCTTCAAGCCTAGAAGTCCAGAATATTTTCCATTTTCTCTAAATTTGATTCAAAAGTTAACAGTTTCTTTATCTTTCAACTTTCTCTTGAAGTTAAAATGTCATAGTTAGAAGAAGCCACCAGCTGGCACTGTCTACACTTTGCCTGTTTATCTCCCCAGCCAAGTCTACACAGTGCTTTAGGTCAGCGTCCTCTCTGTTTCTGGGTTACCACAGAGAGCAGCTATGAAGTGTGCCACAGTAGCCAAGATGCCCTCCGCATCCTCCTCGAACAGAGCTGTCCTCGCCTCTGGGTCTGTTGTGCATTCACTTATAGCTTCCTTAAGACTCGCAATGCCTGCATCAAGTGTGCATGGTTGTATCGCGCATCTGAAGTTTCTGGACTGTCCTCAGAGTGATTGTAGTGTCCAAAACGATCAAGCTTCCGTGACAGAGGCTCAGGTGATGCTAGGATAGACACTACCTGGCTGCCAGTTCCCTGCCCAAGGCTTCCAGTTCTAAGCAAGAGCCTGTGACACAGCCACTTTTGACCAAATCCTGACAGACAGCAACCCTTGACAGTTGTAGTCATTCACAGAAAGCACTGAAGACCCCTGAGAACTAAGGGGTCTTATACTGATTTGTAGTAAAACTCCAATAAACAAAGTCACACACTTTTTTTTTTCAGAGATGAGTCCTTCAGTATCTGAGCCTGCTATAGGATAACAACCTAAAACTTTCCAAAGCCTTCCTGTTCAACCGAAAGCTCTATTCACGCGTTCTAGTGAGGATCTTACACTGGCACAATTGAGATATTTACTCTGACACGCCAGCAGCTGCTGATAGCCGATACAGCCATGGTCGGAGACATGCTCCAGCACAGCCACTGTAGACAGTGTGTCCTGCAGTCTTGGAAAGTGGCACTCAAGTGAAGACAGGCTTTGCTGAACTCTACATGACCTGCAGCTGTTTTGACTAAACCATGGTGGAGCACTTTCCCTGGTAGACCAGAAGTCTAGAGATAGGTGTCTATCTCAGACCCTCTTCCGCATGAAGGGTTGTGCAATGATTGCCACCAGCACCTTTTACTTCCTCCTTTCTGCCTATGTAAGAAGCTGCTCTCTGGTGTCCATCAGACAAGCTTCTCTGGGCTGATCTTCATTACTACTAGAAGATGAGCTGGTACAAGAAGAAGAGATGGCAGAAATGGCAGTAGAGTGGTAATCATGGGAAAAGATACAGCTTTATCCATACTGACTACTGACCTTCAAATCAGAACAGTGTAAATCATTCCATTTCTTGGTATATTTGCTAAGAGGGAACTGCATTTTGCGACACTAGTCTTAACACAAATCATATGATTTAATTGGGTTTATTGCACTTAGTGTTTTATGTGTTTTGTTCTCATTTTTATCATCCATCTGCTCTGGATATTTCACTTTTGACTTTCCTCTGGTTTGGGAATCTATTGCTTTTCATTATCACTTTTTATCTTTCCATGTCAGCATTTTCCAAATCCAGCTTCAAATCACAGTCTTAACCATTCATAAACAATTAGAGCCATTATTTACTTACAGCACTTGCTGGTATTCTACAAATTAACTCCATATAGCACCATCACTTCTATAACTAGAACATCACCTTGCCTTTTATATTAAATTATATTTTATTTTATTTATTTTTTTTTTGGTTTTTCGAGACAGGGTTTCTCTGCAGCTTTTTTAGAGCCTGTCCTGGAACTAGCTCTTGTAGACCAGGCTGGCCTCGAACTCACAGAGATCCGCCTGCCTCTGCCTCCCGAGTGCTGGGATTAAAGGCGTGAGCCACCACCGCCCGGCTTATATTTTATTTTAAAAAGGTAACTTAAGCTTCTTCCCTTTTTTTCTTTAGCCCAAGATAACTTCACTACACCTTGTGTTCCAAATTTAAACCTGACACCTAGATAGAAACTGGCAAACAGGAAATGACTAGGGGAGGCTCTTCCTATTGTGTCTGAGACCATCAAAGTAGACCCTTTTACCCTTCTCATAAAGATTGGGTTTTGGTTGGGGTAAGAAAGGGCGGGACAGCCACAGTGTCAGTCTGTGCATTTGTCTTGTGATCTGTTCGTATGTAATTGTGCAGGTCTCCTCTAGTTCTTGCTGTACAGTGTAGTCTGGGTCGAGTTATTCCCTGTGAATGGTTCAGATCCTTTGCTATCATGCCAACAATAATGAATAATGATGAAATTCAGTGTTTCCTGTATGGCATTCTGCCTGAACTTTAGTGAAGAATATTTTCCTGTTTTCTTCATCCCTTAATGAAAGAGCCCAGTCAGTACAGTAAACCTCTGAAGAACAAATGTTTCCATCCCATAAGAAAAAGTGAGGCCTGGAAAAAGGCAGGGATCTACATGTGAAGCCCAAACTGTCCCATTGGTAATGTGAAGGCCATGTCTGCATTTACTTCTTAATTAGTATCCTTTCTTGTTACAAGAATAGTTCCTGTTGTGAAACTCAAACTGTATAGGAGTTCTCTTGTCCTCTCTCCCTCTAGGCTTTAATCCTTCCTGGTGTAGAATATTATTTTAATGTGTGTTACATTTGTTTATGCCAGAGGATAAATGTTCCAGAGAACATTTGTTTAAAGATATAAAGGTGTGTTCCTTTTGTTTACGCTGCATTTGTTTGACTTTGTGAAGCTGTGTTACCTTGCCTGTCTAAAACACCTGATGGTCTAATAAAGAGCTGAATGGCCAATAGCAAGGCAGGAGAGAGAATAGGTGGGCTGGCAGGCAGAGAGAATAAATAGAAAGAGAAATTTGGGAGGAGAAGAGAGGAAGAAGGAGCAATATAGAATAAGGAGAGGAGAATGTCAGGGGCCAGCCACACAGCCACACAGCAAGCCACAAAGAAAAAAAGAAAGGTATAAAGAATAGAGAAAGACAAAGGCCCAGAGGCAAGAGATAGATGGGGTAATTTAAGACAAAAGCTGGCTAGAAACAAGCCATCCTGAGGTAAGAGAATAAGTAAGAGAATGTTAATTAATAGAATTAATTAAGAGAATAAGTAATAAGTTAATTAATAAGTAATAAGTTAATCAAGGGAATAAGTAAGAGAATGTTTCCATGGGTGTTTATTTGGAGCTGGAGCTGGGTGGCTGGCCCTCCGAAAGAGTAAAAACCAACAGCACCTTCCACACAAAGTGACTTCCATTAGCAACTTGCGGGGAGGGAGTCTTCCATTTTCCTGTGTTTCTTAAGTACCCTGTGCATCTGGGCAACAGATTTTCTGTAGCAGCGAAGTTACGCTATGCACATTGTTCGAGAAAGTACTCACTAAACAGTATGATATGGACATCTCTTTGTCACCTGTCTTTAAACAATTTGAAGTAAAAGAGTTGTGATTCATTCTTTACTTTTCACAAATAAATTATTGTCATAATAGAAATGAAAATATTACAGATTACTGGTATCAAAGTCCCTTTTGAGTTTCAGTCCTGATCTTGAAAAATCCCTTGGAGGTGTGGGTGGTGAGAGAGTTCAGTATGTGGCGGTGCTTGCCACGGAGGCTGGCGGCCTGAGTTTGCCTCCTAGGGTCCACATGGTGTAAAGTGAGACCCAACTCCCACAAACTCTCTCTGACCTCCACACATGTGCCATGTTAAGTGTAAATGTGAACACACATACACATGCACACAATAAATAAATGTAAAAAATTGATTACCTTTGGGTCCCCAGTGTTAGCACACTGGTCATGCTAACATTTGAGAAGTATAGCTAGTAAGATAGACTTGTAGCCCCATTAAAGTCACAGTGAAAAGATGGGACTTTGCATCGCAGCAATGTAAGTCAGTGGTCAGCAGGGTTTCTGAGTTGCAGCTGCATATACTTGTGATGTGGGATTCCCCTCTGTATGCTGTGAATATCATTGGTTAATAAAAGAACTGCTTTGGGCCCATAGCAGAACTATAGGGAAGCAGAGCTAGGTGGGGTAAAACTAAGGTGAATGCTGGGAAAAAGGAGGCGGAGTCAAGAGAAGCCATGTAGCCCCGCCGGAGACAAAGACCAGAGCTTTAGCCGGTAAGCCACAGCCACATGGTGATACACAGATTAATAGAAATGGGTTAAATTAATATGTAAGACTTAGCCAATAAGAAGCTAGAGCTAATGGGTCAAGCAGTGATTTAAATAATATGGTTTCTGTGTGATTATTTTGGTTCTGGGCAGCCAAGACAAACAAGTAGCCCACTGCAACATACTTTGGGGATATTTATTTATTATTTATTTATTTTGAGATGTGATCTCACCAAGTAGCCTTTGGTTGGCCTGGAACTCACTATATAGACCAGGCTGCTCTCAGACTCAGAGATGGCCTTGCCTCTGCCTGTCACCACACCCAGCCTGTATATACTTTTCCTGACCTATACTTTTTGCTTCGATAAATACTGCTGAAAATGACCTTCAGCTTGTACAGATTGCCCCAGTCCATTGCCTCTGAACCTCTGCAGCACTGCAGAGGGCTAGTTGTGTTTCCAGCCTGTGAGTTCACAGCTCTGTCCTGTCCCTGCCACTCCCCCGCCATCCTCTGAGGCAGGCAGATCTTCCTTCCTGCTTGTAGCCCCAAGTCTCTTCCTTTTCTATCTCCCTCTCAAAGAGGCAGCTTCTGTCTCTCCCCACTTCTCCCCTTCCCTCCCTCTCTGTTTCTCTCTCTGTGTTTCTCTCTCTGTGTTTCTCTCTCTATGTTTCTCTCTGTGTGTTTCTCTGTGTGTTTCTCTCTGTGTTTCTCTCTCTGTTTCTCTCTCTCTTTCCCTCTCTCTCTCTCTCTCTCTCTCCTCTTCTCCCCTTATCCCTTTCCCTTCCATAACCCACTAAATAAATATCCAACCTCATTCTCCATGGCGTGCCTATCCATGTCTCTGTCTCTCACCCGCTGCGTGACTCCCTGCCGGGGACCAGCTGCCTCCAGAGACCCGAAGCGTGATCTCATGGCATGCCCGTCTATCTGTCTCTCCTTGTGGCCTGCTGCAGCCATTAGAGGAATTGCACCATCCCTGCCTGGGACTGGCTGCTCTCGGAACCCGCTGCCCACTGCTGCTACTTGGGGACCTGCAGCATTTCTGTTGCTGCAGCCACTCAGGAATCCACAGCATTTTTATTTTACCATTACATTAGTTCTGTTTACCATTACACTCTGCCCAGAAGCAACAGCTCCTTCTCTGTAGAATTGCTGACACTCAATATTGTCATGTTTGGCTTTTCTTGTCAGCTTACAGGTGCAGAATATTAATGCACTGATTGTTGTTGCAACAACACTCCCTGTTACTGATGCTCAACATCTTCCACCATCCCGTCTGTGAATGATGTATTTATACTCTATGCCCATTTTTGTCTCATTGACTTACTTTTTCTCCATTGATTTGTAGATGTTCTTCGTATAACTCAGATAGTAATTGATGTTGAAAATACTCTCTTCAAATGTGTCCCCTTTTCTTTGAACTCGGTTATATTTTCCACCTGAAATGTCCCCTGAAGACCCAAGTGTCAAAGGTTTCATCACCAGCTTGGGGCTATTGGAAGCTGAGGTGGGGTCTAGTGGGAGGCCTTTGAGTCACTACCTGTGTATCTTCCAAAAGAACTGGGGCCCCAGTTCTGTTCTCTATGCCGTCCTTTTCTCCCCGCAGAGTATCATGTGATCAGTTCTTCACCACATATGCTCCTGCGTTATATGCTACTTTCTCCAAAGTGGAATGGCCAGTCAGTCATGGGCTAAAACCTTTCAGCTGCAAGTCAAATAACTTTTATAAGTTGATCAAATCTGGTATTTCTATATGCAAGGCTAACACATAGTATTTTCTGATATTCTAACATGAACCTATTCAAATTTTTAAAGTTATTTTGTGTGTGTGTGTGTGTGTGTGCGCGCGCGCACGCACACTAGTCTCTGTGAAGATCAGAAGAGAACATTGGATCCCCTGGAACTGGAATTATAGGTGGTTGTGAGCAGCCCAATGTGGATGCTAGTACCTAAACTCTGGTCCTCTGTAAGAGCAGCAAGGGCACTTAGCCAATGAACAATCCCCAGTCCCTAAATTTTGATATTATCAAAATTTTAAACAAGGTCAGGGGCATGTGTATGATTCCTGAGAGAAACAACATCAGCGTGGACTGTGATGTTCCTGAAACAGCCTTTCTCTACTTCCAAACAGTGGCTAGGTGTGCCAGCTAAGTCCGGCTTCTCCCAAGTATACTGAGAACTCAGCAAACTGACACTGTCCTTAGAGAGAACAGGCCTCCCACACATATGCTAAGGCAGCAACTGCTTGGTTATGGAATGCTGGTTAGATGTCATCACTTAGCCTAACCTATAGGGCCTTCATATTCCTGCAAGACAAGGTATTCGTGGTCCAGCCTGTTGCAGCTAAGCTTCAGCAGTGCTATGGACAGGGTGAGTATTTTCTGGCAAAGCAAAGCAAAGCATTGTGGGAAAAGTAAGTGCTCTTTGTCCATCTGGTCACCACAAAACATTCCATGCAGTTCTATGGGACCCATAGGGTTTCTTGGACATTCTGAGCTGCGCTATTGGATGTGCCCATACATCTTATGGATCATGTTGGTGAGTTCATCTGCTCTGATGTTGTTTTTATTGTTACTATAAAACATCATTACCAGAGCAGCTCAAGGAGGAAAGGGTTTATTTCATTCACAGTTCCATATAACAGAAGGAACTCTTATAACAACAGAAACTCAAACAGGGCAAGAAGCTGGAGGCAGGAGCTGATACAGAGTCCCTGGAAGGGGCCTGCTTACTGACTTAACCCCATGACCTCCTCAGCCTGCTTTCTTATAGAGACATGACCACCAGCCCATAATGGGCAGGGCTCTCCCCCATGAATCACTAATTAAGGGAATGCCCAACTGCCAGATCTTATGTAGACATTTTCTCAATTGAGGATCCCTCCTCTCTGGCGACTCTAGCTTGTGTCAAGTTGACATAAAACCAGCCAACACAACATGTAAGAGAAGGGTTTACTCTCTACCATTGGTGACAGCTGTATATTTGGAAGAAGGCACAATTACAGTGGATCTTTATAAGCTCTGGTGACATTTAAGGTATGTCTCGAGTTTATGGAAGATTAAAAATGACCACAAGTTATTCTATGTCACACCCCGTAAATCTGGGCTAGCCTGTGACTGCTTGGGCACATAGACAGTGGTAGAAATGACGTGGTTTTTAGATCAAGTCTGTTAGAGGATTGGCAGCTTTAATCCTGTTCTCTAGAAACTCTGAGTCTCCATGGGGCAGCCTGATAATCTTGTTGGAAGATGACAGAGAGGACACAGCCAGCCCACTCCTCTGGCTGTCACAGCCAAGGATCCAGCAGGTACACAAAGCTGTCTTGAGTATTCCAAATCAACTTAGAGGCTCGGTGAATACCACCTAGCAACCCTGCTTGAAGCCTGACCCAGAAAATAGTGCAAAGTTCCCAACCTGTTTATACTTTAAATCAGCAAGTTCCGGGACAATTTCCCATGCAGTGATAGCTAATTGGAACAAAAGCCAACCTAAGAAGATGGTTTAAAAAGAGAAAATTTTTGCAGTTTTCGTGTCTTGATTCTTCAGATGAGAGAACTTACCTTTAACTTCCTTGCAATGTTAATCCCCCCATTTAATTTACAGCACCGCACCATTCGCTCATGTGTAGTTTTTGCTATATCAGCATACTATTTTCAGAGTGAAAAATAAATCCTCATGTAAATCATCCCAAAATAAATCACAGTGTTCTGTACTTGAAATAACTTAGCTGCATTCTCTCTCCCTCCCTCTCAGCCATTTCTCTGTAATAATCTTGGTGGTATGGGGAGCTGAGAAAGGAAATTGCTGGTATTTGCCGTCTACCAGCCTAGCTCCAGGTTTTGAAAGATTCTCAAAGGAATACAGTAGAGGATGATAGAGCAACACCCAAGGTTCTGCTCTATCATGCACACAGGCATTCACACCCTCACACAGATCTGTGTATGCAATGCACACACGCACACACATTTCAGAGCTAAACTTTTGAAGAAAATTATCATTCTTTTTTTGAAACAAGAGAAATATCTGACTGAGAAACAAGATAATGGCACAAATGACCATTTTTATGACCATAAACATCAAGTGTCTGTGATACAGCAGTGGTGTTTCCTTGAGATGCCTCTGTGTGTAGAATATAGAGACAGTGTTTCCCAGACTGTTGAGATGCCTCTGAATGTAACATATAGAGGTGGTGTTTCCCAGACTGTTGAGATGCCTCTACGTGTAGCATAAGCTTCCCCTCGCACCTCTCTCCTCCCCTCCCTCTTCCCTTCCTCCTCCTTACTCCTTTCTGTTAGGACTTTTAAAAGATTTAATATTGATTGCTTCGTGTTTTAAGAAAACGTTTTTGCAATTAATTGATACATATTAGCTATACATTTATATGGAGTGTAACATTTCAATTCAGAAAGTCACTGGGAAATGTTACAGCTATTGCCTCAGACATTTATCAGTTCTCTTTGTCAGAAGCATTCAGATGACTCTCTTCGAGCGACTTTGAAATACTTAACTGGTTATTTCCAGCCATAGTTACCCTGCTGAGCTAAGCCGTTAGGAGTCACTCTTCCCACCTAACTACACTTTAAGCACCTTCCCTTCGTGGCCCCACCCCTCTCAGACTCTGGACACCACTGTTCGGAGAGGTCAGCCCTCTATGCTTCCACTCACCATTGAGAATGTGTCCTATTTGCCCAGTTCAGTTCAGGTCACACCTACTCTCCCCGCTTCTCTCCGTGGAACATTCGTTTTCATTTGTAGGCCTAATCGGTTAAAATTATCACTATATTATTATTATGCCTCTTTGAACCCATTAGATTATTTTTACTTCCTATTTTAATTAAGAATTTCCTTTTTTATTGTTTAAACAACAGTTTGTGGAATGCTCACAGTTTTTCTGTGTGGGAAGCTAAGACGGCAATAAGGAGTGAAATTGCCTTGGCTCTGCCCTCATAGATGGGATAGTCTGGTGGTTACACAGATGTTAGTCAAACAGTCAATCAGGGCTAGGATTCATAGGCATAAAGAATGAGGTATATGAAAATGAAATGGGCATTTGCCTACTGGATCAGTGATCAGCGTGCTAAGAGATTTCCTGAAGAAGGGATATTTAAATCAAAATCTAAATGACTGGTATTATTTTTCCGTTGCTGCTATAATAGGTTGCTAAGAACTTAGTGGCACAAATAGATATGGGCTGGTTTCTGACTAATCTGGGACTCAGGTCTAAAATGAAGGGAGGGATGTATTTTCTTGGAGGCCCTGAAGACAAATCTGTTCTTTTGCTTTTTTTCCCACTTTCTAGAAATTATTACCATTAATTCTTACCAGAGTTACTGTCCTTTTCTAATGATGACTGCACTGTTTTGCTTTTGTGGGCATCTCTTCTTTCCTCTCTCTGGCCCTCTTACAACCTACCTGCATAATTCAACATAACTTCCCAGCTTAGAGTTCTTAATAACACCAAAAAGTCCTTTGTGAGGTGTGGTGGTGCACACCTTTAAAGCCAGCACTCAGGAGGCAGAGGTAAGCAGACCTCTGTGAACAAGTCCAGCATCCATTTCCCCACATAGAGTCACATAACTGAATGTGGGGTGTGAGGGATCATAAAAAATACATTAACAATTTCTGAATGTGTGTCCTGGTTAGTTTTATTGTCTGACACAATTTAGAGTCAATTAGGAAAAGGGAATCTCAACTGAAGAATCATCTCAATTAGATTTGCCTGTAGCCAATGAATGTATGTAAGATTATCTTGATTGTTGATTGATCTAGGACAACCCAGTCCACTATAAGTAGCATCATTCCTAGGAAGGTCAGCAAGCCAGTAAGGTGGTCCTAGGTCATTTAAGAGAGCCACCTGAGCAAGGCTGTCAGTGAGCCAATAAGGAACATTCCTCTGTGTTTTCTTATTCAAATTCCTGCCTGGTTTGTGCCCTGACTTCCCTCAGTTATGAACAGTGAACTGAAGTATAAGCTGAAATAAACCCTTTCCTCCTCAAAGTTGCTTTTGTTCATGTTTTATCACTGCAGCAGAAAACAAACTAGAAAAGCTGTGATGGACCCAACCATGTTTTCTGTTGGAGGATCATAGAAGTGTTGAAGTTTGAGGTGGGAAAGCCATTGATGACTCAGAGTTCCTTGCAGGGTTCTATGAGAACTCAGAAAATAAAAACACTGAGAGAAATGCAGTGGGGCCTGGCTTGGGACATCTCAAAGGGAAGCAAAAAGTATCAGGCCTATTTGTGTGATGTTCTGGATTAAGAATCCATGTGTGTTGATTACCCATAGCTGAAGAATCAGCTGTGACCAACAAAAAAGCCAACATCACTGAACTGAAACCTGTGCTTCACCAGGACAATGGATGCTGATCAGGTGGCACCAAAGAATTTCTGTGATTAGTAAGAAATCACGATCCTTGAAGTGAAGTATTCTAGGACAACGACTCTCAACCTTCCTGACACTATAACCCTTTAACACAGTTCCTCATGTTGAGGTGACCCAACCATAAAATTATTTTCATTGCTACTTTATAATAGTAATTTTGCTACTGTTATTAATCATCATGTAAATACTTTTGTAGATATAGATTTGCCAAAGGGCCTGCTGAGTTATAGTATTCTGGGTAGGAGATCATGGCATCAAGAATCTACAAGAAGCATGTATTTTAGCGATATGAAGCTGTAGAACCAAAAGAACTGGGAATGCTAGAGAGATGGCTCCACAGTGAAGAGCATGAGCCAGTCTTCTAGAAGACCTAGATTCAATCTCAACACCCATAGTTTGAAAACTGTTGTTCTAGGAAGTATTTCCTCAGGATCAGCACATAGAAGCTGTTGTCCAGGATAAGGGGCAAGACTGCATCTCAAGTTGGTAGCCAAAACATCATAATATGTAAGAGTCTGTTAATTGCACCAGTGGACAGCAAGACCACTACCACAGTTTAAAGTCAAATTTGAAGCAAACTTTAATTAAGCACTGGCCAGCTTTCTGGACTCTCTAGCCAGGTCCATCTCTGGTTTCCCAGAAATGGCCATGAGTCACATTTTGCAGGGGGTTAAAAGTGTAAAATCCATAATTCACCAAATTTCCCATGAGATCCAATCAGAAGCAAGCACGCATCCTGATGTACTTCCTGCCTGCCTACCTCCTGCCTACATCCAGTCAGGGGCAAGCATACATCCTGACCTATTTCCTGCCTGTGAACCCCCCAGCCACATGTGATCAAGCACTTTGGCTACAGACGGGTCAAACTTGTTTAGGGGGTGAAAACATGTGATTCATTATCTTCCATAAAGAACAACCGCCAGCATTCCAGGAACTGTCTGTCCTTGGGCAAGGGGCTTACAGATCAGAGGCTTTTTGTTTCATGGATCTCTTGGGCATAGTAATTAAAACTTAAAAGGTAACTTCGATTCTCACAGTAGTCCTGGATTTGAGGCATGAAAGATGCAAGATTGATGGAGTCATGTAGACTATCTGAGGCCCGGTGGCCTGTGGCAGGGTCACAGCCCCTTAAAAGAGACCAGAGGAGGCCATTGGTGTATATACAGCCACAGTTGTGGTAGCAACCCCACGATATTGGAGATGGCAAAACTGTAAATGGAAACTGCTCATTCGTTTCCCGACCACCCTGACCCAAATAATGACACAGAAACTATATTTATTACAACACTGTTTGGCCAATAGCTTAAGCATCTTTCTAGCTAGCTTTTACATCTTAAATTAACCCATTTCTATTAATCTATGTATCACCACGAGACTGTGGCCTACTGGTAAGGTTCCAGAAGCATCTTTCTCCTTTGGCAGCTACGTGGCGTCTCTTTGACTTTGCCTACTGTCTCTATATATCTCTGTTCAAATTTCCCACCTGGATTTACTCTGCTCAGCCATTGGCCGAAACAGCTTTATTTATTAACCAATAAAAGCAACACATATACAGAAGGACATTCCATATCTACCAAGAACAGTGATGGGTGGAGAGTGGAGCTGGCTTGAGCCTATTAGACAAACTGTGTGTGCTGTTTGAGAAGTGGAGCTGCCCCAGACTGTTGGAGGTCAGAAAATCATGAGTGAGTCTAAGTTGACAAACACTGAACTACAGTATTTGATTTAATTTTCTGGATCTGAGGTTTTGCTTTAGTTTAATTGTTCTGCTACCCTGGAACTTCCTTTTTGAACTAATAACAGTTTTTATTTACCAGATCCCACAATTAAGGATCTTTGAAAATTTTTATGTGTATGCGTGTTTTGCCTGTATGTATGTCTGTGCACTGTGTGGTTGCCTGATGCTCAAAGAGGCCAGAAGAGACTGTCGGGTCCTTTGGAACTGGAGTTAAAGATGGTTTGTTTTGGATGCCAGAGCTTGTTCGTATCTCTCACCGAAGGCTCTTTTGTGTTGTGAGGGATTTTTTTCCTGTGGTCTCTTGACTCACTGCTAAGATCTTGGTGTACATAATTCATTTAACTGGTTCCATTACATGGCTGTTGCAGTACATCCCACACAGACTTGAAGCACACTAAATCCAGCTTCTACTTGGGTCATACCACTTAGCAACTAACAGATGCTTCACAAAGACTGTCTGAATGAAATAGATAAAATGAACAAGCTGTCTTTATGTTTTCATAAAGAAACACGGGTGGACACACTATACTTTTAAGAATTAGTAGCGTTAGTATCCGCCACATTGCCTTGAAAAGAGAGCGCAACTGTGACATGTGGATATCTTTGATATTTGAGAATAAAGCCAAGTGTATGTAAAGCAGGAGAACAGTAGCTAACACAACCATCTATCTGCAAGTCAATGCGAAGAAAGGTGTTAACCAGATTTAATGTACAAATGATAAACAGTTGAGCATTATAAGTAAAGCTCAGAGGCTCATAAGGAACAACACATAGTTTATATTTAAGTTGTATAAGTCACACTGCACTTTACACTGAAGATGTGGTCCACTGCAGGATGCTCAGGGATGGTACCTGCCACCTTCATGGTTCACAGTTTCTATGGCATTGGTTTGATTCCTAGGAGAGAAAAAAGTATAATTTTCCATTTAGGCATGCTCTTCTCTAATATACTAATATCCTATACTAATGTCTCCATAGAGATAGAAACACATCAAAACTAGACCTGGGCTGGAAAGATAATTCCATTGATAAAGTTCAATCCTCAAAACTCCCATGCAAAAGAAAAGAAATGGGGGGGCGGGGGAAACACTGCAGCTTGTTTTTTTTTTTTTTTTTTTTAGATTTTCTTTTTTTTTTCTTTCTCATGGTTTATTTTTTTTTATATTTAAAAATTTCCATCTCCTTCCCTCCTCCTCCCCCTCCCTCTGCTCCTCCTCCCCCTTCCCGCCCCTCCTTCTCCCCCTTCCCTCCCCTTCCCTCCACCCCTACCTCCCCTCCCTCCCTCTCAAGGCCAAGGAGCCATCAGGGTTCCCCACTCTATGCTAAGTCCAAGGTCCTCCCAACTCCCCCCAGGTCCAGGAAGGTGATCGACCAAGCTGAGAAGGCTCCCACAGAGCCCGTCCATGCAGAAGAATCAGAGCCCAGCGCCAATGTCCTTTGCTTCTCAGTCAGCCCCCGCTGTTGGCCACATTCAGAGAGACGGGTTTGGTCGCATGGTCCATCAGTCCCATTCCAACTGGAGTTGGTGATCTCCCTTTAGTTCTGTCCCGCCGTCTCCATGAGTGAACGCACCCCTCACGTTCCTGACTTTCTCCCTCATGTTCTCGCTCCTTCTGCTCCTCATCAGGACCTTGGGAGCTCAGTCCAGTGCTCCAATGTGGGGCTCAGTCACCTTCCCCATCTGTCGCCAGCTGGAGGTTCCCTCACGGTCCTGACTTTCTTTCTCATGTTCTCCCTCCTTCTGCTCCTCATCAGGACCTTGGGAGCTCAGTCCGGTGCTCCAATGTGGGGCTCTGTCATTTTCTTCATCTATCGTCAGGTGGAGGTTCTATGGTGATATGCAAGAAATTCATCAGTATGGTTATAGGAACTGGCCTTTTCAGGCTCCCTCTCCTCAGCTGCCCAAGGAACTAACTGGGGGCGTCTCCCTGGAAACCTGGGAACCCCTCTAGGGTCAAGTCTCTTGACAACCCTCAGGTAGCTCCTTAAATTAAGATATATGCTTCCCTGCTCCCATATCCACCCTTCCTATATCCCGAGCATCCCATTCCTCTGAGCTCCCCCCATTCTCCCCTTCACATTTTTCTCTCCCCATCTTCCCTTGGCCCAGTCTCGCCCAACCCTCAAGTTCCCAATTTTGCCTGGCGATCGTGTCTACTTCCAATATCCAGGAGGATTACTATATCTTTTTATGGGAGTTCACCTTCTTATTATCTTCTCAAGGATCCCAAATTTATAGGCTCAATGTCCTTTAATTATGGCTAGAAACCGATTATGAGTGAGTACATCCCATGTTCATATTTTTGGGTCTGGGTTACCTCACTCAGAATAGTGTTTTCTATTTCCATCCATTTGCCTGCAAAATTCAAGATGTCATTGTTTTTTACCGCTGAGTAGTATTCTAGCATGTATATATTCCACAGTTTCTTCATCCATTCTTCCACTGAAGGGCATCTAGGTTGTTTCCAGGATCTGGCTATTACAAATAATGCTGCTATGAACATAGATGAGCATATGCTTTTGTTGTATGATTGGGCATCTCTTGGGTAGATTCCCAATAGTGGAATTGCTGGGTCCTGGGGTAGGCTGATCCCGAATTTCCTGAGAAACCGCCACACTGCTTTCCAAAGTGGTTGCACAAGTGTGCATTCCCACCAGCAATGGATGAGTGTACCCCTGACCCCACAACCTCTCCAGCAAAGGTTATTATTGGTGTTTTGGATTTTAGCCAATCTGACAGGTATAAGATGATATCTCAAAGTTGTTTTGATTTGCATTTCCCTGATAGCTAGGGAGGTTGAGCATGACCTTAAGTGTCTTTTGGCCATTCGAACTTCTTCTGTTGAGAATTCTCTGTTCAGTTCAGCGCCCCAATTTTTAATTGGGTTAATTGGCATTTTACCATCTAGTCTCTTGAGTTCCTTATATATTTTAGAGATCAGACCTTTGTCAGTTGCAGGGTTGGTGAAGATCTTTTCCCAGTCAGTAGGCTGCCTTTGTGTCTTTGTGACAATGTCCTTTGCTTTACAGAAGCTGCTCAACTTCAGGAGGTCCCATTTATTCAATGTTGCCCTTAATGTCTGTGCAGCTGGGGTTATGCGCAGGAAACGGTTCCCTGTGCCCATTTGTTGTAGAGTACTTCCCACTTTCTCCTCTATCAAGCTCAATGTGTTCAGATTAATATTGAGGTCTTTAATCCATTTGGACTTGAGTTTTGTGCATGGTGATAGACACGGATCTACTTTCATTCTTCTACAGGTTGACATCCAGTTATGCCAGCACCATTTGTTGAAGATGCTTTCTTTCTTCCATTGTGTGCTTTTATGCAGCTTGGTTTTTGCTTGTAATCCAGCCCTGCGGCAGCAAAGCTAGGCAGATCTCTGGGGCTTGCTGGTCACTATAGCTAAAACGGCAAGTTTCAGGTCAATGAGAGACAACCTCTAAATACAGGGTAGACTGCTCCTGAGGAAGGTACCTGAGGTTGAGCTCTGACCTCCACACACATACACACATACACGCATGCACTCACAGACATGTCCTTACCTGCACCCTGTTGGATCTGGGGGATGCAGAGTTACTAGATTGCTTGCCTAAGCTGAGTGAAGTTCCGTTCCTAGCACAAACTTGGTGTAGTGGCACGTGCCTGTGACCCCAGCACTCAGGAAGTGAAGGAAAGAAGCTCAGAAGTTCAAGGTCATATTCACCTACCGAGGGAACTGGATTAGCTGTGATTTGGTTGAAAAATCTAGGAGTCAAGTCAATTTGCAGGAGTGAGTGGCTGAATCCTCATATAGCTGGTGAATCTGGGCTCGCTGGATACGCAGCCTGGAGTTGAGGATTAGTGTAGACATTTTCTAACCCAGTTGCAAAGTCACAGCATCTACCTGCCAACTCTCATCACCCGTTGGCTAAAGGCTGTTCCCACTGGTGTTCACCTTCATCACTCCCAGCCTTCCCTGAAGCAAGGCCTAAAGAAAGCCTCAAGCAGAGGCACAGGCACAGGACACAGAGGGACGCCTATAGGATGCAGAAGCTGGTGGCATCTGCCACTGCCAACTGCTCGCTCTGCTTCTAGAAGAACTGTTTACGTTCATCCTTGCATCTCCAGACTTTTAGAGCATCGCCGAGGTCCCCCGACAAATCTAAAATGAATGCAGCCTTCATACTGCGCGTCTCATAAACACCGACAGTTGTTCCAACCCGAGATCTGGGGAAGGAAATCCATGTTTGTGACTGCCCTTGAGACACAAATGTCAGCTCTGGAAACAAGTAAAGGCAGAGTGGTCCTGCAGGGAGGCCTGCTTCAGCTTCTTCTGCATTTAATTCCTTGTCTGATGCTGTATGCTTGTATTGTTTTTTACAATGCCAGATAGATTTTGTTTGTTTGTTTTTGAGACAATGTTTCACTTTGTAGCCCTGGTTGGCCTGGAACTCACTAAACAGACTAAGTGACCTGAAACTCAAAGATCTGCCTGCCTCAGCCTTGGTGCAGGGATTAAAGGTGTAAGCCACCATACCCAGAGGGTTGGATATAGTCAATGGAACAAGTTTTAAAATAGGATATCAATTCTGAGAAACTGTTTCAAAGTCACTATTTTTCTTTAAATAGAAAGTCTGGAAGTGTATCCTTCGGGGTGGGACATACAGAACATAAAATGACTCCCACTCATGTCAGTGGTGTGGGGAATGACTCCCACCCAGTTCACATGTAGACATCACTTCATTTGGAGATAAGGTTATTGCAGATGTCATCTGCAACATGGTCAGGGTTAGAAAGATGAGATCCCATGGAGGAGAGTGGGCTCGCCACCCAAAATGTCTTGTTCTTCTTGTGAGAAGGATTACCTGTAGACAGATTCCTGCACACACAACATGTGCGTGTAAAGGCAGAGATCAGCAGGCTGTGCCAGTGAACCATAAAACACCCAGATTTCAGTAAACATTCAGGGAGAGGCACAGAGTACATTCTGTCTCGTGGGTCCCAGGAGGAAACAGCATTGCCCACGTTTCAGCTCCAGAGCTGTGAGGTGGGCTGGTGTTGCTTAGCCACTCAGTGTGGCAGCACTGCAGAACAAGGTGAGTGCCCATGGTAGCTTTATGAGGACTTCCTTCAACAGCCAACACAATTCCTGCCTGTGTGATCAGAGAAAATTCCTTTAGATGTTAAAACTGATTGCCATTCTGGTCCCTTGTCAGTCATAAAGCACAGAGGTTTGGGTCACTGTAGTTTCTGGAGTGATGGCCCAGGTGAATATGTGTTGCAGGAACAGTCAGACCCAGCCAGGTTTTTCAGGACAGAAAATTAGTTGAACTGAAAAAAATTCCTACAGTGATGGTTAGAAATGGCAGATGGCTTTGTTTACTTCTTATGAAGCTATAAGACACTATCTATTCTTTTGCCTATTAGCCACTTATGGTGTGGGAACATGGTCAACTAAATCCACTTAAAACCTGAGAGAGCTTGAAAATTAATTCTAGATGCACGCACGCACACACACACACACACACACACACACACACACACACACACACACAAACAGTTTAATGCTGCTTCTTGCTCTGTTTGCTGGCTTGCCATGGCTCCTTTAAGACAGGACTTGCTGACTCAGCCTCAGCAAGGAAGGCTGCAAGGCTTCTTTAGGATCTGGCTTCCTGGTTCGCCAGCACAAGCAGCTCTGACTCTTTTAGGAGGTCTGGTTATGGAGCATTTAAATGGGGTTTGTGATCAGTGTGTTACAAACTATTTAATGGTGCAACATAGACGGGCTGTATACCTGGAACTGGGGTGGCATGCATGACTCACAGAGGCAGTGAACATGTCTCTGCTATGTTGGACTGGGTAGAGCCAAAAGGCAAAGCAGCCTTAGTCCTAGCCATGCTACTTAGCATTTTAAAAAGTGGTCCTGGTCAGAAAAGGATTACAGATACACAATAAAGACAAATTCAGATGAGAAAGACCTCTAAATGGGTCATAGTGTGTTTTAAAAATGTACACAAGTTTGGGAGAGAGAAGATAAAGTATGTAAAAAGTTATTAAAAGAAGTAAATGGTTTTTAAAAAATAAAACAAAGTTTTCAAAGAGACAGAGTAAACTTGTAGAAAAAGTAAGAGTAAGAAAATAAGCCACATAAAGTTGGAATATACAGAGTCTGGATTGTGTATATTATTGTGCTTTCTTTTAATTTTTTGACTGTGAATGAGTTAAGTACAGAGAGACATTTTATTGTATGGACTGCTGAGCTAAACCAACATAGATATTTTAAAGGTATCCTGTCTTCAAAATTTGGGTCTAAGGATATGTTGCTTTAGAAAAGAGATTCTGCTTTCATTTCCACAAAGGAGGTGAACCTATGGATCCCTTCCAGACTAATGTGTTTTGATGGACCAAGATCCCCTGAAAGGCCTCTGTTAATCCCCAAATATTTTGCTGAACAAAAAGTCGGAAGCAGTTTGGAGAGAACTATTCCAAAATTCCCAAATATTCTTTATAAATGTTTTCATTTAAAAGGGGATATGATATAAAGATGAATACTTTGCATTGGTATGGATCTGGGTCTAATGATACAAATTTAAGGCCAATTTTGTTATATGTATATTTCTGCTCTTGATTAAGGTATTGTGTTTGTGCAGCTCATTTGAAAATGTAATGTGTAATTAAGAAATACAGATTAGTAGATAATCATATATAATAGTCAATCTTGTAGTCATGTTGGTTAGATTTTCTAGATGTACAGAGATTGATTTCAGATGGATAGTTATTCTTCAACCCTTTCAAAGACTAACAGAATATGCCATTTAAAATGTTTAAGTACTTAGAACTTTTCATGACAATGAAGCACATCTTCTCCTGGCAGCACCAATCTACTTCAAGAGGATGATGAGCATCAGAGAGGCTCCTTATGTATTTGCTGGCCATTTGAGCAAGAAACTGTTCTTTTCTGAACTGCTTTAAGGTATGCTGTGTAAACTGGGCATGCAGGACCCACAGAAAAATGACTGCTGAAGTTGTCTAAGGAAGATGAGACAGTCCTTCAGAGTTCCTGCTTCATGAAAGAATCTGCTAGACAGTCTATATGACACAGAAAAAAGTGACTGGCAAACTGCCAATAGAGGTGGAACTGTCTTTAAAATTTGCTTCTTTATAGAAAAGTTTGCCAGATACTATGGGCCTAAAGGCTGAAGATGTATGCCTCAATGTTACAGAGGATCTTTGGGTGCACTTTCCAGGCAGCGAGATGTCTCTGTCAATTCTAGAGTTTTGGAAGTTGCTTACAATGCACTTCCTGATTACTTAGGTTATATTATATCCTGAGTTGAAGAATAGATAGTTACAGTTATAGTTTTCCTTAGTTATAATAAAAGATAAAGTAGATACAAATATTGTAACTATAATTCTTGCTTGATACCTGTTTTGTTATCTGCAATTTTACTATGTTAAAGTTAAAACCTTCCTTTTTATTTAAACAAGAAAAGGGAAATGGCGAGGGAAGTCCTTCTGTATATGTGTTGCTTTTATTGGTTAATGGATAAAGAAGCTGCTTTTGGCCAATGGCTTAGCATAAAGAGCTAGGTGGGAAACTAAACTGAATGCTGGCAGAAAGAAGGCAGAGCCATGTAGCCCCGCTGGAAACACACCAGATGCCAGAGGGAACTTTACTCGGTAAAGCCACAGCTACGTGGCAATACACAGATTAATAGAAATTAGTTATTTTAAGATTTAAGAGTTAGCTAAAAATATTCTTAAGCTATTGGCCAGATAGTACTGCAAATAATATAGTTTCTGTGTGATTATTATTTCAAGTCTGGGCAGTTGAGAAACGAACTAGCAGCCTCTATCAACATACTTAAAACTTTTTTGGGTTTTTTTTTTTTTTGGTTTGTGTCTAAAAGCAGATGATATGATGGTATGCACAAGCGACCCCAAAAACTCTACTAAAGAACTCCTACAGCTGATAAACACCTTTAGTAATGTGGCAGGATGCAAGATCAACTCCAAAAATCAGTTGGATTTTTGGATACACAAAGGATAAAGAAGCAGAGAGGGAAACCAGAGAAGCATCACCTTTCATAATAGCCACAAATGGCATAAAATATCTTGGGGTAACTCTAACCAAGGAAGTGAAAGATCTATTTGACAAGAACTTTAAGTCTTTGAAGAAAGAAATTGAAGAGGATACCAGAAAATGGAAGAATCTCCATTGCTCTTGGATTGGGAGGATCAACATAGTAAAAATGGCAATTCTATCAAAAGCAATCTATAAATTCAATGCAATCCCCATCAAAATCCCAACAAAATTCTTCACAGACCTTAAGAGAACAATAATTAACTTTATATGGAAAAACAAAAAACCCAGGGTAGCCAAAACAATCCTATACAATAAAAGTACTTCTGGAGGCATTACCATCCCTGACTTCAAACTCTATTACAGAGCTACAGTAATAAAAACAGCTTAGTATTGGCATAAAAACAGAGATGTTGACCAATGGAATCAAATCGAAGACCCGGATATTAATCCACAAACCTATGAACACCTGATTTTCAACAAAGGAGCTAAAAGTATACAATGGAAGAAAGAAAGCATCTTTAACAAATGGTGCTGGCATAACTGGATTTCAACATGTAGAAGAATGAAAATAAATCCATATCTATCACCAGGCTGCATTTCAAAGTAACATCACTGAAGGATCTTCACTGTTTGGTTTCCTTCCCTCCCTTCCTCCCTTATTCTCTCCCTCCTTCCCTTATTCTCTTCTCCTTCCCTCCTTCCCTCTTTCCCTCCCTCCCTTCTTTCCTCTCTCCCTGCATCCCTCTATTCCTTCCTCCTGCCCTCATTTCTTCCCTCCCTCCCTCATTTCCTTCCTTCTGTTTTCCTTTCTATTTTCCCGCAGTACTGGGTATTCAGTACTTGATTCAACCAAGAGACTCACACATGAATTGTATCTCCAGACCCAAAAAGGGTCTTTTAATTTTAAAAGTGTCTCATTAAATTTCCCAAGTCTCATTTCTTGAGGCTCTGCTTTCCTCTACATCCCAAAGACCTGAACTCCTGGGCCAGACTCTCTTTATAATACTGAAATACTGTACACCAGGCACTGTGTTCAGTGTTTTGTTTTTAATACTCAGAAAACAGCCAGGAAGTCACTATTGTGACTACTTGGGAAACTGAAGGTGCAGAGAAGTTAAATGCATTACCTAAGTTCACATAACTCATGAAGGATCAGGTCTCAAGTCTGTTTCCTGTGGCTCTTTTAAGTCCTATTTCTCTATCTAGTGGCAACTTTTTAAAATTTGACCTGGTGGCCAAGGATATGGCTCATTTGGTAGAGTGTTGGCCTAGCACACCTGAATCCCTGGGTTTGATTCCCAGCTCCACATAAACGAGTTGTAGTGACATGCTTATAGTTCCAGTGCTCTTATCCCTGGGGAGGTGGAAACCAGAGAACCAGAAGTCCAAGGTTAACTTCAACTCTATTGCAAGTTTAGGGCCAGCCTGGGCTATGTGGATTTCAGTGTCTGAAAAGCTTACTGTGGATATCAAATATTTCAGGAAGTGTTCATGTGTCATGTAGGAGTTTGGTCTGTGTGATCTCTTTCTAGTTTCCAAGATGATGCATTATGGTGAGAAGTATAAGCTTTTGGGCATCAGGACCTTAATCAGCTGTGAACCTGGGACGAGATTCAGCCTTATTTTAACCCGTACAGAATATCTTCAGATTGTAGATGAAACATCCTTTTTTATTGTTTTTATTGAGCTATATATTTTTTTCCTGCTCTCCTTCTTTCTTCTCCCCTCCCCTCTTACCCTCTCCATGGTTCCTATGTTTCCAATTTACTCAGGAGGTCTTGTCTTTTTCTATGTCCCATGTATGTTAGACTCATGTATGTCTCTCTTAGGGTCCTCTTTGTTGTATAGGTTCTCTGGGATTGTAAATTATAGGCTGGTTGTTTTTTTTTTCTTTGTGTCTAAAAGCCACTTATGAGTGTGAGTACATATTCTTTCTGGGTCTGGCTTACCTCACTCAATATGATGTTTTCTGGATCCATTGATTTGCTCACAAATTTCAAAACGTCATTTTTTTTACTCCATTGTGGAAATGTACCACATTACCCTTATCTACTCTTTGGTCAAAGGGCATTTACTTGTTTCCATGTTATGGCTATGACATTGTTGCTATGTCAAGCAAAGCTGCTATAAACATAGTTGAGGACATGTCCTTGTGGTACAATTGAGAATCCTTTGAGTATATGCCCAAAAGTGGTATTGCTGGTTCTTGAAGAAGGTTGTTTTCTAATTTTCTAAGAAATCACCATACTGAAATTCAAAGCGGCTTTATCAGTTTACACTCCCACCAGAAACGCAGGAGTGTTCCCTTAATCTCACATCCTCTCCAGCATAAGTTGTCATCAGTGTTTTTGACCATGGCTAATTTTACAGGTGAAAGATGGAATCTCAGAGTTGTTTTGATTTGCGTTTCTCTGATGGCTAAGGATGTTGAGTATTTCTCTTCTTCTTCTTCTTCTTCTTCTTCTTCTTCTTCTTCTTCTTCTTCTTCTTCTTCCTCTTTTTCCTCTTCCTCCTCCTCTTCTTCTTCCTCTTCCTCCTCCTCCTCTTCTTCCTCTTCTTCTTCTTCTTCTTCTTCTTCTTCTTCTTCTTCTTCTTCTTCTTCTTCTTTTTCTTTTTGGTTGGTTCAGAGACTTTTGATGACTGTTTCTAATTTTTTAGCAGTTATGGGTCTATTTAATTTGCTTCTCTGATCTTGATTTAATTTTGGTAAGTGATATTTATGCAGAAAATTGTCCATTTCCTTTATGTTTTCCAATTTTGTGGAGTACGGGTCTTCAAAATATGAACTAATGATTCTCTGGATTTCCTCTGTGTCTGTTGTTATGTCCCTGTTTTCATTTCTGGTTTTGTTAATTTGGATATTCTCTCTCTGCCTTTTAGTTAGTTTGGATAAGATTTGTCTATTTTGTTGATTTTCTCGAAGAACCAACTGTCTCATTGGGTCTTTGTATTTTTGTTTGTTTGTTTCTATTTTGTTGATTTCAGCTCTCAATTTGGTTATTTCCTGCTGTCTAGTCCTCCTGGTTGAGTTTGCTTCTTTTTGTTCTAGAGTTTTCAGGTGTTCTGTTAACTCACTAGGATTTTTCCAGCTTTTTTTATGTAGGCATTTAGTGCTATGAATTTTCTTCTTAAAACTGCTTTCATTATGTCCCATAAATTTGGGTATGTTGTGTGGTCATTTTCATTGAATTTTAGAAAGTCTTTAATTTCTCCCTTTATTTCTTTCTTGACCCATTGATGAGCATTGTTTAATTTCCATATGTTTGTGAGCTTTCTGAAATTAGTGTTGCTGTTGAATTCTAATTTACACCATGACGATCTGATAAGTTACATGGGGTTATTCCAATTTTTTTATCTGTTGAGGTTTGATTTGTTACCCAGTATGTGGTCAATTTTTGAGAACGTTCCATGAGGTGCTGAGGAGAAGGTATATTCTTTTATGTTGGGTGGAATGTTCTATAGATGTCTGTTAAGTCCATTTGATTCATAACATCTGTTAGTTCCCTTATTTCTCTGTTAATTTTCTGTCTGACAGACCTGTCCAGTGGTGAGAGTGGGGTGTTGAATTCTCCCATTATTAGTGTGTGGGGTTTAATGTATGGTTTAAGCTTTAAAAGTGTTTCTTGTCCATATGAGAATGCCCTTGTATTTGGGACATAGATGTTCAGTATTGAGAATTCTTCTTGATGGATTTTTCCTGTGACTAATATGAAATGTCCTTCTTTGCCTCTTTTGATTGATTTTAGTTTTAAGTAAATTTTGTTAGATATTAGGATAGCTATACCAGATTGTTTCTTAGGTCCATTTGATTGGAAAATTTTCTCCAACTCTTTACTCTGAGGTAATGTCTGTCTTGGAGTTTGAGGTGTGTCTTGCATGCAGCAGAAGGATGAATTCTGTTTTTGTATCCAGTCTGTTAACCTGTGTCTTTTTAATAGGTGAGTTGAGTCCATTTATATTAAAGGATATTTATGACCAGTGTTTTCTAGGTAAGAGAACCCTCTATACAATCATTAAGACTTAAGTTTAAATCCCCAGCACCCATGTAAAAGCTAGGCATGGTGACTTGTGGTCCCAGCACTGGGGAAACAGAGTCAGAGGATCCCTAGGGATTGCTGGCCAGCAGGCCTCGCTAGACAGTGACTTCCGGGCCCACTGAGAGACCCTAGCTAAAAATACAGGAGAGAAAGAGAGAAAAAGCAGCTGACATTAACTCAGTCCTTCATATGTGCATGTGCAGGCGTTCTTCTCCCTCCCTTCCTCCCTCCCTCCTTCCTTTCCTCCCTCCCTCCCTCCCCTCCTTTCCTCCCTCCCCTCCCTCCCTCCCCCCCCCCTCTCTCTCTCTCTCTCTCACACACACACACACACACACACACGTAAGTAAACAAAAAATGAAATTAAATGCCAGATTCCTCAGAAGTGGCCATGTCTTTTGTGAGCTTCTGTATTCTGACCATGTGGATATATCCATCACATAGGGGAGTACACAATACCCAGCTTTCTCCTTGTTTTGGCTTCACTCTGGCACTCACTTGGGTTTTTGCATCTCTTTTTTTGCATCTCTGCCTTTATCCTAAAAATATAACAGTTCCACACACCAGGCACCAGCACGGGACCTATCACCACCTCCTGATTCATTCTCAGTTTCTAGATGTTAGGGTAGCCTGCCATCGGCAATGTCAGTGCCAAGACAAAAGCCTCCAGCATCTTATTAGCTCTCGACATCTAATGAGTCACCATGTGTGGTACTTGTTTAAAAGTGTCTTGCTTTTTTTCCCCAGTGCCCAGTGCCAGATATCTGCTCTCTTGTCCCCACAACAAAAAGTCTCCTTATTGCTGTCACTGTGGTCAAAATTGGCAAATACACCCTGCTGTCATGTTTTAGTGGCTCTCACGGTGTGCGATCAGCTGCTGTTTGAATTCACTAATGTCGGAATTAGAATATTAGTAGACTCTCCTTGGCAAACCGTTTCTTAGGGCACACAGGCTAGCAGACGGCTCCAGAAGCAACCTAGGTAGAAACTGAAACCGATGCTGTGTGTAACAGACACTAAAGCCAAAATCGCGTGCCTTATGTGTATTCTTAACATCAAAGGATATAAGCTTGTCACTCTCTTGATTTGGACCAATAACCATGTTTCTGTTCTGTGATGGGGCAGAGTTTCATCTCATCCAGGCTGGCCTCACACTCACTATGTCCCTAAGGTTGACTTACATCCATAGGTGCTAGAGTTCAGGTGTGCACTACCATGCTTAGCAAGTAAATAATGTGCCCCCTCCTTTCTTTGGTTTGTTTGTCTGTCTTTTTTTTTTGAGACAGACTCTCATATGTCCTAGGTTAGCTTCAAGCTTTCTATATCAATGAGTATGACCTTGACAATGACCTTGATCACTGTGAGCTGGGATTATAGGTCTGTGACACCATATGTGGTTAGAGCAGTACTGGAAATTGACCCAGGGCCTCACGCATGCAGAGGCAAGCACTCTACCAAGTGAGCTATACCATAGCCCCACTTCTGTAACTCTTTAAGGAGATGCTTGTTT
Source organism: Arvicola amphibius (assembly GCF_903992535.2). Lineage (NCBI taxonomy): Eukaryota > Metazoa > Chordata > Mammalia > Rodentia > Cricetidae > Arvicola > Arvicola amphibius. The sequence goes on from NC_052049.1 coordinate 183,636,522, forward strand.
ACATCCACCATCTCTCACCATTGTAGAGAAACCAGACAGTAAGAACTCTGTGTCAGAATCCCTGGAGGTCAAGTCTCAGCTGAGTGAATGAGTGTTGTTGATGTGGGCAAAACCAGTCCAGGACCTTAGCCTAAGATTCATGGGAAAATGGCAGACATATACCCTTCCCCCGTCCCAGGGTGAGGCTCAGAGGGAAATGGCAAAGCTTTCCCTTATGGTCCATGTGTGGGTGTTGGTAGAGTGCACAGAAAATGTCCACCATAGCTTTCCCGTCTCCCATGAGTATGTGCAGCCTGAGACTGCTGCTATTGTGATTAGCTAGCCTGTCTCCTTGATCCAGCTGTGTACCATGAAGCCTGCCTGCTTGTTTACCTGTGTGTAAAAACCCCATCCTGTCCAGCTGTACTAACCCAATAACCCCACTTCTCTATTCAACCACACATCATAAACATGTTGATCTTCAGAGATGCTCCAGTTTCTTCAGCAGAGAGCCCCGACCACTTGACCCCAGCTTTCTGTCTGTCTGTCTTTTCTTCATTCCCCTGGAGTGCTGTTGGACAGGGCAGTGGTTTCATGAAATAGTTGGGTGGGGGCTGGAGAGATGGCTCAGAGGTTAAGCGCACTGACTGCTCTTCCAAAGGCCCTGAGTTCAATTCCCAGCAACCACATGGTGGCTCACAACCATCTGTAATGGGGTCTGGTGCCCTCTTCTGGCCTGCAGGCATACACACAGACAGAATATTGTATACATAATAAATAAATATTTAAAAAAAATAGTTGGGTGGCAGCTTCCTTGACAGGGGGATGAAGACTGTGGGGCTGTTGTGCAGGTGGCGTGCCTGCCCAGGGCTCAGCATGGTCTCTCTCTGGTATCGTCATCACCACTGAGTTCTGAGTGTTACACCTGCTATCCAGGATAGTGGACAACCCAAGGAGAGAAACGCCCGCTTGGAAGATACTTTTACCTGGGTAACAAAAAATATTAAACTTTTATTACACCCAAATAACACTTGCATCTCACCTAGGGCTAGTCCCACACGGAAAAGGAAGAAATTGTGAAAATCAGTCTTCAGACATTAAAACCGTTCAGATGATCCTTTCAGGAGCTCATCCTTCCATGGCTGTTTCCCTTATGCCATTTTGCTGAGCGATTCCCTTCCTCGTTACACGCTCTTGGCAGACCACAGTTACACACAGTCTCTTTCTTAGTCCTTTACTATGAACCAAAGGAGATAAGGTTCTCAAATTTTGTAATATGTTTTATTTATTTATTTTGTGTGGGGGTAAGAGAACTGGAGGGATGCGTGTGCCATGCGGAGGCCGGGGGACAACTTGCCAGAGTCAGTTCTCTCCATCTGCCGTGTGGCTCCAGGAATAGCACACAGACTGTGAAGTTCAGAGGCAGCACCATTACCCATCTTGCTGAGCCATCTTGCTGACCCAAGGAGAATTGATTTGTTTTCTTTTTAAAGCATCATAGGAATAACAAATACTGGTTGCAATAAATATAATCCAAGTTGAGCAGAAGTTACAGGAAGGAACCATTGTGTTCATAGTCATCCTGCTCTGCAGAGGTCGCCACTGCAGCAGTTTGGAAGTGGGGAGTGAACCCTTGCAGAGTGTAGTAGGAGGCTGCTTGTTTGTTTCCAGCTGCTCAACCCCAAATAATCACACAGAAACCATATTATTTGCAAAACTGTTTGTCCAATAGCCTAAGTGTATTTCTGGATAACTCATATCTTAATTTAACCCATCTCCATTAATCCATGTATGGCCACAAGGCTGTGTCTTCCCAGGTAAAGTTCTGACGTCTGTCTCTGGCAGGACTACATGGTTTCTCTCTGAGTCTGCCTCCTCTCTCCCAGCATTCAGTTTAGTTTTCCCATCTAGCTCTGCTCTGCTGTCCAGCCAAGCCAGTATCTTTATTCATTAAACAATAAAAACAACACATAGACAGAAGGACTTCCTACATCAGCAGAGCTCCTTATACCTGTACATAATCTTATTTTGTACATATAGGCACACACACAAATACATTTTGGGTATCATATACATTTTTAAAAATCAAATGTGATATCTTTTAAAAATAGCCTGGATGATTTCTATGTGTCAAAGAATATTAAGATTGTCTTTATTTTAAACAGTGCCCTGCTGTTTTCTTTTTGTGTGTTTAGGTACGTGTTATACCACAGGTCCCTTAAGAACCATACTTCCTGGCATCCGTGCCTTTCTGTGTTTCCCCACTACACTCGCCTTGCTCGTATTTTGGAAACTTGGTCCCCAGCTAGGAGGTTCTGGAGACTCTGGGGTGGGAAACACGGCTGGCAGAGATGGACAACTGGGATAGGAAACGTTATGGCAAACACTCTTCCACCTGAGCTCTCTGCCTCCTACCCACTGCAGTCATGTGATCAGCCACACTGGCTAACAGTGAGTCTATATATTTGCAAAGGCAGATTCAAGTGTCCCTTATATAAGGGATGGACCATGAACTCAACTGTGAATTGTTAAAGTGCATAGTCAAATGTAAAAGGTTGTCCCTCTAAGCCAAGTGTGTTAGCGATTGTGTATCTCTTCAATTACATTACTGATATGGCTGAGATAGACTTTTTCAGTTACCATAGAATGAAGAATGAATATCCAGAGCACAGAATTTTCAGAGATTTGAATCATTGGTCCAGGCAGTCACCATTACATGGTATAGGAAAAACTGTCTGTCTCCCATAGACTTTCTTCAAAGTGCCAAGAGATCACTCTGACAAGTATTATTGTGATTTTATGTAAAATCAGTTTTAAATTTATTTTTTTATTATTTTATTTTATTAAATATTTCCATCTTCTCCCCTCTTCCCACTTCCCTCCCCTCCCCTCCACCCATACTCCCACTCCCTCCCTCTCCAGGCCAAAGAGAAGACAGGGTTCCCTACACTATGGGAAGTCCAAGGTCCTCCCAACTCCCCCCAGGTCCAGGAAGGTGAGCATCCAAACTGACAAGGCTCACACAGAGCCCGTCCAAGCCGTAGAATCAAGCCCATCACCATTGTCTTTGGCTTCTCAGTCAGCCTCCACCGTCAGCCACATTCAAAGAGTCCGGTTTGATCACATGCTAACCTAGGAGCTTTGAAGTCCACCTCCCTGCGTCCTGAGCCCTGCCACCACGAAAAGGAGAGAGAGTCTCCGTGTGCTACGACAGTGCTGCTCAGAAAAAATGAAGCTGGCTGGCAGCTGTCAAGAGTTTGTCACCCTCGTTATAAACCTGTTTGGGACAACAGTAAGTCCTGGTCATTAGCCTGTCTTCAATTGGAGGGCTGGGGAGACAGCTCAGTGCTTCAAGTGCTTGCCGGGAAAGTGTGGAAAGTTGTGTTCAGATCCCCATTACCCATATACATGCTGGGAGTTGTGGCAACCCATCTGTTACTCCAGCATTGGAAGATGGAGGCCGCTGATTAGCCATGTCAGAGCGCTCCGGGGATGAGGAGCCCTGCCTCAGTGAAAGGGTAGAAGAGTGAGAGAGGACGATCCCAACATCAGTCGTAGGCTCCACACTCATTTCCACAGCTATGCAAGGGCATTGCACACACATACACACACACACGCACACACGCATGTGCGCCCCCCACACACACATGCACTCGCGCCCACACACACATGCACGCGCACCCACACCGCACAAACACATGCATGTGCTCCCACACACACGCACGCACGCACGCACATGCACGCACGTGCTCACACACAGGCACATACATCATATGCAGAGCATACACAGCATGAACAAGGAAAGTGGAAGAAAAAATAATCATTTTAAAATATTTTTGGGTTTTTTTCATTGGCATCCAGATGCTGGCATGGTAAGGTTTATCACTGTTTGATTTGACACACGAACAGTCTCTCCTTCATGGAGAGGAAACACCCAGACTCTCCTAGTGCTTAGGGAACCCTGCGGCTTACAGTTTGCTCCCATTTTTTAGGCTTTGATATGTTTGTTGGTTTGTGTTTCACAAGTTCGGGGTTCTCTGATAAAACCACAAAAATCTAAAAACCCCAAGACCTGGTTCCCTAGAGCGTCAAGGAAGTGTTGTAGAAGTTCTCCGACATATACATTGGTCGCCTGTGGCCTGCTGAGCAGGGAGTGCCTGGCACCTCAAGCTGTGTTGCTGGGAGTGCACTTTAGCCTTGATCTAGGCTTGCACTTAAGGACATATTTATGAACACGGACCATACCGTAGTCTTGAGACAAAGCTAAATGGACCTAAACAGTTTTTAAAAAAAAAAAAAAAAACACTTGTGATTGTGACCTCCCATTTTCAGTACATTCTGATAATTTTATGCTTTTATAAAAGGTTTTTCTTATTAACAAAATGCAGTTGGAAGAAAATAAAAGCACCAGGAAATAGTTATCCATGGAACTAATATAAGAGGCAACCGATGCTGAATATTTTTCTATGTATTTTTGGAAATGTTTCCATCATTTAAATGAGTTCCCCCCGGTAATAAATTAAAATGTATTCCCCACCTATTTTTCTCTGAAATATAGATACACATACTTCTTTTATCTTTAAGATGTACTTCTTTTTATTTATGTGTATTTGGGTATGCCTATGTGACCTTACATGTGAAACCTGCATAGAGAAAGAGGGCTGGGATCCCCAAGAACTAGTATTAACAGGCAGTTGCAAAGCACCTGTTGTGGGTGCTGGAAACCAAACCCAGGTCCTATACAAGCACAGTAAGCACTGTTAACTGCTGAGTCTTCTCTCCAGCTCACAAACACACTTATTCGTCCTATCTATTCATGCTCAACTTCCTGAAAATTAACACTCCCATAATATAGTCTCAAATTTAGACATCTTAATTGCTTCCATTGTTTAGAGATTTGCACTTCCAAAAGTAAATCTAGCTCCCCTTAACTCTTTATTCTATGCTTAAAAATTGCAGGAAATGGATGGAACTGGAAAGACATTAAACTAGATACCCCAGACTCAGACAAAGAATCGAATCTTCTCTTTCATATTCAGATCCTATCTTATAGTGTTTTACCTATATGTATAGAAGTATGGAAGCATGAATGTATATGAAACTAGGAAGGAGACCCTAAGAGAAGAAAGGAGGTATGAAGAAGGAAGGAAAGAACACAGGAGAACACAGGACACACATGACAGGGAAGCAGAAAGGAGGCTCTGGCTGACATGTGGAAGAGCGGGGGTTGCAGATGGGGGAGAAGAGGGAAGGAGGAGAGTCAACAGAACAAATTTTGTTTTTAAATCCCGCAAGGAAGCCTAAAATTACACGTGCTTATATTTTTTTAAAAAAATGTTTTTGGTGCTGCGGAGATGGTTTGTGGGTAGTTCTCGCAAGCATGAAGACCTCAGTCTGAATTCCCAGCACCGTAAAGCCAGATGGGACAGCATGCATCTGTCATGCTGGTTCTCCATAGTGAAGTGGACGCAGGGACAAGAGAATCCCCAGAAACTTTCACGCCAGCTATTCCAGCATGCACAGCATGGAACAGCAAGCAGACCTTGTCTCAAGCAAGCTAGAAAGCTAGGTGCTGACACCTGAGATTGCCTTCTGACTTCCAATGCTCAGGTGGCCACATCACAAAAATTTATACACACCTCAGACAGACAGATGGACAGACACAGGAAGGGGGGTTAAAATATTGTTGAAATAGTAAAATAAGGTACACTCTACTTTAAATATACTTTGTATTTTGTGTTTGAGTACACATACAAAGTCTCTGTTTCTGATAGACTTCTTGAGCACAATGATAGTTGAGGCTCGTCCAAGTGCAAAGGCCTCAACCAGAACTTGTGCCCAGCAACATGGCTCAATGCCTCAGTCCGTGGGGAAGTCTAAAGCAGTCAGCATGGGCAGCCCCGAACCTCATTGTCTCCCCACTTCTCATCTCAGCTTGGTGTTTTGCACTTTTTCAAATTGTATTTGATAAAGAAGGAAAATTTTTAGATGATAAAATATGCCCTTTGTACTTTTGAAATTGCATCTCATCCTTAATAATAATTATAGCTGTAAAGATGCAAAGAAAATTCAAATTGTTTTATCCTAGGTAATTTCTCATAAGCCTACAGCCTTGGTAAGGGGAGGAGCATATTGATTGGCGAGCAGGAGTCATATGCCCAGCTCTGGGGCTGACCATGTCTATCAGAGAAAAAAGCAGAGGTGTGTGCTAACGATTGAATGTCTTATTTGATTCTGCTTGTGGTTCCTGTGGCTCCTGGACAGGGTGTGGCCTGGGACAACTACTCAAGCACTTGCTGAACTAAATGGGTCCATTTATTAATTGCTTCCCACCCAGTAGTGAAAAGATAAACATACACATTTTTCTGATGCGTTCAGCTTTTGATGCACTAATGAAGAGGACACCATTGGAAATCCAGAATTGTTTCCTGGAAGAATTCTGTTCCATTAGTTGCATGTAAAAAATAGAATATGTAAGGGAAATAAATGACTCTCTCTGTAGCACAGAAAGGAAGAAGAGAAAGGGACACTTGTACTGGCCTCTCCTGATTCCCGTGCGCCCGTGAGGCTGCTCTGAGCCAGTGGGGCACAGCTTGCCTGCTCCCAGGTTTCTAGGAGGGTGTTTTCTAACTGGAAAGCTCTGCAGAGGAGCAGAGAGTGGAAAGAAAGAGGGATGGGTATTTGTTGGTTTAACCCCTATACTTCCTGGTCATGTGGGTTACAAAAGCCATAGTTCATTTCATTTTATGCTGCTTTGGCTCCAGATTTAATCAATGGCTTCTTCCCTTTTGTCCCCTGCAGGTCCAGGATAGCCATCAGCACTAACTCCCCACCCCTTGTTAGTTTTCGTAAACCTTGTCCACAGTCAGAATTACGGCAATGGACTTATGTGGGTATGTGTGTACAACTTGGTGTGTGCATGCCCTACAATGGACTTGTGTGGGTGCGTGTACGTAGGTTGGTGTGTGCCTGCACATTCTAGACTTCAGCTTCCAGTGTTCTTCCTTAGCACATCTTCCATATTGTTTTGCTTTGTTGGTTGGTTATGGTTTTGGTTTGCTTGGAAACAAGGTCTCTTACCTCCTGCTGACTAGGCTAGGCTAGCTGGCCACCAAGCTCCAGGGTTCCACCTGTCTCCATTTCTCTAGCCCAGGATTACAAGTGCATGCCACCACAACTTTTTACATGAGTTCTGGTTTTTGGACTTGGGTCCTCAGGTTTGCAAGTCAAACACTTTGCTCACTGAACCATCCTCTCTGTCCCTAGCGAACCCATTTAGAAGGAAACCGTGGAACTGTCCTTGCCGCCTGTGGCTAGGATGACAGAGCATCTGAGTCGGAAAAAAGAAAAGTGTCTCTCTTATTCCCATCAGCATGAATGCATATTAAGCTGGATTGAATGGCTATCTGCAAGCATTGTTATCAGCTCCTGTCTCCTCGTGTTCTTTGGTTTCAATGTGAATTACTTTTGCAGGGAAGGTAAGGTGTATTATTCTCCTTTGACTGTGACATTTACTCCGAGCCTGTTTATACCAATGCAGCTGCTGAGCAAGTTGGGCTTTTTCTTTAGTCCTTTAGTTCTTTTTTCTCTCTCCACTTCTCTTTTCATTTTAAAGGCATATATGCAAGTCATCTGACCCAGGTTGTACACGAGCTCCGCAGCATATGGTTGGGGAAAGAACATCGTGTCTTTTGTTCAGCAGTTTTTGTATTTCTTTGCAGTCTTTTGCTTTTCTGGTCCTCAAATAAGGCTAATTACAAAAGGGGTAAAAAAAAGAAAAAAGAGGTGGGACTGGTAGAGAGGGAGCCTTTAAAACCATTCCTTTTGCAACAAGGAACAAAAGAGTGTACCAAGGGCATGGCCAGGCCTCAACAAAGAGAAAAGAGAGAAACCACCTAATGAGGAGGCGGAGATGAGCACCGCGAGGAAAAGGAGCTTTTAGTCTGCAGTCCGTAAGTACGTGTGCATCAGATGGGCACTGGCGGAGGCTTAACGAGACAGGCACAGGAACTGCAGCCTTCTATGCGAGGGCAGCATGCCTTAAAAAAGAAATCTTTTTTACAAGGCATTTCCTTTCAATATTAATTTAAAAAGCAATACTTGAAAATTAAGATGTTTTATTCATATCTCTGAACCTGTTATAGCATGAGTACCATGAAAAGCGTTGGTTCTGGGAAGTAATTACAAAGGCTGCTGGCTTCAGAGGGGTCAAAGGCTTTGCACATGCGTGTGCGGTTGTCCACGGAGAAGAGCTGTGCAAAGGAGGCTTCACCCCTGGAGATTTCTGTTGCATTTTTACTTTTAAAGTGGGAGAAGCAGTTTGGTCCAGGGAAGAGCCAGGCATAATGGGGTTGCGGTCACAGACTGTGACATTCCCAGCAGTTTTTAAGGGAAGCCTCCATATGATCCCACAGGTGTTAGACTTGCGTACACCACAACCTCAGAGCATCCCGCTGCATATGTCCCCACAACCTATGTAGACTTCAGTACATGCACATGCACACATGCACACACACACGTGTGCACACACACATGTATAGATAAGGGAATAGAAACTGTGTCACCTGTGTCAAAAAAACTGGTTTTTTGGTTTGTTTGTTTTTTGCTGTTTTGGTTTTTGGAGACAGGGTTTCACTGAGTTGCTCTGTAGACCGCGCTGGTCTTGAACTCACAAAGATCTGCCTGCCTCTGCCTCCTGGATCCTGGGATTAAAGGTGTGCGCCACCACTGTCCATCTGTTTTTTTTTTACATCATAATAATGTAGTATTTTATTTATGACAAAGTTGAAAAAGTTGCATCTTCCTTTCCTATTTGCATTCTTAAAATCACTTCAAATATGTGAAAATGAAGAATTTTCTATACTGTGGATGTGCTTAGATTTGATATTCATCTTTGGATATTCACTTCTTTACGTGTGTGTGTGTGTGTGTGTGTGTGTGTGTGTGTGTGTAGGCTAAAGGTTGATGTTATGTGACTCTCTACCTTATATATTGAATAGGTGCTCTCACTTGAACCTAGACGTGCTGACTGGGCAAGCCTGCTCTAGGAATCTGCCTTCTGAGGGCTGGAATTGTGGCCCTGCTGCCACACTCACCCAGTGGTTTCTAAGTATCTGAGCTCCAGTCCTCACACTAGTGTGGTGAGTGAGTCATCCCACCCCTCCATTCCCAGGCCTTTCCTTCTTTAAAGTGGCTCCGTAGATCAGTGGTGACCTACGAAGTCAGAACCTGCCTTTAGTGTGACCGAGAGCGTGTGTCCATCAACATTTGAGAAGTACTTTTTAGGTCATTCCTCTCCTCACCTGAAGTTGGGAGTCAGGTTTTGTAATGTTGGAAACAATAAGAGTACAGTAAGTCATACAGTTAATACTTTTCGGGTTATTCTGTCAACTAATCATTGGTGCTTCCTCAAGTGACGGTGTACCCTAGGAGTCAAGCATCCTATCTCTCAGGTGACGGTGTACCCTAGGAGTCAAGCATCCTATCTCTCAGGTAACGGTGTACCCTAGGAGTCAAGCATCCTATCTCTCAGGTGACAGAGTACCCTAGGAGTCAAGCATTCTATCCATCCTATCTCTCAGGTGACAGTGTACCCTAGGAGTCAAGCATCCTATCCATCCTATCTCTCAGGTGACGGTGTACCCTAGGAGTCAAGCATCCTATCTCTCAGGTGACAGAGTACCCTAGGAGTCAAGCATTCTATCCATCCTATCTCTCAGGTGACGGTGTACCCTAGGAGTCAAGCATCCTATCTCTCAGGTGACAGAGTACCCTAGGAGTCAAGCATTCTATCCATCCTATCTCTCAGGTGACAGAGTACCCTAAGAGTCAAGCATCCTAGGGTACTAGGCAAAGTGAGTTCAATGTTTTCTCTGCTAGTTACTGCTTCTGCGTTTGCAGAATCATTTAATCCCTGTAACCACACTTATCCCTAGTGCCACAGACATGGTGTACATCTGTAATTGCAGCACTCTAGAGGTGGAGACCGGAGATCAGAAATTTAAAGTCATCCTCAGCTACCTATGGAATTCTTGTAAGCCTGAGATACATGAGTCCCTTGCTCAAAGAGAAAAATACTATGAAAAGATTCTTCATGGTCATTTATAAGAAAGTAGTTTCTGAATGAGACAGTGAGGATGTTTGTCTCCTGGAGCCAATGAGATGATACAGTGAGGAGGTTTGTCTCCTGGAGCCGAGGAGATACTAGAGCTTGGTGAAGGGTTCTTCATTACACCAATCCATTCCATGCCATCAGTAACTGGGACTGCCAAATACCACACACACACACACACACACACACACACACACACACACACACACACACACATACACACACACGCGCCTCCAAAACACTGATGCTCCCGTTGAGGCACACTGCCTTTGCATGCTTCTGTTGTTCTCTTCCGCATATTACATCTCTTGATAGTTTAGCATTTAGCTGACAAGCGCTGGTGCCTGCTGCAGCGTGCCATATAAGAAGATATAAAAACTTAGCTACATGTCGTTAGGTTAAGAAAACAGTCAAAACTATTACACAATAAAACTATGGATAGCCCGACTAGTATTCAGGCCTGTAGTTGAAGATGGGGGCTTCTCCTTGTGTCTAGAAATACTTCCAGTTACAGTTCAGGAAACTTTCAGGGCTGTGTGGCACCACAGACAGGAACTGACTTTCAGAGAGCAGACTTCATCTCTGCAGTACCCTCAGGGTATGTGATCTTACATTAATACACACTTTGTCAAATCTGATTGCTTAATTAGGACCTAGAGTTCCTGTGATAGTTGGAAACTTCTCCCCCACCCTTGACAAAAACTTTATAATACAACATGATCAACACAATTTCATGATAAACAGTTTTCAAGACTGCAGAAGCCATTAATGCACTTTATGGCGGCTGTTAACATATAATTAAACACCACGGCAGATGTTCACCAAAGACATCGTCAACAGATTTATTTATTTATTTAAGCATCCTCGGGTATTGTGGTAACAAATTCAAGATGGAAGAGTTTTGAGAAAATAACTGAATGACTTAATAAAAATGCTAAAATACAGTTACACTTAACCAACAAGCAACCTGACCTTCCTCTCGTCATCGTTGGCCCTTCGTGTGGGTCACCTGTGCACTGCATCAGAGCCTTTGACAGAGCTCACTAAAGTTTCCCAGTGGGCCCTTTGTCCACAGCAAATGTATGAACATGCATCCCCTTCAACGAGCTTTCTTTCAACAGGTCTTGATTGCCTCAAATACTTACATGCATTCTGAGTGGCGTCTTGTCTTTACAGGGAAGCACTGCAAGCTGGCAAGCTGGCAGTCTGCGAACGTCCTGCTTCCCTTTAGGAACACAGCACTGTTGAGGGAAGGAATCCCAACCGGAGATAACTATCAGCAACTCTGAATCTGAATGAGGTCAGGTGAGGGAGTTCTGGACAGTAGAATGTGAATGGGAGGGAGGAGGCACCCTGCCTTCCGTGCCTGGTTTGTAATCCCCCGACCATCCTTTAGACCTCCTTCTCCTTCATCTGCCAGAGCTGCTGCTGACCTTTTGAGAGTCTGCATGAAGAGGATCTAGAATGTGGATCCCAGAGTGACTGTGTGGAACAATGCCCCCATCCACTCCCATCATCCTTAGAAGGCAAAAGTACCAGCTCACGGGGAAGGACGTTCTGTTGGCTTACACCAGACAAGTGTAGAGTTTTTCTTGTTCTACCAGCTGTGACCTTAATATGTGTTACCGTTTTGCTGCCCTGTGCCCAAACCCCAGGGAAATCGCTAGAGCACAGCCATGAAAGCCTGGCCACTATAGCAGAACAGAGACAAATGGCATGGAAGACGTCTTTGGTCTTTGAGTAGGCAGGGATTCACTTTAAAGGTGGGTAGGTAAGAATGTGGAGCAGGTGCTGCTATCTGCTTGTGTGGCTCCAGGGCCAGTATTTATTTCCTTATGTGACTTGAGGGGTGAGAAAAGGATCAGATAGTAATTCTGGGTTCTTGGTGGATGGCTCCATCAAGATAATAGGACACTATGACAATTTCACAGAGAGGATGTCATGGCCATTAGTGCTATCAGATGACAAGCTGTGTCTAAGATGACTCTGGGTAACCATGTAACACAAGAAAAGAACGCTTTTGCCACTGTGACAGCCTGAGGGAAGCAAACCCGGGCCGCCATTTCTGTGTTCTCGGTGCTGGGATGATCAGTGTCCTCCGTGGGAAACGAGTTCTGCCACCATCCGCAGTCAGTAGCAGCCCCTTCCCGATGGGTGGATTCCAGGACTCTGCTCAGCTTTCCATGCTGGAGGCTTCCACACAGGGGATGTGATCCCATCTTCAAGTGGCAATGGAGGCCAGGGTTGTCAGTAAACTGATCTGCCCCAGGACCCCTAGCTGTGTGCTCCCTCCATGTCCCTGTTGCTCACTGCTTCCTTTTTCCCTCACATTTTGCCCTTAATGAAATGGTGGCACTCCGCACCATACTCAGAACTACTAGTTTAGGGTCGAGAACAAACTCTCAACTGATGAATTTCATCCAGCAGAACTGACTGTGACGTGATCTGGGTTTGGAGCATCGGACAGGCAAGGAGCATTCCTTCCCGTTGTTGCTGGGTTTCTGCATCTGAGCTGCTGTTCTCTGAGCATGCGTCTTCTCCTTCTAACTACCCCTACTTATCAGGGGCTCACTAGACAATGAAACTGTGTTCCCTACAGGTGTCTTTCTTGGAAAAACTGAGCCGCAAATTCTCTGTTAGTAGTCTCTTAAACTATAGATTATGAAGCCTTGTCTACAAAGGGACAGAGAGTAGATAGTTGAGGCTGTGTGAGGCTTCAAAGTGAAAAAAAAAAAAAGCCAAAACCAATGCATAAAGAAGTGTATGTAAATGTTCTTCAGTAGAAACCTTATTCAAAAAATAGTCCATAAGCTAGATTTGGCTTAGTGGCTATAGTCTGCAAGGGCAAATTTAACTTTCCATGAAAAGTTAAATGAAAACTTTTCATTTATTTTACAATTTTCCTAATTTCCCACATCAATACAGACATAAGAACAAATGAAAATACCTGTCACAAGTATTCTAGGATGGTTAGTGTTCATGTTTACTCTACTTGAAAAAAATTATGGAAGGATTATGGAAGGAAACTTTGTATGTAAGAAATGTTTTCTAATGAGAAGACAATGCTGCCTTAAGATGAAGGTAGCTAAGATTCGCTATATTCATTTTTGCTTTTTTTTGCACAAGTCCCTGGGATTGCAATGTGAAGAGGATACAAAGGGTCTCTACCATACAAAAATCTATGATTTTGTTGTGGAGGTTCACATAAAAAAGTAATTTTTCCAAGCTCTGAGGATAGATGTAGTCAGCCTTGGTTTTGAATTTTATTGTTTTTTATTATCTTATTGATTTTTATTGAGCTCTACATTTTTTAATATTTATTTATTTATTATGTATACAACATTCTGCCTCCGTGTATGCCCACACGCCAGAGGACGGCGCCAGATCTCAGTACAGATGGTTGTGAGCCAACATGTGGTTGCTGGGAATTGAACTCAGGACCTCTGGAAGAGCAGTCAGTGCTCTTAACCTCTGAGCCATCTCTCCAGCCCCGAGCTCTACATTTTTCCCTCTGCTCTCCTTCCTGCCTCTCCCCTCCCCGCTTCAACCCTCCCCCGAAATCCCCATGCTCCCAATTTACTCAGGAGATCTTGTCTTTTTCTGCTTCCAATGTAGATTAGTGTCCTCATTGTTTCTAAGTTCTTTGGGGTTGTGATTTGTAGGCTGGCTCTCTTTGCTTTATGTTTAAAAACCACTTATGAGTGAGTACATGCGATAATTGTCTTTCTGTATCTGGGTTGCCTCACTCAAAATAATGTTTTCTAGCTCCATCCATTTTCCTGCAAAATTCAAGATGTTGTTATTTTTTTGCTGTGTTATTGTTTTTATTATCATACCACTACTGTTATTATTGAAGCGTTCTGGTGTATGCCAGGCTGACTTCAAGCTGTCCACTCAGTCAGTATGACTTTGGATGCCTTATCTGCCGGCTCCTGTGTCCTGAGTGCCAGCATTACAGGTATGTGTCACCATGTGCTGCTTATCTGGCTCAGGGATGGAACCCAGGGCCTTGTACATGCTAGAAAACCACTCCACCAACTGAGCTGCACCCAGCCCACTGTTCTTGAGATTTTTAGATTTCCTTTACAATACTTGGGTGTTGTGGTATGAGAGGTGTGGGTAGCAAAAGTCAGGAATGATAAGTGCAGCTGGCGGGAGCTCAAAGAGGAGCTGGGTGTGTCCAGAAGGTAGAAGTAGACCTCAGTCCAGGCTGGGGACTCAGCAAAGGAGCTGGGACAAAGATCAGAAGGGAAAGCTTTGCATGCTTGGAAAAGGACTGAGGTTGACTCCGGCAGGTGAGAGAAACTGAATAGCCCAAGAGCAACATCTGAGCTGGGCCAATTTTAGGGAAAGATTGAGAGAGGGAAAGTCTGGAGGCAAGGAACACAGGCAAGCAGCTCTCTGAATAGTGCAGGTAATAAGGTTCAGGCGATGGTGGGAACAGGGTCATCCAGTATTGTGAAATTGCTTGCCTTTTCTATAAACTCCTTTGAGTTAAAAGTAGCGTCTGCTCGTCTGCCCGTGGCACCATTTCTTGCCGATGAAGAACAGAACGGCATTCACTAGCTGCTGACAATGTCTCTTCTTGTGCTTTGCTATGTTTTAATTATGTCTGACATTCATCACACACCATTATCCAGTGGCAGCCAGTTGCAGAACCGCAGCTTCATCAGAAGTCAAACAAAAGCAAGGACACATGTCATTATGCAGCACGATTGTGTTATTGTTTGGAAGTAGGGAGATATTTAGGTTGAATACACTTGTGGCTTCCTACCTCTCGTGATGCTCATGTGTCTCCTTTTGATTCAATTGTAAGGAACCTCGGCCCATGACTTAATTACTAAACAACCCAAGCCAGGAACAGTTCAAAAGAATAAAGATGCTAAAATTAGACTGGAATCAGGAAGGTGGTGCCTGTTTATCACGGGGTTTTACAAAAGCGAGAATGCTGTAGTAAGCCCGTGGATCCTCAGTCTGTTTCTGCAATCAGCATCACACCTGAGCTTATTTCAAGTATAGCCACACCCACTTTCTATCCTTCATCCTTAGCCTGGGTTATTTTAAAGTAAGTCTCAGGTCTCCTATTCATTTCCCCTATACATCCTTCAAAAGAGATCTTTAAAAGACAACTTTGGTTTCTCTGGGTCTGTGGGTTGTAGCATGGTCCTCCTTTATTTATGGCTAATATTCGCTTATGAGTCAGTACATACCATGTTTTTCTTTCTGATCTGGGTTACTTCACTCAGGATGAACTTTTCTAGTTCCATCAATTTGCCTGCAAAATTCCCGATGTCACTGTTTTTAACAGGTGAGTAATACTTCACTGTGGAAATGTGCCACATTTTCTTTACTCATTTTTTTCGTTGAGGGGCATCTAGGTTGATTCCAGTTTCTGGCTATTATAAATAAGGATGCCTCAAGGGGTGGGAGGGATACATGAATCTCACGGTGAAGGGGAAATAGAGTGGACATTGCCAGTGAATGGGGATGGAAACAGGAGGGATCAGGTGCAGGGAGGATGGGCGGAGAAGGTACTGGAAGAGACAACTGGAATCTGGGGGCATCTCTGGGACAAGCTAGAAACCTAGAGCAATGGAAACCCTCAGGAATGTATGAGAGTGACCCTTGCTAAGACTTCTAGCAATTGGGGATATTGAGCCTGAACTGACCATCTCCTATAGCTAGGGTCTGGGACACCACCCCAGCCACAAACCCTTCAACATACAATTTGTCTTGTCTATAAGATGTGCTGGGGTAAAGATGGCACAGAAATCGTAGAAGTGACCAACTGATGAAACCGATGACTGCCACAGCTGGAGACCCTAC
Source organism: Arvicola amphibius (assembly GCF_903992535.2). Taxonomy (NCBI): domain Eukaryota; kingdom Metazoa; phylum Chordata; class Mammalia; order Rodentia; family Cricetidae; genus Arvicola; species Arvicola amphibius. The sequence goes on from NC_052049.1 coordinate 183,652,438, forward strand.
CCTGAGAGGGGGCTCACCTCTGAGGTGCAGGACTGCCACAGCTGGAGACCATACTCTGAGAGGGGGTTCATCTCTGAGGTGCAGGACTGCCACAGCTGGAGACCCTACCCTGAGAGGGGGCTCACATCTGAGGTCCAGGACACAGCAACAGGACACCCCAGTAACCTAGGATAGGACCAAACACAACTGGCAAAAAAAAAGTTAATGAAATTATTTCTAATGATATTCTGCTATACTCATAGGTTGGTGTCTAGCCCAACTGTCATCAGAGAGGCTTGACCCAGCGACTGCTGGAAACAGATGCAGACCCACAGCCAAATATTAGACAGAGCTCAGGGAATCTTGAAGAGGGAGAAGAAGGATTAGAGGAACCATTGGTGTCAAGAGCACCACAAGAAAACCCACAGAACCAACTAACCTGGGCTCATAGGGGCTCACAGAGACTGAACTGACAGCCAGGGAGCCTGCGTGGGACTCACCTACGCCCTCTGCATGTACGTGAAAGTTGTGTAGCTTGGCCTTCGTGTGGGGCTCCTCACAGTGAGAGCGTGACTGAGCAAGCTGATACACACTCTGGCTGTGATGGAGCCCTTTCAAGCCGACTTATGGCATTTATGTGATGATTTCCACTTCCAACCACTTTCCAACAAGGAATTTCGCTCATCTCTATGATGCAGAGAGCCACACACTGCGCATAAGTCTTGCACGTGGTGGGAAAGGTGGTGACTTGTAAAACAAATGGAATCTTTTCAAGGCTTAATTAGAAGCAAGTCATAAACCTGATGCGCCAGGCTTCTCAACTGTTCCTGCCAAGACGCGGTGACTTTCCCACATTTCTCCTGTGATATGTAGAGATTGATAGAGACAATTTCATCTAAATTCCATTTCAGAGATTTTCCCCCCGGGGCTGCGTGTATTCACATGGTTATCTGCACGTGCGTTTAAGTGTGTGTGTGTGTGTGTGTGTGTGTGTGTGTGTGTGTGTGCATATCTATGCACGCACAAACTTGTGAAGGCCAGAGATCAATGTTGAGTGTCTTCTGAGATTGCGCTCTGAGAAGGGATCTCTCAAGGAACAGTAGGTTGACTGGACAGGGAATCCAAAGAGCCTTGGCTGTCTCCTCCTCCCCAATGCTGGGATTGCAGACACATGCCACTTTGCCGAGGGCACTTACATCCTCATTAACGGAACCAGACACTGGCCCTGAAACTTCTTTAATTATTCCACTAGTGTGGATGGTATTGGTTTATAATATTCACAATCACCAAATCTCTGATAGATCTTGCATTGCTCTTCATGTGTTGGTTAACCTTCCCTTCTTTTAAATGGATGTCTGCTCACACTTACTTCAAGTTCTGGACAAAACGGGCCTGGGCCTGGGTGGGTGCCCACCACCTGAAATGATCTTCGAGGGCCAAGGAGGATGGGGTCTTGCAAATCATGACAAACACATGCTGGGAATTGGGGGGGGGGGCTCACTGTCCTGTCAGGATGGAGCGAGCTCAGCAGGCCAGAGCTCCACCATGAGCCCGCTTTAGTCTCCTTCTGCTCTCTGCCTGGGCCTCGCTTCACTCCTCACCCAGCAGCGCACTATGGGTGTGACTTTTGCTCTCATAAACCACGGTGCCATCTGCTGCTGCCTTCCCTCCTTTGATGTCATCCTACAGATGGCAAGGACAGGATGGAAGTGGCACACAGTTGAGTATGGCACTCTGGGTGCATCAGTACCGCTGAAAACCACTTTCACCTGGTGTGAGCACAATAGTGGAGATTGCATCATGACTTAGCCTCTGAGGTCCCGCTGGAAGCTATTGGAAGTGCCTGCACCCATTTCAAAACATTTAGGATGGGAGCGTGGACGCAGATGATCGTTTGAAAGGTAATCTGGCAGATTTCTAAGAAATGATGGCAACTTGCCAATAATAACCTACCAAGGCCCCAAAATGCTGTGGATAATTCAAACAATGGGAAAAGTCTTACAAATGTGCTTGTTAATTTGACCATGTGTCAGAGTGAATTAGCAACAGCTCCAGCTAATGCAGGAAAGACGAAAAATTAATATTCATCAGGCTCTTGTTTACACTCCTGTTGTCAAGGTCAATCAGTTTGCCTCAAGCACGATATTCCCCTCTCGTTAAAGCCATTAGTGCCCTTCAGTAAACGGGAGCAGTTTTCAGAGGTGTTTGATTTCCATGGATTCACATAGACAGGGATAAGCTTTTCCCATATTTTGTGAGATTTAAGTGTAAACCTTTATTTAGCCCGGTGAGTGATGCTTCATGGTGGACAAACAGTTAAAAATGGAATTCATATTTAATGTAGTTGGTAATATTCTCAGTTGCACTGAAACTTTCATTTTTTAATACAAACACTGTATTTAATCCCACTGGAGCAATCATTGCCAGAAACGTGTGATACAGAAAAATAATCTTTTAAATCTTTGTTTACCTTGTATCCAAACTTTACTTGTTAAATGAATTGATTGGATGTGGATTGACTTGAATATGAATTTAGTTGATAAATGAGTTGGAATTAGAAAATATCGCTGAAGAGCTGTAGCATTAGGATTCCATAGCAATAATTCTAGCAAAGGATTTTTCTTATGATGAATCAGAGGGTAATTTATGGATCTGTCATGTTGCTGGGGATTGCAGCTTTACAGTCGTCTGACTCCTCAGCCGGGATGCTCAGGCCACGGCGGCGTAGGAAGAGCTTCTGGAAAACTGATCGCATTCAGTCGTCCAGGAGAGAAAAGACCAAGTCTGTAGCTGTGTCCGAAGTGGCTCTGTTTGGCTGAAGTCTTGGCTGAGCATCTCAGCTTTGCTTTCTACAACTGCATTGTCTCGCATGATAGCCAGCAGCCATTTGCAAGTATCAAATTAATATATAAATCAATTAAAATAAAACTGAATGGAAAATTCGGCTTTTCAGTCACATCTTCATGTTTAATAGCCACATGCAGCTAGTTCTGTGTGCTATATCACAGAGCTTGGAAAGGGTGTTTGTGTCATCTCAGCATACTTAATCGGACAATGCTTACCCAAAATTAATAGAGAAACTGGGGGGATGGCTCAGTGTGAGGAGCACTTACCACTCTAGCAAAGAGCCCACATTGGGCTCTTGTCAATCACAAGAATGTCTGTTCCTCAGTTGCTTTCCTGGAGATTTTTTTGTTTCAAATGGGTGAATAAAAGTATCTTTGACCACTCGTCTTCAAAAACAATCCTCACACAAAATCACAATATGCAAAAAAAAAAAAATCATTTATCAGTGAATCTAAATGTTTGACTCAAATACCAGGACTGCAAAGGGAGACAGGGCAACTGCGATAATGTATCAGGTAGGAGGAGAGCGTGTCTCAGTGGTTGACGTGTGTGTGTGTGTGTGTGTTGTGTGTGTGTGTGTGTGTCTGTGCGTGTGTGTGCTCATGGTGTGTGCACAGACGCCTGAAAGGTAGATTAGCAGGAGGCATGCACTGGATATGTTTTTAGGGGGCCCCCTAAACATTTTCAGCTCCTGATGTCTATTCACTGAAGAATTTTCACGTGACCCTAAGTGCACCAATACAGAAAAGGCATGTAAAGAAACATTTCCCAGCTGTTATAAGTATGCCCTTCATAGCGCGAAGTGCTCATTGTGCTCAGAACTGAGGCCACGTGAAACAGCGTAAAGATGTACAGGCAATGGGACACCTGGGATTCATGTGTGTGTTTCTTTTCTCTTTGAGTCCCGCTTGTTGCACATTTGGAAACATTTTCCCATTGTCACACGTCTCAGGATACCACCTTTCCGTCACCTGATGCCAATGGACTTATTACTCGACATTTAAGCTTTGGTCTGCAGAACAGAGAAACAGCTTCAGAATTGGAGATATGCTCTGAAAACAGGGAGCACTGTTCTTCACTGTTTGTCCTATATGTTTGCTTTGTGTACTTTATTCCAGAAGGGAAGGAAGTTCCCTCACTAGATTAGCTCATGCGAGGCTGTGGGTTATGAACTTCAGGCATGGACAGGTGGAGGAATGAGACAGGTTATGAAAGCAATGCTCTGTGGGACCCATACTGTGGGAGGAAAGACCGTGCGGCAAACACAGAAAAGTGACTTTGGTCTTCTTAGAGGCCATTTAGCACTGCTTGCCATGGACGCACGAGGATCTGAGCAGGAGTTCTACCACCCACGTTCTTTAAAGTGTGTGTATGTATGCATGTGTATGTGTCTATGTATGTGCACCCATGTGTGTCTGTGTACATGTGTCTATGTCTGTGTGTGTCTGTGTGTCCATGTGTGTCTGTGTATTCGTGCATGTTTGTGTGTCTATGTGTGTATACATGCACATGTGTGTGCATGTGTGCTCTGTGTGTGTCTGTCTGTCTGTACATGTGGATGTGTTTTTGTCTGTGCATGAGTGTCTGTGTGCATGTGTCTGCTTATGTCTGTGTGTGTCTGTGCATCTGTGTGTGTCTATGCATGTGTATCTATTGTGTGCATGTGTGTCTTGTGTAGGTGCATGTTTGTGTGTCTATGTGTGTGCATGCATGCACATGTGTGTGCATGTGTGCTCTCTGTGTGCGTGTGAGTGTGCTCTGAATCCTAGGTTGCAGAGAGAGAGAGACCTTGTCTCAAAAATAAGGTGGGGCCTGAGAGATTGCTCAGCAGTTAAGTGTGTGCCATGTGCCATGTAAGTAACAAGCATGAGGACAGGTGTTCCAATCCCTAGCACCCATGCTCAGTGAGTGTGGCAATGCTTATATAATCCCAGCACTCTGTAATCCCCTGAGCAGCTGTTAAGAGCCTTGTTGCTCCTGCAGAGAACCAGGTTCAGTTCCCAGCATTGACATAGTCGTTCACAACCATCCATAAACTCCAGCTCCGGGATATCTGACACCATCCTCTGACCTCCATGGCCACCCGGTATGAACATGGTACACATACACACAGGAAAAACATTCATACACATAAAAATAAACCTCATTTTTAAAAAATTACTTCTTTCCATGAAAAACATCATAAATTTTTGAATTCTAAATTATTTGTTTTAAGAGTAAATGCATTAATGAATAAATAGGGGTTTTAGACCCCAATGTGAGTTACCTACAATTATAGATCATAAAATTAGTGAGATATATTGACTCTTAGTATGATATAAAGTATAGAATGATTATCCCTGCCTTTTTTCATCCACGGATTTAGAGATACCATAAAATATATATCTCCCATTGATTGGTATACTTCAATGAACAAAACTTTTTAAAAAGCAACTGTAGCCACACTTCAAATCTTGCCCTCAGAATTCACAATGGGGGTCCTGCAGTCATTAGGCAAGTGGAGAAAGTGACCTAATTGAATGACAAGGGATACCTTTTCACGTCTAACTTGTAAAAGATGTTAAAACCAGCCAAGCCTAGCATCTTGACCGTGACATTTTAGTATGTCAATGGTTATATGAAAATTCTAAAAACACTCTTTCTTTAAAATAAAAGATGGCTTTCTGGAAATTGAGCTTCACTAAGAAGAGGATTCCAAATGTACTATGGTTGAAGTATTGAAAGGCCTGTGTTTCCCACCTGTCTCCCATTAGAGAATTAGGGATGTCCTAGGTTACAGTGGTATTGCAGAGACAAGTCTGAGGGTTGGGATTATAGCTCAGTGGTAGAGAACTTGGCTAGCGTGCACAGGATGCCCAAGGGTCAGGGTTCAACTCCTAGTAAAGGAGAGAGGGGAAGGGGGAGAAACATACACAGAGAGAAGGGGGGAGGGGAGAGAGAACGAAAGGGAGGGGGAGGGGGAGAGGGAGAGAAGGAGGGAAAGAATTGACTGCATAGGATCTTCAACCAGAATCCACACAACCTCGGAGTAAGTAACTGTTGCAGTTTAGAAAGCTGTCTAGCCCATCAGATATGGTAAAGATGAGCAAGGTCCACGAAACTCTATGATTGGTAAGGCTTACTGTCCCTGTACCTGAGGTCTCCAGGCTTAAGACTTTTAGACGTACAATTTCAAGTCCCAAGTTCCTCAAGTGGGACAGTAGTACCACATGTGTCCTTTCACTGAGCAAGCGAAACAAGTTGTATATAATGAAGAAGCCCCACCAGGCTGCAATGCTTGGTTGTGTTACTCCTTCTTCTGTTCATTTAACCTGCTCACTGGCTCCAGTGTAACTCTATTTTATGTTTAAAGATAGGGCCTGTGTATCCCCAGCTAGACCTCACTGTAGACCAGGATGGCCTGGAATTCATAGATTCACCTGCTTCTGCCTCCTGGATGCTGGGATTAAAGGCACGCACCCCGCTGTGCCTAATTTAGCAGCACAACTCTTGATTCCTTGCTGCGAGTGACATTTGTGAACCAGCTGTGTCTTCTGAGCAGATCAGTGGCAAGAAGGAGCCAAAACAACTGGTTAGACTGAGCATCATGGGAAATGGAGCTATCGGTTCTGAAGAGCAGGCCTTCAGTATGGGAGAACTACCTAGATGGGTAAATAGACCCGTTCTTGAGCTAGAGCTGACGATAGAAAATGGCTGCTCCTTCATTTTCTTCCTTTGAGTTTCCCACTGTACCAAGAATATAGGGAAAGAAACCAAACCGAATAGATGAAATAATTTCTCTTTCTTTTAATTCCACAAGTATTTAGTTTGTGTGCATATGTGCAGCCATGGCACTCACGCAAAGAGCGGAGGACAGCTTGTGGGGTTGGTTCTCTCATTCCACCTTTTGGGTCCCGAGGATCAAACTCAGGTCATTAGCTTTCACTGCAAGCAACCTTATCCACTGATGCATCTTGGCCACCCATGGATGGAAGAATTTCATACGGTCATTCACATCCATCCGGTATTTACAGACTGTCTCCTCTGTGCAAGCCAGGAACCAGCCTAAGATGCTGGGGATACCGTACCGGTACCAGAGGCCATGCGGTTGTCCTGCCTGGGTTTTGTTAGCACAGCTAACGTTCATCATGACAGTTCTAAGCAATGGAGCAGTGAAGTGAGATCTAGGAACTCTTGTTCCTCAGTGTCTTAGATGTATGTGAGATTCTCACTTGACCAGGGGTAAACGGGTCTCACCACACAATGACAAGACACAATGCTGCTTTAATAGCCCCTTCATTTTCCCAAAGTTAGTTTTGTATTCGAGGTAATAACAAGTCAGAAGAAACAGAATGTGAGCTAACACAAAGGTCAAAGGTAATGAGACAGAGTAAAAGCCCCTGAGATTCTTCACTCAGAGGGGGTATCCGATAAGCCCTTCCACCCTCTGAAGAACTGGTCATATGGAAGAGTGGCTGACTAAGAATCTCGTTTAGCAGAGACTATGAGAAAGCAGATTTTGACAGTGCATCATGGTGTAAGATCTTTAAAACATTATGCATGAAATTTGATAACAGACTGTAGAAGATTGTTCTGGGACTAAATGCACGTGAGCATGATTCCACCATTTTCTCCACGGGAGAGCTACTTCACTTCCTTAAGTCTGTATCTTTATCTGTGAAACCATGGTCAGTGCTCACTCCAACAGCTCTCTCCATTAGTATGCATGTCACTTCAGGGAGCTGAAAAGTCAACCCTGGCTTAATCCACAGGCTTCAACTAATCAGCAAGAAGTCTATGGTTAGTCACACTGTGATTTAAGCTTTCTATATTATCTGTGAGTCCCTTGGTTTTCTTCTTTGTGGTTGATTAATGATAGTACAGCTCATCTATAATTTAAGTTCCAATTTTAAAAGCATGAACGAAAGAACACACACATCTCCGAATATGACTCCTTTTAAAAGGAAGAATCCTTTCCCAAATCCTCCTCGCTTTCTTTAGTAGATATCTTTGGCTTGAACTGGATCCCATGGCTACAAGATAGGCTGGAATGGAAAATACTTGACTTTGTATTTCTTTGACTTTGTATTTGTATTAGATTTTGTAAGAAGACAGAGAAGAGAGAGGGGCAGACTAAGTTGACCACAGCCTTGCAAAAAAAAAAAAAAAAAAATCCTTACCAATTGTCAGAGCCCAGTGAGACAGAGTGCCTCACAAGTCAGGCAAAACAGACTCATTACCCCCAGAGAGATGACAAGGGCAGAGCAGAAGACAAGGGTCCTTAGCAGTCCAGTTCTTCAGGACTCTGGGAAACTGCCCAGGCTGGGTAGAGTTCTGTCTGCATGTGCTCTGCATTGCACCACAACTGAGAGTCCCTGCAAACCTTCTGCATGTGTTTGTTTGCCCCAGCACCTCGCAGAGCGTGCTGGATTGGATCACTGCAGAGTGCCCTGCCCTAGGGAAAAGAGAGGGACAGCAAGGTGTGTGCCAGATGTTCCTCCACACTCAGGGCACCACACCCCAGCATATTTCTTTCTAAGAAACTCAAGCAAGAGGGGGAAGGACTGGGTCAGCAATGTTATTAGGTGGCCCTGGGCACATGTTCGGTTACAACCGTAAATGGCTTAGGGAGCGCATCCATTAATTTTCATAAGCATATATCCACAAGACAGTAACAATTGGTTTTTAAATATTTTTCCTTGAAGAGAAAATGTTTCAATGGAGAGACTCGATAGTTGTGTTTAAAGGGTGGCTGTGGTAATACACATCACAAAGCAAGAGTGCAGGTTTAGAATAATAGTAACTTCCTACTCATGATAGATGTGGCCCAGAATGTGTTCACTGTGTGACAGGCTCTGTGTAAAGCTTTGAAGCTGACTTGGGATGACCTCTTTTCCTACAGTAGGAGGTGGGTTAGACGTGACTGAAATCTCTTCCAGTTGTGGTCTATATGCATCCATAAAAAGGCAGTCCATGTTCAAGAGATAAGATTCTTCTCTTTGCCTAAAATTGGGACTTACTTTGTTTGTTCTAAATTACAGTGATGTAGCTGGATCCAGAATTCCCAGAATTATGGATATGACATTCAGCCATTCTAGGACTACCAGTCAAGGGAGGTAACTTTGTTTTAGGAGAGAATGGTCATTGAGACATTGAGTATAGGACTGTGTTGGCTCTGTGTTGCTGTCATCAAATACCTGACAAAAACCATGTAAAGAAGGGAGGTCTTGTTTGGTCCTACAGTTTGAAGTGCAGTCCTCCCTGTCAGGACAGCCATGGAGGAAGGAGGTGACTGGTGACTTTGTGTCCCCAGCCAAGAAGACAAGGGAGGAATTGTGATGGTCAGGTTGCTGTTGAGCTGATGATCAGTAATATCACAGCAGTATTTTCTTCCAATTTCAGAGGGATGAATCTATCTATTTTTTATTTTGCTATTATAGGTATTGGTATCTCTTCAAGACAGAAAAAGGTGGGGGTGATAGTAACCTCCCCTGAACGCCCTCACTGGGTCTGTACTCTTGAGCTGCTGCACAGCTCTCAGCCTCTCTGCCTTCATTAGGGTTTGGTGGGAGTGCTATGAACGTGTTAGAGCGGTGTAAATGATATTTGCTATGTATGGTCTACTTCCCCTCCCTGCGCCTGCCAGAGGAGGAAGGTGTTACCTCTCCAGGGACTCTTTTTACCAAGTCCATGTTTTAAATAAATGAAACTTGTACAGACTCCAACACACCATCTTGAGGTAACCTCAGGCCCTGAAGTATACTGACAAAGCAGAGCGAAGTCAGCCAAGTCATGCAGCTGCCTTGGGAAAGAGTAGCGGGCTGCAAAGCTGCCTTCTGCAAGTGGAAGGATCCTCGGAGCCAAACAGCCAACGCATCCTCTCCCAGTTCCTGCGCCCTGTGCTTCCAGCTCTCCAGAGAAGCTCAGCCATGCAGCTGCTCAGTGAAGTGCCTGTTCCTGGTCACACAACGCCCATCACCAATTTTTCTCTCAACTCTTTTTCTCTTTGGTATCATACTACTTACCAAAGCTCTTCTTGTTCACGTCACCAAGACCCCTTCTTTCCTTCCTCTTCTTCTTCTTATTTATTCTTTCTGTCTTTCATATCCTGTATCTCCACCCCATTCATTTCCCCATTCATTCATATCCACCCTCTGCCCTTGCAACTTCCCCTCAAGATAAAATTTAAGAGAAAAAAGAGAGGAGGGGGAAAAAAAAATCAATCTTGTCATGGAAGCTGCCATGTGACACAGTGAGCCACGCAGTAAACCTTTTATCCAGGTTATCTTTACTTGCAAGTGTTCATTGCAGAGAGTCATTGGTCTGGTTCAAGGCCTCTGGTTTCTGCTACACTATTGATGCTGGGCCCTTGCTGGGGCTCCTCCTGGTTATCCTGCTGTTGCCCTGTGTTGTGGAAATCCTGCAACCTTGGGTCTGCAGGACTGGTCCCTTCATGTGCTCCAGCAGACCACAGATGGGGTGGATATTGGAGTGGGCCAACATGCTACCCTGGTTCTGGGCCTGGGTAGTTTCAGGGTTGGTCAGCCAGCCAGCTCTCCCCCTGTCTTCAGCACCAGGGTGAGCTCTCCTGCATTGCCCTGGTGAGTTCACCCCTTGCAGCAATGAGGAAGGGTGGGGCCAGTTCTCCCGCTTTTACCCTCAGGGTTGGATCCCCCACACCTACACCTTCAGGGCCAGCTCTACTGTGTTGCCCAGGCATGGTGTAGGAACCACTCTCCTGAGTGCTGCAGCTGATGATGGGCGGGACCAGCTCTCTCACCTGCCTCAGGCATTGAAGGGGTGTGGTGGGGGGAAGCATCTCTCTCCTGCCCTTGCCACCACATGACAGATGAGTAATGGGGATAGCTCTCCCATGCTAACAGCTATGGGGCTGGTTCACCCACACCTCCACCAATAGAACTGGCTCTATTGTGCTGTCCAGGCAAGGTGCAGGGCCCACCAAGACCCTTTTCAGTGATGGGATTTTCTTTTCTTTCTTTACCCTGAATCTTATTGTTGGACTAGCACTGAGATTGGATTTGCTTTCTCCTTCTCTTTTTCTACCAAAGCTGTCTCAGTAAGGCTTGGCATTGCATCTCTATCTGATGTGAAATCTGTGTTGAAAGCCTGAATCCCATGCATCAGGTAATTAGGTTTCCAACAGAACGAGTGCTTATAGTTAAACTCACAGTCATGGCTGCCTCACTAACTGCAATACAGCTTCATCTTCTCCAGTTTTCCCATGGTAGAAGACAACAAAACTTAGTAATACCTAAACTCTGAGAAACATCCTTAAGTGTTCCTTCATGTTACTTTGTATCGAGCCAATAGACAGTTTATACAAAGCATGTGCCAACTCCTTCCTCCACTCTCCACCACTGCCTCCTCATCCCCGGCACTGGTTCTGGCAGCAGCCTTGGTAGCGGTTTTCCCTGCTTCCTTGTCTAGTTGTCTTTCCGTATGCTGCTTCCTCAGCCAGAATCATCTCTTAAATATCAACACCATACCACGTTGCTGCCTAACCAGTAAAGGAGGGTCTAGGGAGATGACCCAGTCATTAAAAACACTCGTGCAAGCTTGAGGACCTGAGTTCAAATCCTTAAACACCCCTTAAAAAGCCCAGAATAGCCATACAAACCTGTAATCCCAGCACTATGGAGGATGGAGACAGAATCTCTGGGGTTCGTTGGTCAGCCATCTTAGCTAAAGAGTGGTGAGCTCCAGGCTCAGTGAGAGACCCCGTCTGGGGCGGAGGATGTGGACAATGATAGAGGACGACCATCTTTCTCCAGCGGCTACACACACACAAACACACACACACACACACACACACACACGCGCGTGCGCATACCCTGCCTGCCCCCCATTCCTGCTACTACATGCTAGATAAAATCCAGAGCTACTGCTGCGGTCTAGGGAGCTTTACTATCCATCATGACCCCTACTAACAAAAGCACCCTCCATGAGAGTGAGGCAGACTAGAGCTTCGCCATTTCCACCTTGGTATGCTGTCCCTGTCACAGCGATCCCTACTTCTGGAAACAGAAAAAAACCACAGATCTAAAAGCAAAAGTATGATCTCTCCGAAATAGAATCCTTTCTCTTCATATTTAAATCGACAGTGTTTTTTTCAGTAGGTCCCATTATTTCTTGAAGCCATTCTTGTATTAATGTCTTCAACATCTTCAGCATTTTTCAAATGTTTTCTCTCTCTCTCTCTCTCTCTCTCTCTCTCTCTCTCTCTCTCTCTCTCTCTCTCTCTCTTTCTCTCTCTGTGTCGTGTGTGCGCGCACTTATGCAACTATATAGATCTTTAGGTAAGCCATGTTAAATTATTCAGGAGAGTTACAAAGATGTTAGCACAGTGCTAATCAGAACTGACACTTTTAAACTCTGCTTTGGGTTTTGCATCAACTTAGGAAACATTTAAAATGAGATACAGACAAAGCCATGTAAGTTGACTCAAAGAGCAGCCTGCGTTTTCTCAGGACTAAGGAGGAACATACATAAGAAGGTCAAAGAACTCCAGCCTTTTGAATCAAAACTGATTGTACATCAGTAAATTCCTGGGAAGCAGAATGTTTCGTAACTAAGTTTCCAAGGAAGCAAAAGGGCACAGAACTTCAAGGTTTCAACTTCTCACTGTTAATTATTCATGTAGTAGAAAAAGAATCCAAACTTTTCTGTTCTGATGTGCTTGCTACATTCTTCTGCACCTGGATGGCAGAGTTTTAAAATTACCATAATCCAATGCTTGGGAGATGTCTCAGTGGGAAAGGTGCCTACCATGCAAGCGTACGGACCTGAGTTCACATCCTCCCCACCACAGAAGCTAGGCTTGGTGGCACATGCCTGTAACACTAGCACTGTTGGGCACAGAAGGGTTCAGGAGCTTGCTAATCAGCCTGCTTAGCCAGTCAGCAAGCTTTAGGTTCTGTGAAAGAACCTGACTCAGATAAATAAGAACACCCAACACCAGCCTATGGCCTCCACAAGGACGGACACAAACACACATACACGTGCGCACGCGCATATGGGTATGAAATGTGCACACACATCTACTACATACACACCGTGCACACACATACTTACATAATTCTTTTAAAATTCTCCATAGCTACAGAGATGGCTCAGCAGGTATGAACACTGGCAGCTCTTCTAGAGGACCATTTCCTGAATATGCCAACAACACCAGTAGCACAGACACTGAGATCAACAGTTAATAAATGGGACCTCCTGAAACCGAGAAGCTTCTGTAAAGCAAAGAGCACTATCAGGAAGACAAAACAGAAACCTACAGAATGGGAAAAGATCTTCACCAACCCCACATTGACAGAGGGATGATTTCCAAAACATATAAAGAACTCAAGAAACTAGACATGAAAAACCACGTAATGCAATTTAAAAATGGGGTACAGATTTAAACAGAGAATTCTCAACAGAAGAATATCAAATGGACAAGATACACTTAAAGAATTGTTCAACATCCTTAGCTATCAGTGAAATGCACATCAAATGATTCTGAGATACCATCTTATACCTGTAAGAATGGCTAAGATCAAAACACTGCTGACAGCTTATGTTGGAGAGGATATGGGGTAAAGGGAACACTCCTCCGCTGCTGGTGGGAGTGCAAACTTGTACAGTCACTTTGGAAATAGGTATGACAGTTTCTTAGAAAATTGGGAATCAATCTACCTCAAGACCCAGCTACACCAATTCTTGGGCATATACCCAAAGGATGCTCAATCATACCCCAAGGACACTTGCTCAACTATATTCATAGCAGCATTATCTCTAATAACCAGAAACTGGATACAACCTACATACCCCTCAACCAAAGAATGGATAAGGAAAATGTGGTACATTTAAACAATGGAGTATTAGTCCATGGGAAAAATGACACCATACAAGTAAGTGGAGGAACTAGAAAAAAAATCATCCTGAGTGAAATAACCCAGACCCAGAAAGACAAACATGGTGTGTGCTCACTCACAAGTAGGTATTAGCTGTAAAGTAAAGCATAACCAGGCTACAATCCACAGCCCCAGAAAAGCTAGGTAGCAAGGAGAACCCAAAGAAGAATGCATGGATTTCCCTGGGAAGGAAAAACAGATGAGATCTCCTGTGTAAATCAGGGGCAGGGGGAGAGGGGGTGGGACCATGAGGGATCAGGTTGAGCGGATTGGGGCTGGACAGAGGGGGAGAATAATGAAAGATTTCTTGAGTAGTGGGGGACATTTGGGGTTAGGGAGAAAACTGGTGCCAAGAAAACTCCTAGGAATCCACAAGGATGACCCCAGCTAAGACTCCTAGCAATAGTGGAGAGGGTGCCTGAACTGTCCTCCTGTAATCAGATTGGTGACTTCCCTAATTGTCACCAGAGAGTCTTCATCCAGTACCTGATGGAAGCAGACGCAGAGACCCACAGCCAAGCACTGGGCTGAGCTCCGGGAGTCCAGCTGAAGAAAGAAAGAATTGTACAAGCCAAGGGGGCCAAGATCATGATGGGAGAACCCACAGAAACAGCTTACCTGAGCTAGTGGAGCTCACTGACTCTAGACCGACAGCTAGGGGGGCTGCAGGGACCACCTGGGCCTTCTGCATGAGTGACAGTTGTGTAGCTTGGTCTGTTTGTGGGGCCTCTAGCAGTGGGACCAGGACCTGATACATGAGCTGGCTCTTTGGAACCTATTCCCTATGGTGGGATGCCTCGCTCAGCCTTGATCCAGGGGGAGGAGCTTGGTCCTGCCTCAACTTGACATGCCATGCTTTGTTAACTGCCATGGGAGGTTGGCTCCTTTCTGAGGAAGAGTGGATTGGAAGGGGGAGACAGGAGTTGCGGGAGGGAACAGGAGGAGAGGAGGGAGGGGAAGATGTGTTTGGTATGTAAAATAAATGAAAAAATTTATTTAAAAAAGGAAAAAGAAAAGACAGCTTTTGAAATCACCTATTAACATTCTCTCCCGTTCTCTCCCCTCCTTGCCTCCTGCCACAGTGTGTCTTTGTTGAGCTCTGTTGACTACATCTGTAGCTTGGCATGGATATTTGAGGGACTTTGGTGGTTTGGTTCCTGAAGAGTCTGATAGAAAACTGTTTTTGCTTGGAGGATGGGGATGGGGGGATGGGTAACTGACCATGCCAGAAAGCAGCAGCAGCTGGGAGGCTAGGCTATGTCTCCCAGCTGTGCAGGGTAAAGTGTGAACAGCTTGTCAGAAGGGCTGCCCCATCCCCTTCCGTTCCAGACAGTGCCCGTGACTCAAACTATCACTTTTTATTTTCCCTTTGGGCAGTAGTGATGGAACTGAGGGTTTATCGCCCACGGAGAAGAACAGTGAAGAGTCTGCACCGGCCTTGCTCTTGTCCTGGACAAGAGACTCAGGCCAGGTCCTGAGGAGCGTGAGGAGACGCTGACAGAATACATAAATTCACAGCTCTGGCCTGGAGGTTGTGGGCTGACCGATATGTAACGCAGGGCAGGATGACATTTCTGGAGTCTTAGTTTTTTCCAGGTGAGCAAATTAAAGGCCATTGCGTAGTCCCAGGAGCAATCCAGCATCTGCTGGTAAATTTCCAAAGCATTTTTGTTTAGAATATTGGAACTGTTATATGTACAACCAGGGCTATTAGGGGAAGAACAGAAGCAGAGAGAGTAAAACCAGTCAGGGAGTGAGGCGTGGCTCAGTTGTGAAGCATTTGCCATGGAAGTGTGAGGACCGGCATGCAGTCTCCAGCACCCAGGCGACAAGGAAGGCTGGGTGTGGTGACACATGCTTGAACAGAAGCACTGGAGAAGTAGAGACAGGCAGATCGTAGGGCTGGCTGTAGTTCAGCCAACTTGGTGAGTTCCCGGCCAACAAAGGGCTGTCTCAGAAAGCCAAAATGGAGATCAGTTGAAAAATGGCGCCCTAGGTTATCCACTGGCCTCTACACACATGCCCACACGTGTGTTCCTGCGTGCAAAGTGATTTTAAAATGCTTGGAAATAAATGCTAAGGTTTGACTACAATGATTGCCAACTTTACTGCTTTGTCTCAAATCATCTAATGAATGACTGCATCTGGGGAGTGCTATTTGCATCAAACACTGTAGTAGGCACACCCTGCATCAGACACTGCAGCAGACACACCCTGCATCAAACACTGCAGCAGGCACACCCTGCATCAAACACTGCAGCAGACACATCCTGCATCAGACACTGCAGCAGGCACACCTTGCATCAAACACTGCAGCAGGTACACCCTGCATCTTCCCACCTATGGCAAAACCCTCTGGCCATGATGGAGGATGAAACATTTAGAGACTTGTTCTACCAGAATCCCTTGCAGATATGATTATTATATATGATGTAATTATGATCCTTGAAGAGTAAGTCTGACAGGTGTTTCCAACACCAATTTTTCTGAATGATTGAAAGGGATATGATGGGGAAGGGCTGGAGAGATGGTGCAGCAGGGAAGAGTCATTAATGTGCAATCATGTGAACTGGATGTCAGATCCCTGCTCCTGCATGTGCATTAACACATGCCTGCAACCTGGTGCACTAGCACATGCCTGTAAACCTGTGCGTTAGCACATGCCCGCAACCCTGTGCATTATCACACGCCTGCAACTTTGTACATTAGCACACACCTGTAACCCTGTGAATTAACATACGCCTGTAACCCTGTGCACTAGCACACGCCTATAACCCTGTGCGTTAGCACATTCCTGCAACCCTGTGCACTAGCACACACCTGCAACCCTGTGCATTAGCACATGCCTGTAACCCTGTGCACTAGCACACACCTGCAACCCTGTGCATTAGCACACGCCTGTAACCCTGTGCATTAGCATACATCTGTAACCCCAGCTCCTTGGGGATATGGGGAGAGGACTACTGGGGCTTACTGCATTCTAGCCTAATTAGGAGAACAAGAATCCCAGGTTCAGAGAGAGTCTGCCTGAAAGGAATCAGCAGTAAGTGATAGAGGAGGACACCTGACAACATCCTATTCTGGCCTCTGGACAGGTACTTACAGACAGACATGTGCACATATCTTTTTAAGTGAGTGTAAGAAAATCTAGTTCCCCTCCCCCCTTTTGGTGTTAGAATGAAGCTTCGTGTAGCAGAAACTGCCTGTTTGGTTCTCTCCCCTACTTACTACAGTGTCTGGTAGCTAGAAGTTTCCCATGGCATCACCTAAATTATGGTTTTACCCTGATGTTGGAATGGTTGAATGTGAGTGTTTTAGAGTACTGTGCTGTTCCAAGTACCGCAGTTCTTTTGTATCCTTGAAGTCACCTGGGCAGTAGTAGCATGGTGCTATCCAATTTCCCTTAGTTGCCTACAGGATGCTATTAGCCAGGACCAGTGACTCGAAGTAACCTAGGTTCCATTCAGGCAGTGAATAAACTCTTTGGTGTAGATCTCAGAACTTGATCCCCTCTGCTGTGAACCCAGGGACGTTTGAAGTGGTGTATTATCAGCTCAGGTTCAGAGGGAGCAGACACGGGCAAGGGCCCCCTGCTGGTTTGTATGGAGCTTTGGAGACCTGCTCCCAGTGTGATATAAAGTGGGAAATTCCATAGTCTGTTTCTCCTAAAAAAAACTTGCCAGCCCACATCCTATTGGTAGTGCACTCCTTCAAATATGGGTCATTCCATCTTTTTTTTTATATTGTAGCTTTGGGGCCGGGGGATGGCTCGGTAGGTAAAGTTGTGACTGCATGTGCATGAGAATCTGAGTTTGTATCCCCAGCACTCATGAAATAGCTGAGCTCAGCACATGTCCATAACCCCAGCACTAGAGTCAGAGAGTGGGGGAGGTGGAGACAGGAGTGTCCCTAGGTCTCTCTGGCTTCTAGCCTGGCTAGAATGGGAATGGCAAGCTCCAGATTTAATGAATGAACCTTTCTCAAAACTTTAAGGTGGGCAGCAATAGGAGACACCTAATATCAACCTTTGGCCTCTACATACAACACACACACACACACACACACACACACAAACACACACACACCACAAATATCAGTATCATTGTTGAGATATAATTGGATATAATTCGCCTACCTCTTAACACATAAAATTTAGTGTTTTTTTAAGTCTACTGACAGAATTGTTAACTGCCACCATGATCTTATTTTAGAATGCTTTTGCCTCCTCAAAGACAAACTCTGTGCCCAATTAGCGTTCACAAGCCTGTGCCTTCAGTTCCTGGCAGTCATGGTCTACTTTCTGTCTATAAAGATGCATTTATTCTACACATCCCATGTGAGGTAATGTCCCTGCATTTTACAACTGGTGTCTCTAGCATATCTTCAAGATCCGCCCCTGTTGCCCTAAGTAACATCTGAGTTGCCTGTGTCATTAAGCTATGTGACTTGTGAGGCTATGAATAGTCATGTGCATGTGTGTATTTGCATGTGGCTTTTGACTGTGGGTATTCTAGCTTGAAAGGGTGTGCGGACCATCACCAGTCTATTCCGTTTCCGCTTAAGCATTTACCTCTTAGCTGGAGATGATGAGATGATTGACTACATGCCTCTAGTAGTTGTCTGTGACTGCCATTCTAAAAACAGCTATACTTTGGGCTTAGCATGAATTTATCTTGCGGCTCTAGAGGTAAGATGTGCAGAATCCATTTGGCTGAGCCACAGCCAAGGTGGTGGTGCTTCCCGGAGTCAGCTGTTTCTTTGCCCCTTTTGCAGCTTTCATCAGTCACCTGCATGTCTCGGTTCTGGTCCCCTTCCATCTTCAAGGTCACACTGCATCAGGGAGACTCTTACTCTAGCCCTTCTGCCTTCTTTCCCATTTAAAGGACCCTGTGGTTACATTGGGCCCACCTAAAGGATCTAGGATAATCTCTTTAAATTAGGATTGTCTGGTTACCTGCTCTAAGCCCTAACTCCAACTTATCATCCACCATAAGAGATTATTTCCAGAATCAGATACAGACAATTTAAGAATTGCTTATTTCTGCCTATGACAGTAACTTGGCTCCCTTGGAGTGCCCTAAAAACAACATACCCTTCCCGAGGCATGCCAGATAGTTGACTTCAAAAATAGAAGCTAGTATTTCTCTTCCTGAGGAAAAGCAACCAAACACAGAATACATTAGTCAATGCTTTAAAGAGTCTGTCTGTCCAGAGTGTGAACTATACCGACACTGTGGAAGACAGTTTGACATTTTCTTACAGAACTAGATCCATATACTTCTCATGGGCTCCCAGGATCACACTCCTTAGTATTTACCTATGTAAGCTGAAAATGTGTCTACAAACTTGCACACAGGCCTGGTCAGTAGTTAACATGTCTACATACATGCACACGGGCCTGGTCATTAGTTAACATGTGTACCTGCACATAGGCCTGGTCAGTAGTTAGTGTGTCTACATACCTGCACAAAGGTCTGGTTAGTAGTTAACGTGTCTACATACCTGCACATGGGTCTGGTCAGGAGTTAACATGTCTACATACCTGCACACAGGCCTGGTCAGTAGTTAATATGTCTACATACCTGCACAGAGGCCTGATCAGTAGTTAACATGTCTACATACCTGCACAAGGGTCTGGTCAGTAGTTAACATGTCTACATTCCTGCACACAGGCCTGATCAGGAGTTAGCGTGTCTACATACCTGCACACCGGTCAGCAGTTCTGACTGTGACTGTCAGAACTTGGAAGCAACCAAGATGTGCTTCAGAGATGAGTTAAGGAAGAAGCTGGAACATCTGAATGCTTGGATGTCCCACATGGTGAGCAAAATGAACTGCTAACTCACAGAAGAGTGTGGGGGAAGTGTAAACAGCAAACCTAGAGCTTCGATAAGGGAGCTGCCGATATGGAAAAGCCATTTGTCTTCTGATTCCAAATGTATGACCTTCGGGAAAAGGCAAAGTATAGAGACAGAAAGAAATGAGTTAAAGGTGGGAACTTAGGATAGTGATACTCTTCTAGGTGATGCAGCCATGAGGGGTGCATGCCAGCAAATGCTCTTCCAAACCTGAACAAGGCACAGAGAACAAGCCCTAATATCATCCGGGAAGTCAAGGCTGAGTATTCAGCCTACCTGGACCTGAAAGTCACTGACCCACCCCCACTTTCTACCAAGGCTGGACAGTGGATGGGCAGGGTGCTGTGAAGGCTGTCCTCTGGACACCTGACTACCACAAGGGGTCTCTTCCACCTGACCCCACTTCTCAAGGATATGAAGCTATTTGCGTTGGATAAATTTGTCTCTACCAGGTCTATAACCAAAACCCTCCTAGGTAGCTTTCTCCAGACAAAAGTCCAATTGGCTTCAAAAATAAGACTAGATTTTTTTTTAAAAAAAAAAAAAAACCTCACATTTAATATAAAAGTGTCTTATGACTTTTAAATGGCCGGTTTCCCCAAGTTAGAGACAAATAATTTAAATCTCGAATGCTCTTAAGGTCTCCTGTCTATGTTGCATTTCTCAGATCTGATTGCTGCACATTCCTGAGTATTGCAGCACCAGTCACAGTAGCTAAGGAATGGAACCAGCCTGGGGTCCACCTAGAGAAGAGCAAGCAGGTGAGGATAGCGTGGTGTATAAATGCATGGGCTTCCTTTAGCTGTAAAGAAGAAAATCACACTGGGCCATGGTGGTGCACACCTTTAATCCCATCATTCGGGAGGCAGAGGCAGGTGGATCTCTGTGAGTTCGAGTCCAGCCTGGTCTACAGAGTGAGTTAAGGTCCAGGACAGCTAGGGCTGTTACACAGAAAAAACTCTGTTTCGGAAAAAAGAAAAAAAAGTCACATCATTTTTGGTGAACATGGATAATCATATAAGTGGATTTATAGCCTCTTTCAGGAAGACAAATATTACATTTTCCCTCAGTCTTGGTCCTTAGATTTTATATAGTCACATGAGATCACACATGTATATGCATATAGAAGTGTAACTCTCAGGAGGGTGGAGAGAGCAGGGCTGGGACAGGGAATGTACTCATCCTTTAATCTATACCTATGAGAAAATTCTAAAAATAGATTTTAAGAAACATAAGAAAAAAATCTCCATCTTGTAGCTTGTACCCAGCTGGAATACAGAGAAGTCTGTCAGCCAGGAGCCATTGCTCATGCGGCCTCACACGAGTTATTTTAGCACCTGCCAAGCCCTCCTCAGGCCCCTGGGGCTTCACTCCTTCAGAAAGAAGCAGAGCCCCCTGGGAGAGCCCTGAAATAGACATCCCAGCCTTGCTATCATTTCCTGTTCTGCTGCGAGGACTCCGGGAGGGTCAGACTGACTCATCGTTAGCACTTCTGCTCAGAAATTATGAAGGTTCCAGTCAATCAACCCAGACAGTGAGTTCATTTAATTGTAGGCAGAATTCTAGGCCAGATCTTCTGGTCCCAGGCCCTATGTGGTTTGTTCTTACGAAAGGTTAAAAGGCGAATGTTGAACAAAACTAAAAGCCAGCTCACCACGGGCATTCTTTGCCTTAGTATTAATCTGCTGGCTCTTTCTTCTTCCTTTTTTTCAGGAAGGCCACGAAGGACTGGTTATCCAAAGCCAAGAGTCTTGGCTCAGTCTGATCGCCCGATCTTAGCCACCCTCCTCATCCGTGGCTGGAAGTTTTTGTTCCACGCGAAGCGCCGGGTGGGCGTCTTTCCCTACGCTTTTTCACCATTTTGAAAATCTATGAAGCAAACTTCAGGGCACTTACGTGGTGTGTTAGTGCAGGCACACAATGTAGAAATATCTCACCTTATCAGATCCATTTGCTTGGGATTTACGTGAAAGGAAGGTGTTATCTCTCTGCGTCTCTGTTTTTCTATCACTTCCTCTTCTTGGAAGTTTCCGTGTTTAATGTACTCTTTCATGTAGGTGCTAGAAAGTGAGATGGGAGACAGTGGATCCAAGGAATCCCCGTGTATTTAATTAGTAACTTCATGAGGATGCGCTTCGGACCATTTGATAAGATGGCATGCACCAGCTTTCTGAATCCAAAGCTGTCCCTCTCCCTTTACCACTAAGTACTGAAGGGAGGAACTGTGATGCTGCCTGTAGTTCTATCTCTCAGCAAAATCTCACGTGCTCGCTTACTGTCCACCATAATTCCTGCCCAGACCAAACATGATGAAACTCACATCTCCGCCCTTTAGATGATGCCTTAAGCTTAAAATTGTCTGGGGAGACGGCTTAGTGAGCGGAGCGCTCACCACACATATGAAGAGCCGAGTTCAGAGTCCCAGAACCCACAGAACGCCAGACGTTGTCACCTGTCTGCTGTCCCTGTGGCATGATAGACAGAGTCAAGTACCTGGAAGCCACAGGCCGGCCAGCCTGAGACGCTCAGACAAGTGGACGCTGAGGACTAGCAGGCACCGTGGCACAGGCTCCTGCACTGATGCACACACGGAAAAGAAGCAGAAGACACCTGTGGTTTCCTGTGAACACACAGCACTAAAATCTAATAATGAGGAAATATCAGATAAGCCAGGACCGGGGGCTCTGTGAAGAGATGGTTTGCATCATTTTTATGTTTGTGCTTATTTTTGTGATTTATTTGTTTATCCATTCATTCTTTTGTTCATTCATTCATTTATTCATTTGATTTTTTGAGACAGAGTTTCTCTGTGTAGCCCTAGCTATCCCGGAATTCTCTCTGTAGACCAGGATGGCCTCGAACTCATAGATCTGCCTGCCTCTGCCTCCAGAGGGCTGGGATTAAAGGCGAGCACTGTGCCGGGCGGTGGTGGCGCATGCCTTTAATCCCAGCCCTCGGGAGGCAGAGGCAGGCGGATCTCTGAGTTCGAGGCCAGCCTGGTCTACAAGAGCTAGTTCCAGGACAGACTCTGGAAACTACAGGGAAACCCTGTCTCGAAAAACCAAAAAAATAAAAAAATAAAAAAAATAAAGGCAAGCACAACAACTGCCCAGCTGGCTTGTCATCTTAAAAATTCTCGTGTCACAGAAGAAATGAAAAAATAAGAAACTGTTAGAGATTTCAAAAGCCCTGAAAACATGGCAGCTAAATACAATAGATGATTTTGGAAATTTTTGCTACATATTTGGCAAAATTGGCATATCAACTATATTATACTTTGTCCATGTTAAATTTTATAAATATGATAAATACATTGGGATTCTGTGAAAATATTGATCCTTGGGAGTACTTGTGAGCAAGTATTTGAGTGATGCTGGCAGTTTCTTCTTGAGTGTTCAGAAAATGCTCCCATGCAAGAGAAAGAGGCGATTAGGCAAAGCAGACATACTTAGTTATTGAAACGGGTGAACTTACATAAAGGGTTTGTGGAGCTCTTTGTAACAGTTTCTCAACTTTCTTCTAAGTTTAAATATTTCCTGCAGTTAAAAGCCAGGCATAGTGGCACAGGCCCCTAATCCTAGCACCATGTCAAGACAAACAAAACAGGCAAAAAAAAAAAAAACAAACAAACAACAAAAATAAGTTAAACTGTTTGTCTGTGTAAAAGCATCTATATTTTGTGATCTCATTTCTTTATGGCTATTTTTACTATGGCAAAGCTTCCTTAACTAAAACACGCTGTACGTCCTAACTGCAAGGATAGTGTTTCTATACGTATGTTCAAACTACAGAGAAGTGATTATTTCTAAGATCTCATCAGAAAAGTGTAAGAGAGTAACATCATGTAAGGGATCCCAGAAATAATGACACCATCAGACCTTTGGAGACCTGCTGCTCCGCCATTTGCATCATGATTCAGGAGCCTCCAGAAATCCTGCCATCGCTGGACTCCTGCAGAAGCTTTGGGCATTGATCTCTGGCCTATATGTAGACTGGTGTTCTCAGGTCCTGGCAAAAGACAAAAGTCTGTTGCTCTTCTGTGTTTTGCACTCATTTTTTCCCAAAAAAGGATCTTGACTGGGGGGCTCAGCCGCCACCTAACACTGAGCACTGTGACTGAGCACAGTGGTCACATCAATTCCTGACAGGCGGCTGGACTCAACTCCTGATCTGAATTGCCGAAGAATCAACCAAACTTCAGACCTTTGGAAGCGTCACTAATGGAAGACATTACGTCACATCTTATCTGATGGTTACAGTCTGGGCATCATGTCCATAGAACACAGAGAAGGGGAATCTGTGAGCCAGTGCCCACCAATGATCACTTTCTCTGAAGAACTTTCCTTTGTCCCAGTCCTTTGGGGACTGGCTGGGGTCTGATTCAATTGCTCCTTATGTAAGCCATAGAGGCTGAATCTGTTGATAATAGCATTTGTGACATGAAGCGATGGAATTTGATGGGAGTTCACTTGACATCTCCTCACGCCATCACCTGAAGCTTGTTCTCTTCATTAGGAAAGTAAAGATGACAAGAACAGCTTGTTGGAGAGCTCACAGGGCTTTACTGGGACCCAACACAGCAGCTTCCCAAGCCTTGCAAATAGATGGGAATGGCCCCTATGTAGCCCTAGAACCTTCCTCTGCATTCTAAGACACAATTACGCTAAACACATGTGCAGCAAAGGAAGATGGTTAGTGTAGAGAACTACTGGAGAGACGAGGTGGTTCGTTCCAACTCTCGAGGAACTCATCTCAGGCTGTAGGGAATCCTCGCAGCGCTGTTTCAGTTTGCTGAAGAGCCATGGTTGTTTGTACTTTCTGAGGCATGATCTCACTCTGTAGCCTAGCCTGCCCACAAGTTTGCAGGAATTCTCCACCACTGTACATTTCGGTGTTGACATTACAAGAGTAAGCCCCACACCCAACTAAGATTCATTGAAAAGAAAAATTCTCTCGGACATAAATGACAGAAGAATGACTTCTTTATCCATCTGGTCCTATGCTTTCTTCATCACCTACAAAGTCTTGGAATACAGTAGGACCTCAATAATTATTTGTTGAAGGAATCAGAAAATGTTGAGTTGGTTATTCAGTTTGAAATACAGTACAAAACTATGGATATGGAGGCCTGAGCGGTGGCTCGGGGGATAAAGCACTTGATGCACGGTGTAAGGACCTGAGCTCAGATTCCAGCACTCACCTAAATGCTACGTGTTCCTGGCAGGATTGGTCAGCTGTGGGTCCAGCCAGAGAGAGACCCAGCCTTTGTTAACAAGACAGAAAGCAGTCAATAAAGTCACACGATGTCAATCTTTGGCCTGCACACACACACACACACACACACACACACACACACACACACACACACACATGCTTGCACATACACATGCAAAAAAGTAAATTTGTATATTTAAAAGGTTAATAATTGTATGTTGGTGATATTTTCCTTGGCCAGAAAAGGATAGTTCATAACCTATTATTTCATCTTGGATTCCTAAGTAGAATGATTTTATTAAAAACAAAACAAAAATTTCAGGACATCTGTAATGGCCACCAATGTTTTCAAGTAATAAGAGAACAACATAGATAGTCAATGTTCTCATCATATATACATCATATATATATATATATGTATATATACATATACATATATATATATATATAAAACCATATAGATCGTCAGTGTTCTCATCCAGATTTTGTACATATTACCATATTGGTAGTCAGTGTTCTCACCCAGATTTTATACATATTACCAGTAAGTATCAGTTTGAATGGTGTCAGTCTAGATTGAAAACTTGCCAGGTTTATTAACACCACAATTAACAGACTTTTTAATTAAGTTGCTGATTCTGTTAATAATGTAGATGACTGTTGTTTCTAAAAAGAGTTGTTGTATAAGCATTTCTTTTTGTTATTTTTATAGCTTTTCTTCTGTAAATTTCAGGTGTAGAGAGGAGAAATATTTCAACAGATATGGAAGAATACAAACAGAATTTCAAAGCTGTTTATTGCTCTAAAAATAAAAAACGAGTTGTCCTTCAAAACCTACGTATTGCTTGTTGGAAATGTTGACTACGCTATTGGGTCAGTTGAAATTTACTTTCTCGTGTGTACAGGTTGATGCTTCTAGAAGCCTGGCTCTTGAACCGGTTGTTGGCTGAGCCTTCAACAGTGTTTGTGATACAGCTTTCCATGGGCCAGAAGTGAGAATTACATTTCTCATGCTGCTTTATGCTTGTAAAGATTCTGACTTCCACATTTCTATGGCATGGCAGATGCTACCTACCAGTCTTTGTTATGGATGTACAACATCAAAAGTACTTGCCTCCCTAAAAACCAGACATGCTATGATATTCTAGTGTGATGACTGCATCCAGATAAACAGCAAACGAGCTGAGCTGTTCTCTGCCTAGGAAGGGGCATCCTGGAGTGCTCAGTGCTTGCACAGCAGAGCCGTGCTATCCAAAGGAGAATACTCTCCTGAGCAATGTAGCCACCCGCATCTGTAACACTGCCTGCCAGTATCTGCTGTGTATCTAGCACACCCAATGTGTTTCTTATACTGAGTGCCTGCTCAGATCTTTACGCCTACAGTTAGATGTTTTATATCATGAACTGAAGAAACTGTCACAGTCCTTCCTTTGTTTCTTCCCTCTCCTCCCCTCGCTCTCTTCCTATTTCTTTCATCGTTTTGGTTTGGAGTTTGAACCAGGACCAAACACTGTACCATTGCACCGTCCTTCCCATCTCCCCTTTTTATATTTATTGCATTTAATGCAATCTCACATAACAAATTGGCCCTTTTTTATCAGACTCTTGTCTGGGGGTGTGATACTTAATTGATTGTCAACTTGACAGGATGTAGAGTGACCTAGAAGGCAAACCTCCGAGCATGCCTGTAAGCAAGCTCCCACGCTGATGGAGTTGGGAAGACTCACCCTAAATGTGGTGGCAGCATCCCATGGGATGGGACCTGGGACTGACTAAAAGACAAAGGCTCTCCTCCCTGTCTGCTCCCTGACCGTGGGTACAGTGTGGCAGCAGGTCCTGCTCCTGCCCAGGCCTTTCCCACCATCATGGATTGCACCCTCAAACTGTGAGACAAAACCTTAGTTCCTTCCGCAAGTTGCTTTTCTCAGGCATTTTGTCATAGCAGTGAGCACAGTAGCTAACATAGTAGGTATGAATTCCTTCAGAGGAGAAATGCATAGGCGCTTTTAATGGAATTGTCTCTTCCTCTAAGATACAAGTCAACTCTACCCTTGTAGCTGGTTGATCACTAAACTTTCCAGTTTCCCTCTGCTTTGGGGCTTGTCTTTATCTGTCTTTGTAGAAGTGAATCTGTTGCCCCTCGTGAAGAAGCTGGGATGACTCCACGGCCCACTTTGGTCACCAAAGCAGTGCCGCTGAGGTTGGGTGGTCACTTGACATGAGACACTACTGTGGCCATAGACAGCTAGCACAGCCCTTACTGTCATTTGCTCTGCTGACTTCAGAGATTTTTAGAGGACAACACTAGCCAATCAGAAAACTGGTAGGGAGTTTCCATGCTCCTGACATCATGTCTAGCCATAGGAGGTGCTCCTCAAACAGTCTTTGCTGCTCTAGGTAGCAGCTCCAGTAAAGCAGAGTAGATGCTCAAAATAAATGATGTCTAACAGTTTTTAACCAACGGTTCCTTGGTAGTTAGAAACACACACGTACATACATATACACATGTACACATGCATATACATACATGCACGCACAAAGATGAGGCTGAGCATTGTGGCATATGCCTATAACCCTAGCATTTTAGGAGGCAGACCTGGGAGGACAAATGCCAAGTTCAAGGTCATTCTGGTCTACGTAGCTAGTTCCAGGCCAGCCGGGGCTACACAGTGAGACCTTATTTCAGTAAATAAATAAATAGAGAAGAAAGAAGAAGGGGGAGGAAGAGGATGGGCAAAGATGGAATTAGTTTTGACAGACAACACACACTTTTCATGCATTCATTTATTTATGCATTATCTTATCCAAACCAAATAACTTCTTACCAGATGTCAGGTACTTTGATAAGGCTTGGAGATATTAAGTAGACTAACCATTTAAGAACAAAACAATTCATATTTTAAACTTGACACCGTTATACATTAAAAATACCAAGTAGTTTGCAGCGCTTTAGAGGGTTGACTCATTTACATTATCGTTTGCTCTGCAAGCCATGAAGAGATATTGTACCGAGCGTAGCCAGGTTTCAAGGAAGCCTCTACAAGGAAACTGAGCCCCCTGTTCAACTGCATTTTCTGTCCCTCTCCAAACAAAGCCAGGTCAGGTGAAGTACCAGGATTGTGACTGGCTGCTTCGCTTCGGTGGTTTGGGGAACCATAGCGGAATCCTGGGTCTGTGCACTTTAGAGACCAGAGATTCTCTGTTTTTTGACTTTTTCACATGCTCCTGCCTTCTCAATTCTTTTTTCCTGACAGTCCCCGAGAAGACAGGCACGGAGCTGACCTCTCCTCGCGGTTCTGCCACCGTGGGGCTTGTGCAGGCAGGCTGGCATCTGCAGGCACATCGTTAGCGAGTTGGCAGCCTCTGTGCCCCGTGCAGGTTGCAGTCAGACCTGCCTTCTAAGGCAGCCTCTTTCTGGTTGATTAACTTTAATGTAATTTTAATTAAAAACCACAGTGTCAAAGGGTTTAGCTACTCGAGAAATGAGCACAGACTGCGGCCCAGTGGCAGCAGTCACTTGGAAAATGGAAATGCGTCCTGACACTGTTGTGTGGGGGCCAGATAAACAGGGTCGCTGCAGTGCCGGGCTCCACGCAGGGAGGGTGCAGGGGAACGGCAGAGGCGAGGGAGGTTCCAGGGTACCCATTTCAGGTGTCATCCACAATTTTGAGACCTCTTTCTGTCCTGGCACACAATCACACCCTGTACAGTGGCTGGCTGTGACTGCTCTGATCTGTTGGCACTTGGGGCCCTAAGTCGTCACACAAATCTGGTTAGAGATGAATCAAATTTTGAACCAGGAAGAAAAACAACTAAAGACCGGTCCCACTTTGGTATTGATTCAACCGTTAAACTTCTCTGGTTTTCTCACTGTCTTTTATGGAGACGGGGTCATTTGCATATCAGAAACACACTTTCCTTCCCAAAAAGCTTTTCCTCTGGGATATGACTCTTTTGCAGATGGCCCGAGGAGATGAATGCCATCTTCCAATGGTGTCCTTGCTTTGAGGAGGTGGTCTTGCAGATATGTTTAGCCATATGACATGGTGTCTAAAAATAGGTTACATTCCTTAACCTGCTGATGCCTTGAAACACCATCACGTTTCAAATTTCTGCTAGGCCTGTACAAACTGTTTTTCAATTCCCATTTTCCCGTTGCTGCTAAACTGCCCCCAAGGAAAAACTGAAGGGCGGTACTGCGTGGGCGAGGCACGCTGTTAATGCCAGTGAAGTGTCTCTCGTCAGTACTGAAATGCCCTTCAGTGTCCCTCAGTGTGGCTAATTTTTAGGGCACAAGTCTCAGGAGAACACCTAGTGACGTCAATTCTTCAGAGGAGAGTTTCCTGCACCAGGTCTGTGGTTGCGCCGAGGCTGCTTTGCTGACAGATGGGGCCGGTACCCGTGGGCCCGGAGCCATGTGAACAGAAGGGGCCCCTGGACCCTGACAGAGAGGATAGACAGAACCATGGGGGAGAGTTTAGGACAGTGTGCAGGGAGGGAGAGAGGAGGCACGGAGGGCTTCTACATCAGGTCCAGCAGAGAGGAAGAAAATCGAAAACAAGCAGATGGGTGGACCGGGAGAGCTGATTTGAATTGTGTAACTTGCTTAAGAGACTAATAAAAAAAGCAGTCTCTGGGGAGAGGGCTTCGCTGCAGGCAATTTTGGAAAATTGGAAATTTAGCTAAGATGGCCAAAGGGGGGAACTCTGAGAAGAATAAACAGGGAAGCACACAAATGAGCAGAGTGGGGTTTGCTTAGGAGGGGAGTCCTCTGTGGCCGCCGTACATATCCAGGAGACCTATTACAACTGCCTTTTCTAATAGAATAAATGCAACGTTGGATTTTTTTGATCGTCAGTTAGGAAGAATAATTAATCAAAATGGTCTAGAGAATGGCCTAATGCATTGAGAACATTCTTGTGATGCAATTCTCTTTTCTTTCTTTGTGGTGCTGGGACTGAACCCCAGGGCATTCCTGCTTTGTAATAATTTAATCTTGTGTGTGTGTGCCTGTGTGTGTGCACATGTGAGTGTACATGCATACATGTGTGTGCATGTGTGCATGCATACATGTGTGTGCATGTGTGCATGCATACACGTGTGTGCAAGTGTGTGCATGTGGGTATACGTGTGTGTGTGAGTGTGCGCATGCATACATGTGTGTATGCACATGGTAAAAAGGAAGGAACCAGGACTTCATGCATATTAGGCAGATACTCTACCACTGAGCTGCATTCCCAGCTTCCTTATGGTGGAAATTCAATTAATTAATTAATTTCTTGTTTCTTTATTTATGGAGATAAGGGCCCATGTAACCCAGGCTGCCCTCATACTCACTGTGTAGCCAAGGATGACACTGAACTTCTAATCCTCCTGCCTCATCTCCTGAGTGCTGGGATTACCAGCTTTCACCACCATATCCTGTACTTGCAGGGCTGAAGATCAGACCCAGGGCCTTGAGCTCTATCAACTCAGCAAGTTCCAGCCCATGAAGATTTTCAAAAAGAAAAAGAAAATTCACCAGAGGACAATCTGAACCATGAACCAGAAGCTCCATAAATCCTTCCCTAGCCTATTAGCTTTCCACTGGATGTGTACGCACTGTTATAAACATTTGAGCAAAGGTAAGGAGGCCTGAGTTATGTCTCACACAGACATCTGTAGATGGGTATATGATAGATGGAAGGATGGATGGATGGATGGGTAGATGGGTGGATGGATGGATGGAGAGATAAATACATACATACATACATACATGATAGATACATACATACATAATGATAGATACATGCATACATACTGATAAGTTGATGATAGATAGGTGTTTTTAACTGCAGGCCTTTTCAGAACCTTTATGTGTAACTCTTCTTTAACTCTGCCAGTGGAACTCTAAAATACTTTCAAATGCATATGGGGTGCACTGTCTTGAAGCATCAGGACATCATAGATTGTGTTCAGCATGGTCTGGAATTGCCTGTTCATCTGTGTCTCCTAAGTCAAAATATCTGTTCTGCAGTAGATTTTTCTTTCCTTCCTTCTTTCCTTCCTTCTTTCCTTCCTTCTTTCCTTCCTTCCTTCCTTCCTTCCTTCCTTTCTTTCTTTTTTTTGAGATAGAGTTTCTCTGTAACTTTGGAACCTGTCCTTAAACTCACTCTGTAGACCAGGTTGACTTCGAACTCACAGAGATCCACCTGTCTCTGTCCACCAAGTGCTGGGAGTAAAGGTGTTTGCCACCACCGCCCAGCGACATTTTCAAGAGTTTGTTTCACACCTGTGGACTGCCAATTTGAGGCCAGTCAGAGCCATTAGCAATTTTGCAGCTAGCCCAGACTACATAGTGAAATGATATCTACAAAAAAGGGTGTGGTCTGGGAAGATGGCACAGTTTACCATGGAAACACCAGAGTGGTACCCAACACCCAAGTGATCTCAGCACTGCAGAGGCAGACAAGCGGGTGGGTGTGCTCACACATGCCTGTGCTCCCAGCACTACAGAGGCAGAGACGAGCAGATCTCTGGGGATTGCTGATGCTGACCAGCAGCTTGGCTTAATCCATAAACCCCAGGACCTACTGAAGGACCCTGTCTCAAAAAATAAGGTGGGCAGTACTTGAGGAACAGCACCACAAATGACCTTTGGCCTCCACACACAGGCTGCTCATATATCTGCATACAATCATGTACTTATAGAGTTTATATTTAGTTAGAAGTTGAAATAAATATCTCGCAGGCACTGACTTACTGGATTTAATTCTGGGCACATCCACCACGGTTCCATCCCACCCAAGTGACAAGCCTGAACCTGGTTTTCATTTACAATTTACAGTGTTGTCATCGTCCATAAACAGCATTAACACAAAACCCTTTATGCTCTAGGAGAGCCTCATCATTGTGTCCCCAGCACTGGCCAAGGGCTGTTAAGAGTGTACCACTCTTGCACAAGGACCAGAGTTGAAGTCTCAGCACCCACGTCAGCTGGCTCACAACTGCCTGTAACTCTAGCTCCAGGGGATCTGATGCCTCTAGCCTCCGTGCGTACTCATGCATGTCATTTACACACATGTACACATGCATGTTATCAAGACATGTACACATGATTAAAAACAAATAGTAAAGTATGATTTCTCCTAATGAATTACCCCTCTGGCTAACGGTGGAAACTAGTGATAGCATCTCTAAGCAGAAGAATTAGCACCAAATGATATGATCTTGCAGATTAACTTTATGGAATATCGGCTGCCAAAATGATGCTTTGCCCTTTTCTTGAAATGGGGTCTCACTATGTAGGCCTTGGCTGTCCTGGAACTCATGTAGACCAGGCCAGCCTCAGACTCATAGAGTCTGCCTGCCCCTGCCTCTTGAGTGCTGGGGTTAAAGCTACTAGGCCCAGCCATTTCTTTGTCTATTAAAATAATGCTTTGGGGTGTGGTAGCTCCTGTGTTATAATCCCAGCACTTAAGAGACTGAGGCAGGAGGAAGGTTGTATGTTCAAGGCCAGCCTTGCTTCTGTCTTAGATGCTTTCCTTTTGCTATGATAAAATACCATGACCAAAAGCAACTTAAAGTCAAAAGAATTTCTTTCATCTTTAAGTTCCAGAAGGATAAATAAACCAAGATTCATACCAAATACAAATTATTCATCTCTATAGCATATCCCCCTTTAAATGAAAACAAACATTTGTAAGCAATATTTTGGAATTTGGGCATAGTTCTATCCAAACTGCTTCCTGATGTTTGTTGGGCAAAGTAATTTTGAGGTTTGTGGAGACCTTTCAGGAGTTTTGGTCCATCAAACCACATTAGTCTGGAAGGAATTCATAGGTTCTCATCCTCTGTGGAAACAAAAGCAGAACCTCTTTTCCAAAACAACATATCCTTAGATCCAAATTTTGAAGTTAAGATATCTTTGAAACTTCTATGTTGGTTTAGTATAGCAGCCCATACAATGAAATGTCTCTCTGTACTAAGCTCCTTCACAGTCAAAACATTTAAAGAATACACAATAATATACATAATCCATACTCTCTGTGTATAGTCTATCTTTACATGGCTTATTTTTCTTACTCTATTACTTTTTCTATAAGTCTAATATTTATTTTATTATCTTTACTCCTTTAATCTATGACTGTATTCTCTTATAATTGTCTATACTCTTTTCTCTATCTCTCAAGCCTATGTATATTTATTCAGCACTCTGACCCATTTAGAGGTCTTTTTCATTTTGATTTGTCTTTTATTTCCATTTATTGCTTTCGTATCTGTATTACTTTTTGATCAGAAGCACTTTTTAAACATTTAAACGCTAAGTGGGTGTGGCTAGACCAACTCTGCAGTCCTGCCTGCTTGCTCCACCCAGTCCAACATGGCAGAGGCATATTCACTGCCTCTGAGAGCCCTGCATATTGCCCCAGCTTCAGGGTTGCCATGGGTTTGTGTCACCATTAAGCAACTTGTAACAGGCTGCTCACAGATTCTATTTAAGTGCTCAGCCTCCTGAAAAAGCCAGAGCTGATCATGCAACTAGCCCAGACCAGTAAGCCTTCCCCTAAAGAAGCCGCTGCCAGTGGTGAGTCAGGAAGATCTCTCTTAAAGGAGCTGCAGTGTCCCTGCTCAATGCCAGCAAACAGAGACCTTTCAAAAAATGTGGCTACCTAGAAGATGTGCTAAACTCTGTTCCTTTGTGTCTAGAATTTCTTTCCAAGCTCCCTCAGGTTTTATGTGGATGTAGTTGCTCCACATTGGCATGCCAATTGGTAGGCAGAGGCTGTTTATTTCCCAGCTACCCAGACCCAAAATAATCACACAGACACACAGACACTATATTAATTATAACACTGCTTGGCCTATTACCTTAGACTATTAACTAACTCTTGCATTAAATTAAGCCCTTTATATTATTTTGTATTTTACCATGAGGCTTACGGTTTACTGGTAAAGTTCTGGGGCAGATGTCTTTCTCCTTCGGCAGCTACATGGCGTCTCCTTGACTCCACCTAATTTTTTCCTCTATCTCTGCTTGGATTTCCTTTCCTGGCTCCATTCTGCCCTGCCATAGGCCCAAAGAAGCTTCTTTATTAACCAATGGTAATAAAACATATTCACAGGATACAGAGGGGAATCCCACATCACTCATCCAACCAGTCTAGGATAGAATTATCATGTGTCTGTGCATGTGTCTGTAAGGGTGTTCCTAGAGAGATTTAACTGAGAAGGGAAGGTTCACCCTAAATGTGGATGGTCCCATAAAAATCACTGAGCTTCCTGGCTGAATAAAAAGAAGGGAGCTGAGAACCAACCTTTGTGTTTTGTTTCTTCCTGACTGCAGAAGAAGTGTGACCAGCCACCTCAGGATTTTGCTGCCACATTCTCTCTGTCATGATGGGTCATATCCTCAAACTGTAAGCCAAAATGAACCTTCTTTGTCGGAGACTGCTCGTTCGTTTCCCAGCCACCCAGACCTGAAATAATCACACAGAACTGTATTAATTACAGCACTGCTTGGCCTATTAGCTTATACATATTTCTAGATAACTCTTATATCTTAACTTAACCAATTTCTATTAATCTGTGCATCACCACAATGTCATGGCCTATGGGCAAGGCTCCAGCACCTGTCTCCCCTGGTGGCTACATGGCATCTCTCTGACTCCACCTGCTCTCTCTCTCTCTCTCTCTCTCTCTCTCTATATATATATATATATATATATATATATATATATATATATATATATACACACACACACACACATACATATATATATGCTTGTCTTGCCCTATTCTTCATTGCAATAGGCCCAAAATAGATTCTTTATTAACCAATGGTATTTACAGCATACAGAGAGGATGAAGAAAAAGTAGGCAGAGTGAAAGAGAAGCCATATAGAAGCCTCAGGAGACAGATGCTGGGCACCAGACAGAACCTTATCAGTAGGCCACAACTACATGGTGATACACAGATTAATAGAAATGGGTAAATTTAAGATATAAATGTTAGACAGGAATATGCCTAAGCTATTTGCCAAGCAGTATTGTAACTAATAGTTTCTCTGTGATTATTTGGGGCCTGGGTAGCCGGGAACACATGAGCAATCTCCGCCAACACTCCCTTGCTTTAATTTCTTTTGTCTGGAACTTTGTTACAACCCAGAAAAAGAGCCAATACAAGTGGCATTTCTATTCTCAGTTCACAAATAGATGTTCACAAGTACCAAAGTGGCCATGGTCCTACCACTGCTGGGGTCATGGTTGGACTCTGACTCCTGAGTCCTTCCCATCAGCACAATGGTTCTAGAAGACAGCTGGCTGTACCTTCTTCAGGACTTCTACCATAGAGCCGAGCAAATGGGGGATCCAACAAGTACCCAGGAGTCGTGTGTGATGATGTTCCATGTGGTAGAACATGGCATGGTTGATCTTTTGGTTCTCAAATACATTTCTATATTTAATAAATAGTAATGAAAAGCACACAGTCCAATATTGGTGCATTCTATTTTGTTCCAGGGGCACCAATATTTTACACTATTGTATTTTGTATGCTGTCTGTCTCTTTCATATATGTAGAATATCCTAAATGGAGATAGTAAATGCTGAAAACGCTAAATATCAATGAGAGTTCAAGTGAAGTAAAATATATACCTTTGAAGTGCTATAGAGTATTTTCCAATTAATTTATTATTGCGTTAGCGTTTCAGAGTCTCCTCACCTCGGATAGAGCACCAATGAGACCAAAGGAAGGATTCTTCCGAGTCCGGCATGGTGAAACAATGGGGTTGTTGGACTTTACCCACAGGAACATAGATGACCTCAGAACAGCTGTGTCACCCAAGAGTCTCGCCCCAGCATGGATGACAGCTTCCCCATAGCTGCACGGATGGGATCTCCTACCCTCAATATCACTTTCAGATAACCCTCCACTTTCTATACTCCATTAAGCCTCGAACCACTGTGCATCTGGGGCAGAATTCTCATGAAAATGAGGGAGAGAGAGAGAGAGAGAGAGAGAGAGAGAGGAGAGAGAGAGAGAGAGAGAGAGAGGCAGGAAGGAGTGGATATAATGCCTGGTGAGAGTCCCATGGGCCTCCCTAAGTTCTCCTTTAGGAAGGAACGTCAACAGACCTGGTGTTCTTGTTGAGGGTTTCTTGTAGGCAATCAGACCTGCTCTCAGTTAAGATGACAACGGCAATGTACACCCAGCAGACAGTGTTTCACAACACTTAACAGATTTTGTTCAAAATTATAAAGATAATCTAACTCAAACATTAGTTTGATTTTTATTCTTGAGGAAAATTTGCGTTTCGTAAGCAATTCAATTTTGTCCTTTAAAATAGCCACACTATGTCTTCTGTTGGGCTTTAAACAGCACAACAATCAAGTGATGTCTCTGTTTCTGCTCCTACTTCCGCATCTTTCTCCACTGTGGAGAAAAATCAACAACTGTTATAGAAAGATCAACACCACTTTTTCCTCTTGGAGGGAACTCTGACTTGGATAGTGCTTGGGGAAGGTCATGGCTTTAACCTTCAATAGCAAGTTTATTCTGCAGATGAACTTGGATGTTGAACAAGATCTATCCTGGAATTTCCATGGTGCTACTTAGTGACTCTAGGAAACAGGGTGAAAACTTAAATTCCAGGTAATACTTGTCATCCATCAGTAAAGTAAGTGAGCAGAATAGAAAATAAAAGGTAGTTCTACAGTATTTGAGGCTCAGCTTTCTAAAGTCTTGTTATTATGTATCCTGACCTTCTAGATCCTGGGGGAATTGTATAAGAGAGGAACTGTGAACTCCATCCTCTGATCCCAGGATTCCTTGCCAGTCATTTTTACTGCTCTGATTGAATGGAATTGCAAACTGTCCATCATGGTAAGTGTTGGTTGTCTGTGTCTTACAGATTCTGAAACTAAGGTTTTAGGGGTGAGTAGCTGGCCTGAATCCTATGCCTAATGATAAAATTGTTTGGCAGTTCACTCGTTGACAAAACATCTGGGTATAATAATTAACCATGTAAAGAAATTTCCCTCATTGACAAAACATCTGGGTATAGTAACTAACGATGTAACAGAAATTTTGGGGAGAGAGACATGCAAAGAGAATACTTTTAGAACTTTTCACCTGTGTTATATGTGTGCATGCTCAAGACCTTGAGAAATCTCAGGAGAGGTTTTATGCTTTTCAGGGCAGACAGGCCCATGAAGGTACGGCTTTTTCAGCATCTAATGAGATGATCATGTGTTTTTTCTACAGTTTGTTTATATGGTGGATTACACTGACAGATTTTCATATGTTGAACCATCCCTGTATCTCTGGGGTGAAGCAGAGTTCTTGGACTCAGTTTACTAGTATTCTATTGAGTATTTTGTATCAATGTTCATGAGTGAGATTGGTCTGCAATTCTCTTTCTTAGTAATGGCTTTCTGTGGTTTGGGTATCAGAGTAATTGTAGCCTCATAAAAAGAGTTTATCAATGTTCCTTCTGTTTCTATTCTGTGGAACAATTTGAGGAGTATTGCAATTAGTTCTTCTTTGAAAGTCTTGCAGAATTTTGCACTGAAACCATCTGGCCCTGGGTGTTTTTTTTTGAGGGGGGGGGGAGACTTTTGATGACTGTTTCTATTTCTTTAGCAGTTATAAGTCTATTTAATTTGCTTCTCTGGTCTTGATTTAATTTGGGTAAGTGATATTTATCCAGGTCCATTTCCTTTAAGTTTTCCAATTTTGTGGAGTACAGGTTTTTGAAACATGACCTAATAATTCTCTGGATTTCCTCCATGTATGTTGTTATGTTCCCCCTTTTCATTTCTAATTTTATTAATCTGGATATTCTCTCTCTGCCTTTTGGTTAATTTGGATAAGATTTGTCTATTTTGTTGATTTTCTCAAAGAACCAACTCTTTGTCTCATTAATTCTTTGTATTGGTTTCTTTGTTTCTATTTTGTTGATTTCAGCTCTCAATTTGATTATTTCCTACTGTCTAGTCCTCCTGGGTGAGTTTGCTTCTTTTTGTTCTAGAGTTTTCAGGAGTTATGTTAACTCACTGGTGTGGGATTTTTCCAGCTTCTTTGTGTATACATTTAGCGCTATGAAATTTCCTCTTAACACTGCTTTCATTGTGTCCTATAAATTTGGGTATGTTGAGTGGTCATTTTTGTTGAATTTTAGGAAGTCTTTAATTTCTTTTTTGACCTAGTGATGATTCAGGTGAGCACTGTTTAATTTTCATGTGTTTGTGGGCTTTCTGAAATTAGTGTTGTTGAATTCTAATTTTAAGCCATGGTGATCTAATAAGATACATGGGGTATTTCCATTTTTTGTATCTGTTAAGGTTTGCTTTGTTACTTAATATGTGTCAATTTTTGAGAAGGTTTCCATGAGGTGCTGAGAAGGTATATTCTTTTATGTTTGGGTAGAAAGTTTTGTAAATGTTTTTTAAGTCCATTTGAGTCATATCATCTGTTAGTTCCATATTTCTCTGTTAATTTTCTGTCTGACTGATCTGTCCAGTGGTGAGCACGGAGTGTTGAAGTCTCCCACTATTAGTGCGGGGTTTAATGTGTGATTTAAGCTTTAGTAGTGTTTCTCATGCAGAAACTGAAGGTTCCAAGAGATGAAGTTAGAAGTTGCAATGGCTGGCCCTGGGTCTCGGTCCTCTGATAAGTCAGCTGCTGTCTTCATTCAGCTCCACTGGCATGCTGTGAGTACACCTGCCCCTCCCCTGACACAGTACTGTAGATACTCCATCACAGTCCCCTTACTCCTGTGAGGTCATCTTCCTACTGAAGATTATTTTTACCCCACAGCCACACTTAACATCCTTCGTGGTCCAGATATTGTCTTTGTGATTATTTGTGAGCTATACCAAGTTTTCACAGTCTGGAACTGACCTGAACTTCAGATGTTACTACCCAGTCCTCTCTCTGCAGGAGCCTGCACTGTCTCAGAAGAACACAATGCAAAGACTCTTCCTACTCAC
The DNA here is from genome assembly GCF_903992535.2 of Arvicola amphibius. Taxonomy (NCBI): domain Eukaryota; kingdom Metazoa; phylum Chordata; class Mammalia; order Rodentia; family Cricetidae; genus Arvicola; species Arvicola amphibius. Next base: position 183,691,202 of record NC_052049.1, read on the forward strand.
TCCCCTTCTCTCTCGTAGCGATTAATTTCATACTTCAACAATTTAACTACTGACAACTGTCAGACTGTTGACAAGTGTCATAGTCTCTGAATGGAGGGTGTGTTCATCAGGCCCTTGTGCAATGACCTGTGCCTTGAACGGTGACCTAGAACACGTGCATGTTTGCTGCCACAAACAGTTGCTTTGCCTCCTGGACAAGGTGTGTCTCATATGCTCTTAAATGTGTTTCCTACATTTCATTGTTCATTTGGTTGCTAAGATTAAAGAGTCTGTTGGAAATATAGACTATCTAAGTTCTGCCAGACTCCTATATCTAGATGTAAGCATTTATACTTAATTAGTGGGTGCCATGCCCATGCGTGCTCGCTGACACGGAAGTCAGAGGACAACTGCCTGCTGTTCCACGATGTGGGTCCTAGGGATCAAACTCCAGTTGCCAGGCTTGGTGACACATGCCTTTATCCACTGACCCTCCTTACAAGTGACCAAAATTTCTTTCTCATCATTTTGAAGGCTGAGGAATCCGAGGTGAAGAGGCTGGCGGTGTCTGCTTTCTTGCTGTTGTGTATGTTGGGAGGGACAGAGAAGCTCTCCTGGGCCTACTCTACAGGGCACTAATCCCATTCTTAGGGCTTCAGCCTCATGACCTAGTCACCTCTGAAAGGCCCCTTCTCCCGTTACTCTCACAAGAGGGACAGGGTTTTAACACAACAATTTGGAGGGGAGGACACAGATACTGAGATCACGGCAGTTTGTGTAGAGTGTCCACCCATACCCCTCCCCAGAACAATCTCTGTTTATGTCTGACCATAGGAAGTCCATAGGAGTTCCCTTCCATTCTGCACAGTCTTCTGGTTTGTACTGTAACATGTACTTTAATATGTACTGTAACATGTACCCTAATGTTAACAACATAGGTGTTTTATTTATTTATTTATTTATCTTTTTTGAGAAATTTGAATTACATAATACCAGCATGAGCAATTGTTGCTGGGAGGCCGCTCATTCATTCCTGGCCACTTAGACCAAAAAAATAATCTCTCAGAAACTATATTATTTGCAATACTCTTTGGCCAATAGCTTAAGCATGTTGTTAGCTAGCTCTTATATCCTTAAACTATCCCATCTCCATTAATGAGATTGTGGCCTATCATCAAAGTTTCAGCTGGCTCCAGCAGAGGCATCTGTCCCCAGGGACAGGTGTCTACATGGCTTCTCTCGACCCCACTTTCCCTCTCCTCCTTTTTCTGCTTGGAACTTGCACCTTGCCCTATTCTGCTAAGCCATTCATTAACGAATAAAAGCAAAACATAGACAGAGGACTTTCCACACAAAGCAATTGCAGTGACTTTCAAATTTTTGACCAAAATATTTGAAGAAAAATACATTTTCATCACCATCATGCTCTCTCTCATACACATACACAGACACACATATCATATACACATATACACATAGGCATATACACATATACACAGCCACACATTTACATGTACACAGATATGAATACACAGACATGCCTATACACATATACATATATACACATATACACATACACACATATACATATACACTTAACTCACATATACACATACATTCACACATACACACATACACATATATATGCACACATATATGCATATACACAAGCACAATTATGCACATAAACATGCATATATACACATATACATATGCACATACACACATATCTACATATACAGTCAGAAGGTAGAAAAGTACTGTTGCACCATCAAAAACTTGTGACTTATCTAAAAAAAAAAATCCTGTTACGTAAGCTAATGAGCCTTACATACACACAGAGAGAGAGTCTCAGGAAATAGCAGCTGGATAGTTCAAGTGTAATATTGTATATGTTTTAACTTACAGGTCCTCATTAAATTGCACAACAGGAACTTCCTTGAGGCCTGGAAGCTCACGTATAGAAAGCTCCAGAGTGTAAAATGTGAGCCCATTTAGAAAATGTTCATTGAGAAGTCAGGTGCCTGCAAAGCTGAAGAGAGAGTGGGGCTGGAGGTTCCACTTACATGGCTGCCAAGGGAAGTGGTTCTGGCTTAGCTATGGAGGCGACAGGCTGCTACAGCTGCAACCCAATATGGCCAGGTCAAATCCCCCAGCTGGCAGTAGAGCAGGGAGTCACCACATAGGCTGATTTTCCAGACATGCCCAATTCAAGAGCTACAAGGTCATGGAGATTTGCAGCAACATACACTTCTGGAGAAAAATAAAAGGTAGGTAAGACCAGATAAAGTGTGAAAAGGTCGGAGTCCCTTAGGGGACGTTGTGTGGAGAGGTGCAGGTGAAGCCTAAGATTCGGGGGGACTCTGGGATGTTCAAGATGCCAGGAACTGGCATCAGGGAGTCAGCTTAAGAGAGGCCAGGTGGTAAATGGTGGGGCTGCAGGGCGGGGTTGCGCATGCCTACTGGGCCTTTGGTGATGCCGCTGTAGGCGCCCAACGCTGGACAAGAGCTGCAGGGTTTGGTCTTCTCCCTCCAGACTCCAGTGTTGCTCGGGTGAGTCTTTCCTTGTTGCACCTCCATTCCTTTGGAAATGAAAATGGACGCAACATGCTATTGTATCACAGAAATGCATAACATGATTATTTTATTTTACAAGGGCCCACAGGGAAATTGTCTAAGTCTCAGAAGACCTTCTGGACTTCCGAACAGGGCTGGGACTGCTAAGTTTATGGGGACTCATAAGTAGGACTGGATGCATTTTGCATTACAAGATGGCCATGGGGTTTGTATTCTAAATGCCCCCCATAGGTTCACATGTTTAAACACTTGGCCCTCAGCTCCTGGCTTTGTTTGGGGAGGCTCTGGAACCTCTGAGGCAGGAGGTATAGACAAAGAAGGTGGGTCATGGGTGGGCCTTTTAGAGTAACAACACTACTTCTACCTCAAGCTTTCTTGTCAGCCATGATATGAACAAGCTACAAGTTCCTACCACCATGAATTGGGTGATAACACCATGCTGTCTTACCATAATAGGCTGTGTTCCTAAAAGTGAGCATAAGACAAATCCCTTCTCCATCTCTGTCAGGTGCCATGGCACAATTACAGGTAATATGTCCCCTGTGTAAGTGTCACAGCTCTGAAGGAAAGGGTTTCCTCTCATTTGGGAGCCAGGGAATACCACAGAGTCACACGGCACAACAAACCTGACACTAAGATTTATTGGGAAAAACAGGAGGATGGCTTCCTCTGCTCTAGCAAGAAGCAGCAAAGAACTGAGCTGGAGGCAGGCTTCTATAGGTTTCTTCTAGAGTTTTCCTGGAGTGGCAATTTCCAGGGTGGGGATTGGTGGGATTTCAAATCCTGAGCTTGGGGCGAGCTCAGCAATTGGTGGGATTTCAAGCCCCCAAATTGAGTTCAGGCTTTTTACCCTAGACCATGTCCTCCGGCTGGAAATACCAATAGCTGAAGGTGTGCTCATAGGACACGCATTGACATCTCACTGTTTTCTGCACTGAATGGCTGGTGACTACTGCCCACTGTTCGAGTTTGCTTTCCTGTTGTGATACAACCCTTTGAATAAAAAACAGCTTAGGGCCAGAAAAGGTCTACTTGGATTACACTTCTAGGTAGCAATCCATCATTGAAGGGAAGTCATGGCAGGAAACTGAAGCAGGAACCATGGAGATGTGGCTAGCTCTCTGCCTTGCTCACTGGTTCCCATAGAGTCTGGGCTCACCCTAATAGGGCTGGTGCTGCTCCCAGTGGGCTGAGCCCTCCCACACCAGCCAGCAATCAAGACAATCCCTCACAGACTTGGCCAAGCCATTCTGATCTATTCAGTCCCTTGCTGAGATGCCTTCAGAGGACTCTAAGCTTCGTCAAATTGACAGTTGACACTATGTTACTCGCCTTCTGTAAAACACATTTTCTCACCTGCTTCCTGTGGCAGAGGGCAATTGAGTTGACACAGTTTAGGCGCCTGGTCGGCATTCCAAAGGCATTTACTGTATTCCTTTTGCACCTGAACCAACGGGAGCTAGTGGAAGGTCACAGGTTTTTAATATTGCCAAACTAGTTTTCTATCCCATGACCTCTAACATTTGGCCAGTGTTTAATTTCTATTGACACAGTGTTGCCTCTGTATTCAGATAATAGAGTCATGTTTTATCAGCTTTTAATCAACACCATCAGAGCAGAACCTGTAACTTCTAAAACAAAAGAAAAAACAGAAAGTACCAACAAAAAAAGAAAAAAACCACACTTGTTACTGAGGGGAAGGGACAGTGAGGATGTCAAGTATATAATGGATACAACAGACAAAGCTTACATTTCTGTTTCTGTTCCCAAACTAGATTTTCACACACAGCCATGTCCATTAGCCAAAGATCGTCTTTTTGTTCTTAACCTTGGAAATAAAATAACGTGGTGCTCCAAGCTGAGCTGTAGGTGTTGTGTTTTAGGTGTGAAAGGAGGATGTAAATGAGTAGCCTCACTTATCCCTTTCCATATGACATGTGTGTGTGTGTGTGCGCGCGTGCTATGCAGTTATTTCTTTACCAGACACCCCAACTAAGCAATAGTGAAGAAAGACAGTACCCAGCTAACAGGGTCCTGATGCCCTGAAATCCACAAAGACCACAGATGCAGTGAAGTCAAGCCCTGTGCCCTAGGGCTGCCAGAAAGCAGCCCTTACTGCAGCTCCTGGTTTTCTTCCATTTGGTGGGGCTCTCCCTGGTGGGCACCTCCTCTGCATTGCCATCTGTGGACCCAAGGAGACCACAGAGTGAAGGAGCTATCATCTCATGGCTTTTTGGATCAATGGCTCTCAACCTCCCTACTGCTGCTACCCTTTAATATAATTTCTCGCCTTGTGGTGACCCCAACCATAAAATTATTATTATTTTTTTTTTTTTTGGTTTTTCCAGACAGGGTTTCTCTGTGGCTTTGGAGCCTGTCCTGGAACTAGCTCTTGTAGACCAGGCTGGTCTCGAACTCACAGAGATCCGCCTGCCTCTGCCTCCCGAGTGCTGGGATTAAAGGCGTGCACCACCACCGCCCGGCCCATAAAATTATTTTTGCTGCTACTTTATAACAGTGATTTTGCTACTGTTATAAATTGTAACTTAAGTATCTGTGTTTTCCAATGGTCTTAGGCGACCCCTGTGGAAGGATCATTTAACCCTTAAAGAGGTCGCGACCCACAGAACCCTACACTAGGAGATGAAAGTCTCTGTTTTGTGGAGTTGGCATCCTAGCATTGTGCAAGACCTCAAAGGTCAAGCTGGCAAGGTGGCCTAGTTGGTAGAGTTCTTTCCTTACAAGCCTGAGGGCCTGAGTCCACTCATCAGAACACACATAAAAAAGCAAGGTGGTGAGCATTTGGGGTCTCAGTGCTGTTGGTATGGAGACGGGAGGATCCCTGGGGCTCAGCCTAGCATAACAAGGGTGCTGGCTGACCTTTGGCGCTCTCTCTCTCTCTCTCTCTCTCTCTCTCTCTCTCTCTCTCTCTCTCTCTCTCTCTAAGGTCATCTTACTTTCTCATCTTTACATTGCAGATTTTGAACTCTGCCTTGTTGGTTTCTTTTATCCTGTTGAGTTTTTGTTCCTCATGGACTGTTCATGTGACTTATTCCCATCCTCTGTGTACCTGGAACCCCTTCCCCATAACTTTTTGTGTAAGGAAGATCAATTAATGGTGCTAATGAATAAGTCATTTATTCAACAAATTTTTGTGTGTATTTTGTGACCAAGACAAAGTCAATTCGATACTCACCTTCAAATCACAAAATCAAACCATCATTTCTTTTTGACCATTCTCTTCTATTTGGCACCCAAGGTTCTCAGAGCCCGCCTCTATTTCCAGACTTATTGCCACTTTCCCCCAGCCCCTTTCTTCAGTAATTATAAATTACTGAGTCTCCTCAACAATGCAAGGCTAGTTTGAGTTAGAGACAGTACTAGAACCCAGGCCTGAGTATAACCAAAGACATGAAACAACCAAAGTTTGATGTGCCTCTTCATTCAGAGGAAGCCCAGATGGGCCTACACACAATCCTTGCTCCCAAATCTGAGTGTTTTCCCTTGGGGACATTGTTCTGACCCTGTCTAGGCAGAAGACATCCAGAGAGCATTCCCCCCCTTATCTGCCCCAGGGAAATGGACAAATGCAATGTTTGAACCATTTACCCCAGAGAGTACTCACAGAGAAGTGTCACTTAAGGTTGTGGTTTGAAAGGCCCTTCTGTCTGTGTTGTGACAGACTTGCCTACTCCGCTGCGCACATGAGGTTACGAGTGCTGTTTCTTTTGATTCAGAGTCTGAGTCCTCTATAGAATGGAAGGGTTTCTGGCACACAGTTGGCAATTACGATCTATATTATCCCCATAGCATAGGTTTCTTCAGCTGAGCATTTAACTCAACAGGCATCAGGCTCCAGTGAAAATACTCGTGGCTAGCCTGAGCAGAAATAAACACACTTCTAATCAGTTTAACTGTTGACAAAAGCATGCGGTTTTCTTGCTTGGGGCCAAAGTTTTAAGTGGACTCTGATTTCTTGCAGGAACACCCCTCATTGATGGGTGAAAATAGGGTAATTACGTGTCCAATTACCAGATTTGCATTGGCAAATTGGGCCTTTGTGTGGGTAAAATCTCCAGAGTTTGGGACCAGATGAAACTTAGGGATTTTTTTTTTTTTTTTTTTGCTTTGTTTTCAGATCAGTCCTTCCAACAATACCCTGGGTATGATAACGGTCCGTCTTGCCCTCCTCGGAAGCCAGGTTGAAGACTCTTGATTCTGATGAACCAGTGAAGCAGGAACCAGAATACAATCTACAGCTTTTTCTTCCCTCCTTTCTACTCAAAATAAGAAAAAGAGGCATTTCACATTGCCCCTTTCCTTTTCTCCCGACAGCTTTTCAGGGTCGATATACCCACCAATGCGTTGTGAAGATTTCACCACATGTAACCATCAAGTTGAAAGACCACAAAACAACATTGTTCGTTCCTCCCCCAAGTCTTGGGTAAAATCTGAGACAAGTTCCAGAACTCTCAAATATCAGAGAGCCACTTATATTCATAAAATCTTTCTCCTAGTGACTAAGGTATCTTTGCTGGCATGTCCAGCTAGAGAGGAGAGGACACACTCTCTCTTTAGACACAGTTATGAGCCCCTCCTGGTCTGCACGCTGCAGCTCTAGGGGAAGCCTAAGAAGTGAGAGGTATCAAATGCATTGGGAAACAGCAGCAGGGAGGGAGAAGGACCAAGAGCCAAGAGAACAGGAGCAAAGCACAGCAAAGATTCATATGCTTGAATGGGGTCATAAAAAAGCCTAATATTCTATATGCTGAGTTTACAATAAATAAAATTTGAAACAAATTTTAACTGAAAATACAATTAATAAAAAAAAAAACCTACTGGGCTTCTGAAGTGGTTGACCGATAGCTTAGTAGATAAGCACACTTGCCAAACAATGAGGTCACCTAAGTTTGATGCCTAGAACCCACTCCCAATGGTTGTCCTCTGTCCTACACACTCATACACACACACACACACAGAGAGAGAGAGAGAGAGAGAGAGAGAGAGAGAGAGAGAGAATCCAGAACTCTGAGATTATGTTTGTTATTGGTAATTTGTCACTAATTTTAAACAGTGGTAGAACACAAACCCCGACAGCTGGAATAGAGTCAGAGTCTCTAATTCGCAGTTCCTAGCATCAGGAAGCACATAGCTGGGTGATGGTTCGAGAACAGACTAAAGGTAATCTCTAAAAGAGACCTCTTAGCAGGGCCTTCCAACAGCTTTCGCAGAGTGGCTTTTCTGCCTACCAAAGCCTTGTTTTAAAATGCAAAGGACTCCATGGCGGGGGGGGGGGGGGGGGCAGGGACGGGCATCACTTTACACTGTAGTTTAAATCATTGCTTCTCAATGTCTTCTGCATCATGGAATCCCTGCATTGTTCCAGTCACATAGTGAGCAAATTGATTGGTGTGCTTCATTGTGCATTAATCTTAATTAGTGGGTATGGGGGTAGGACCAGGTGATGCCGCTGTGGTTGGTCCATGGAACACATTTTGAGCAGCAAGAATTGTCATGTTGAATGTGTGTACATGTGTATGTGTTCATGAATATCTCTGTACATGTACATAATCCTGCCATGGTTCTTATTGTTCCCTCTAAAGATGGATGTGTGCATGAATCTGGAGGCCAGAGATCAACCTCAGGTCTCTTGCTCAGCCACTCTCTGCACTGATTTTTGAGACAAGGTCTCTCACTTTTACCTGTAATTTTAGTTCAGCTAGGCTAACTGGCTGGCAAGCCCCAGGGATCCACCTGTCTCTGCATCCTCTGCGTTGGGATTTCATGAGTTCTGGGGCAAATTCTTGGGCAAGTTCTTGACTGACAGACCACCTCTTCGCCTGCACCAAGTCATCTCCCCTCCTTGTTCCCTCAGAAATCAAAGCTTGTCTCACAATGGCGTACTGAGTAAATTCTGAGTTAATTCTCCTCCTGGCGTGTGGAGGATGTCTCATGAACAGCGTGCATCACGACCCTCCCCTGCTGACTCACGCACTTCTGAGCCCTTCTTAGGCCAGCTCTCTCGCCTACTCTCTGGGCTGTTAGCTCCGATTCTGCTCAGATGTGCTTGTGCTTCGGGCTGCGAGGGGCTTCGCTGATAATGGCATCCAAGGGCGATCAATTAGCACATTTCAGGTGTCTCTGGTCATAGGCGCCTCATGAGTCTCCACTAATGCAGTTGGATCTTTTTCTTTTTCCGAATCATTAGGCATCTCTTCCATGTTACTTTTCACTTTCCAGGCCTTCGTGGAGAAGGAGTCTATTTTAATACTTTGCCAGCACATCTGCCTGGGAGGGTAATTCAGGGAGAAACCAGGTGCTAACATTTTTTTAAAAGAACTTCATTTTTCTGAATCCCGCTAAGACATTGATCCTTTCTCCCGTCGTTACTTGAATCTGAGCATGAAGCTTTGGCATTAATAAACAGGTGTGAGGAAGACTGTGTCTGGCGGTTGACACTGAGTCTGGGAAGATGGAAGGGACTAGTGGGGAGGGGCCTTCATCTGTGGGAAGAAATTTCAGGTAGTGGATTCTGTATTTTGACCTAAATCCCAGCGTCTGAGGAGAGAGGTGCAAAGCAGCAAAGATAAGACCTAGAAACACCCGTGATGAAACACCCGTGATGTGAGCTGGGCGAGTACTCTGTGCTTCAGGGCTTCTTAAACCCTGAGGGGCACAGGGATTCTCCAGAGGATCTTGTTTAAAATGCAGAGTTGGAGCGGGGGTTGTGGCTCTGGTGTTAGAGTGCTGTCCTGTTGAATGCTCACACAGGGCGTGGAGGTGGGGGGTGGAGGGTGCAGGTCTGGTCCTTAGTATTCTATAAGAGGCACAGTGGGCATAGCTACAATCCCAGCACACAGAAATAAAAACAGGAGGATCAGAGCTGAAGTTCAAGGGCATTTTCAGCTGTATAGCCAGTTCAGGGCCAGCCTTGAGGTCAGTATGGACATCTTCAGCTGCAAGGCCAGGTCAGGGTCGGCCTTGAGGTCAACTTGAGACTGACAAAAAAAAAAGAAAGAAAGAAAGAAAGATAGTTTTCGGGTTCTATTATTTAAAGAACTTATTTACTTGTTTATTTTAATGGATATGTATATCAATTATTGAGTTTTAGGTCAGAGAGATGATGTAGGAGGGTCATCTGTCTATGTGTTACTTTCGTTGGTTAATAAAGAGACTGCCTTGGCCTTTTAATAGGGCAGAAAATTAGGTGGGTGGAGTAGACAGAACAGAATGCTAAGAAGAAGACAATGAGTCAGGTCAGACGCCATGATTCTCCAACCCGAGACGGACGCAGGTTAGGATCTTTCCCAGTAAGCCACCACCTCGTGGTGCTACACAGATTACTAAATATGGGTTAAAGCAAGATGTGAGAATTAGCCAATAAGAGGCTGAAACTAATGGGCCAGGCAGTGTTTAAATGAATACAGTTTCCGTGTAATTATTTTGGGTAAAGCTAGCCGGTGGCCGAGAGCCGGGCTGTAGGAAGCAGCCTGCAGCTCCTACTACAGAAGCTAGGCACATGCTGTCAAGCCTGACACCCTGAGCTGATCTCTGATCAACAGGGTAGGAGGAAAGAACTGACTCCCACAGTTGTTCTCCAACTATGAAAGTGCTGTGGACACCGTACACACACTCACAATCATCAATAAAATGTAATTTTTAAGGGTTTTATTGTTTGATTGTATTTTGTTTTATTTTGCTTTGGTTTTGGCCTGGCAGTTGTGGTGCATGCCTTTAATCCCAGCACTTAGAAGATAGTGGTAGGCGAATCTTTGAGTTAAAGGCCAGCCTGGTCTACAGAGTGAATTCCAGAACAACCTGGGCTACACAGAGAAACCCTGTCTTGAAAAGAGAGAGAGAGTTTTATTTTTCAGAGATGAAACGAAGTAGTAAGTGATCTCCCACCTGATCTCTGTGCCTAGGCTGCCCATGCCGGTGTCTCTCAACAGTACCTGTCATTCTCTAGGAGCCTATTTTCCTGAATCAGAAACACGAGAGTCCACTTTTCATTCTCAGGTTGCGTGGTCTACAAGTTTTAAGAAGTACATAGTGGTATGTATACATCATATTCCTATAGCGGCACGAAGACCAGCTCGTTTCCTAAGAACTCTGTGCATTTTGCCCCCTCTCTCTCTGACTCTCTCTCTCTCTGACCCTCTCTCTCTGACCCTCTCTCTCTCTGACTATGGCTGTCACCGGCTGATCCTGTCACTGTCAACACAGTTCTTCATGGCTTGGTAACGTGCGTCCTCCCCTACTGGGTAAAGTTCCTGTATACATGGACCACAGTTTGTTTATCCATTGTCCTCCCGGCTTGCTTGCTTCCAGGTTTTAATGCTGTGATAACTATCTATGTTCAAGTATTACGTGGACAAAGATGTTCAAATCCCTTCGGTAAAACAATAGTGGTCAGATAACTGGCTCACACAGTGAGTATATGTCTATGTTTATAAGAAATTGCCAGATATCTTCCCATGTGCCTGCACTATTTTACAGTGCCACCAGCAAAGAATAAGGGCCTCTTTTGTGTGCATCCTTGCCAGTGCTAGGTGTGGTGGCCAGCGCTTTAGAATGTCTCTATTCTGTCTGATATCAATGACATCTTGTTAAGTGGGTATACAACTGCTTGTTGAGAGATAATGCTGAATATTTCTTACAATTAAATATCATATGTACTTTTTCACCAACAAGACAAAAGAATGGTTCCATTGGACCATCTTGAGTGGCCCTGAACTAATTAATAAGCAACAGGAACAGGCATATAAATGCTACTCCTTCCTTAGCCCTCAGACGGTATAAGTATAGGCTTGGGCTTCCACATTGTCACCCAGGCCTCTCCATGGGATCACTGTCCAGTTGTCCAGTATGGTGACTAATCCACAGAATGTCACTTTCACACATACCCCACCCCCTTCAGTCCCTCCCTCCCACTTTGTTGTGCCCTGCCCGCTCCCCACACCCACCTCCAAAATAACCCTGCTACTACTTAAATCCTTGTCTGCTCTGAAGAACACAAATTGGAGCGGTCCAGGTGTAACAAGAAGTCAGAATAAGAGGGCAGGATCTGGCCAGGCAGAAATAGAAGGGAAGCAAGCGTTCTACTTCTAAGCCAGGGATGTGTTAACTAGGAGACAGGTTCGAAGATGAAGGAAGAAGGTAAGAGTTCTCCATTGACGTTTTCCTCACTGTTAGTTCTGTGTTAGAACTGAGAGGAGGGCAAAGGTACTCAGATGTGGGCTAGGAGATGGCTCCATCAGTCAAATATTTGACTTGCAAACAGGAGAACCTGAGTTCAGTCCCCGGAACCCATGTGAAAATATAGGCATGACAGTGTGCCATTGTAATTTCAGCGCTGGGGAGACAGAGACAGGATACCTGGGGCTCACTGGCAGCTAGCCTAGCCTTCTTGAATTCTGGGTCAGTCGGAGACCCTGTATCAAAAAGCAAATAAATAAATAAATAAATAAATAAATAAATAAATAAATAATAAATGGTGAGCCAAACCTGAGTAATGACACATAACATGGTCCTCTAGCCCCCTCCACACACCTGCATACACACATATACTTGCACACACAACATGCACATATAAACAAATAAGAAAAAGGTGCTCAGATGGTATTAGGAGTCCCCAAAAGCCTCTGAGAGAAGAGCCTGCCTTCACCTTGTCACCCTGTGGTAAGAGGAGTAAGAGAAGGAATCTGTCCTTGGCAGAAGAGGAGCTGAGGGTGGTGAGGGAGACCATGGAGCGGGCTTGCTCTCCTGGTCCGCCTCTGGTGTAGAGGGATGGCATATGTAGACCTTCCTACGGTCTGTTTGTAGACACAGAATTCAGAGAGAGAGATGGCCTGACCCTTGCCTTGGGTCAGAGTCTGAAATGTGTGAGAGCCTCATAAACATGCTCAATAGGCCACAGTCACAGTTTTTAGCAGCAAGCCAGCAGGAGGCTCCACCTGGTCAGGTTGGCTCTGATTTCCCTTCAGTTCCTACCTCTGACCTTAATCAGCCATCCAAGGCAGGGCCAGCAAGAACCCAAGTAGCATCTCCTGAGTCTCCATTGGCACAAGCACGGGTATTCCCAAAGGAGCGGAACTCTTAACCCTTCATGCATCTGAGAAACACCACACACCGAGACTGTAGAAACTAGAAGACCATAAGGGTTGCAGTTACCTGTGCTTCTCAGTGTAGAATACTTCCCCACTGGAAAATCATCAAACCAACTCTATCAGCTATAAATAAAGGCAAATTGCAGAGGAGGGCAATCTGGTGAACATCATTCTTATCACCTAAGGGGCTGGAGAGATGGCTCAGCAGTTGCAAGCTCTTCCTGGTATCCAGAGAACCCAAGCTCAGGGTCTTCGAGTACCCATGTCAGGGAGCTGACAACCACCTGTAAATACAACTTCAAGGATCCAACAATCTCTTCTGGCCTCCTCAGGCATGCAGGCAGGTACACACACACACCTTTAAAAGAAAAAATTAAGGGAAACCATTTTGATTGCTTTGGATTAGACTCAGTCAGTAAAATGCTTGTCACCTGAGTTCAGATCCTCAGCACCCACAGAAAAAGTTGGGTTCAGTGTCCTGTACCCGCAACCCCAGGACTAGGAAGACAGAGAGAAAATTCCTGGGACTTGTTGGCCAAAACAGTATATTCCATGGGAGACTGTGTCAGAAGCTAAAGAGGTAAGTGACTAAGGATGGCAGCTCAGCATCAACTCTGGCCCCAGATGAGTGTGCACACCTGTACATCAGCACTCATGCACACACATGAACATACACACACAGGATCATGGGTGATGGCTATAATTTATCAACCAGAAACTTTAACCTATGGCAAGCGCTCACAGATTGATGGCTGTTGTCACTGAGGGGACACCTGATGGTCCCAGTGGCTTTTGCTGTGATCAGGAAGTGGTAGCTAATATTGGGGGGGAACAGAAGGAACCCCAAATCTTAGCTCTATTGTTATGATCTCAGACGCCCTCCATCCTAGTGCAGCTGAAGGTTCGTGATCCTAAAAGATAGCCTTCCACTTGGTTGGAGTCATGGCTTGGCTCTGGGCGCTCCTGGACGAGAAGTGTCAGGCCAATCTGTTTCCAATCAAGCAGACCGACTGGACCAGCCAATACTGAAGAATGTGTGTCAGAGCTAACCTGTATTGAGATCTTGTTAGAATTCACTGTAGGGAAGAGTTGACGTTCAGCGTAACTAAGCCTAAACCTCAGCCAAGACTGAACTCAGAGATCATTTGCATGCTATTTCTTCCTTTGGTTCTAAATCCAACACCCACAAGAACCATAAAACAGCAACAACAAAGACCACGAGATGCAGCCGAGCGATTTCTGGCTGACTTCCTACTATTAAAGGCACATTAAGAAGGCATCGTTTTCTTTGACATATGTAGTATCTAGTCACTGGTGTCTATTAAATTTGAGCGGAGCACAAGAATACTGGAGTGTGAGGGGGAGGGGCTTGAGGAGAAATTTGCATACACATTTCCATTAGGATTAAAGACATTTAAATCCACATTACCCTTGACAGGCAGAATAATGAATGCCCCATTATGAACAAGGCTTAGCGTGTGTTGCCACCGCCTTTGGCGGGTTCAAGTCTTGCTCTGGGTGTAATATTTAGTGACTCATTTTTCCTCATGCATAGGATAATAGGCTTTAACTTTCTAAGCTTTCCTGCCAGCCCTCCCCCTGCTGAGCCATTATATTGAACTTGTAAGCAGGAAGCTCTGTCCAGCTCGCCCAGATTACCACAGCAATAGGCCCGCTGAGGGGCTGGTGTCAGGATAAGTGTTAGAGAGGGAGCTGCCCCATCTTGGCATGCTGTTCTCATCTTATTAAATACAGCTTTGTGGAAGCGGGGAGCCTGCCTCTCAGTCACACTGGCTCAAGCCTGGTCCAACTGCTACTGTCAGACAATATGAAAATAGGAACTACCACAGCTAATGGCAGGTGCTGCTTCCCAGAAGAAAAACAAAAGTCAGAGGGGCTCTTGTTAGGAGGTGACTTCAGGAGCTGGTGTGAGCGGCTCTGAGTCCAAGATCCAAGTCAGAAAGCCCAGCGCTTCGGGGAAAGGAAACAAGTGGGTTCCCCTTTAGAAGGGGCCATGTTTTAACAAATTGAAGGACGGCTCTCTGCCTTCCGGCTTCAAGTTCCTGAGGGTCTTCCTGTTTTTAGAGTATAACATTCTTATTAATTCTTAAAAATGAATTTATACAGGCGTACAATACATTTGAACATTGTGACTTTCCTCCATCCCTAAACCCTCCCACATCCACTTCCACTCTCCTGCCCCTCCCAAATTCATAGCTTTTTTCCTCCCCCCCCTCCTTTTTTAAAAATAACACATCAAGTCCAATTTTTGCTGCCCAGAAGTCATGGGTGTGGGTCCAGTCAGTGGATCTTTCTTAAATTCCAGAGTTAAGGGTAACCTGCAGCTCTTGAGACACAATCTGAAACTCTTCATCGTAGCATAGCAAGGTAGAGGCAGGGTGTAGACAGATGCCAATGCCAGACCGAAAGGATCTCAGGCTGGAAATAAGTAACTGTCTGGGTTCGAGAGTCTCTGTCTTCGCTCCAAACATCTGCCTGCATGTATGTTTTGGTTACACATTGCCGCAGAATAAACCACTTTTAGCAGCTTAAAATGTCGGCCGTTGTTAATGGTTTGGAGTGAAAAGTCCTGCAGGGACATAAATGTGAACACGTTGGTTTTCCCAGCAGTTGGAGCTGTCTAGGGAGGCTTTGGGACAGGGTCCTTCATTGGGAGAGGTGGGACCATAGGGCGCTAGAGGAAGGGCTGATTGGTTTGGGCTCCACTCCTCTGCTTCTTGGTTGGCACCACACAGCAAGAGGCCACCTCAGGCTCCTGCACCATGCCTTCCGTACAGTGATGGACTGTAGTCCCTCAGGGCCCGAGACAAACTAAAGTGTCCTTAAGTGTCTCTGTGCACTGGCAGCTAAGAGCGATACTGGAAGAGTCGAATCGGCCTAAGCCTCAGCAGAGACTGGTCTTTCACTCAGAGTTAATTCTGCTGCTGTGATGAGATTGTGGATGAGCCTGGGACACCCACAATTCTATTGAAAGTCTCACTGGGGATGCTGAGGTGGCTCAGAGAGCACATGTGCTTGCTGCACAGCCCTCCTGAGCTGAGTGAGTCCAAACCCACAGTGCAAGGAGAGAGCCAGCTCCTGAAAGTTGTCCTGACCTTTACACACTGTGTGTGGCATGTGTGAGCACACACACAAACACACCCGTGATACATGTGCATTATACATACATACACATTCACCATACACAGATATCATATATACACCACACACATCATATGCACACACATACCATACACACATGTTATACACACATACATACCATAAGATTAAAAAAATTTAAAATCTTGCTAGCATCTTGGTAAGAATGGATGGAACCTCCACTGGTGAGAAAGGCTCTTGGACCTCTCCATCTCTCCCTCTCCCTCATCCCCCACTATGATGGTTCGTGAAGTCTCTCTAGTCAGATAACTAGACATCTGACTTTGTGACTTGGGGCTAATGGTCTCAAAAGCCTAAGCCTTGGGTACTCAAGAAACCATGGAACTGAATGGGAGGAGGGGATACTGAAGGACATGAAGAACCAGGAGCAGGACATCCTTTAGTCTAAGTATCCATAAGTCTGTGATACTGAGGAATCAGTCCTGAACCATGGCATGTGTACACTAGAACCCATGGAGGTCCCTGTTGCTAAAACCCCTTCCCTTGGGAAAATGTAAGCAATATCTACCCTTCCTCCTAAGGTTCCAATGACCTTAGTGCAATTCCACTGCAGTTAGTTCACTCTGGAAAACCAATGAACTACTTTTGCAGAGCTTAGCTGAGGAGTTAGCTACAGGAGAGGGTGGTCTTTATCCACCTGGGAGCGGCTGTCCCCATAGCTGCACAGGTGATGTTCCCTCCCTTAGTCCCCTAGCTGTGTACTCTGTCAGCCCCTCCCTGAGATCATGTGCAGTTAGGGCAACACTACAACAAGGGTAGGGAATATCGTGACCCTCCCAGGATGTAAGCAATCAGCAAGCCCAGCTGGGTTGATCTTTTGCAAGCAGGCACAGCACACCAGATCTCCCCCAGATTGTGGTTTGGTTTGAAGGATAGTCCTATATAACCCTCACCGGTAGGTAGAGATTCACCTTACTCCACAAATGTCCTCATCCATGTGCAACCCTGTGCTCTCTTACTCGACTCTGACCCAAGAGCAAATGATTCTCCTGTTGCTATGTTGACTGGTGTAGCTGTTAATCCTCCGTAGTCCCTACTCCTTCCCTTCTAGCTTTTCTCCCTCCCTACCCACTCCTGTCTTCCTTTCCCTCCCTCCCTCTTTTTTCCTTTTTGTTCTCTTCCTTCCCTCTATTCCTCCACCTCTATCTCCTTCCCTCTTCTCTCTTTCTTTCCCACAGGCTCATAGTATCTGGCAGACTTTTCAATGAAGCAGGAAATTTGAAGGACTGCCCTGCTTTGTTTTGACAAAATTCATCAGTTGCTTTTCTTTGTGTCCTACAGAATATCTGATAGATTCTTCTGTGAAAAAGGAACCCTGAAGGACCATCCCACCTTGTTTTGGCAAAGTTTGCAGTGGTCACTTTCCTGTGGGTCCTGCATGTCCAGTCTACACAGTACATAGCCAGCAACCAAAGGTAAGAGCAGTCTCTTTGCTCACTGGCTAGCCATGCCACAACGAAAGCAAATTCCATAAGGAGTTTCTTCAAACCCACATTTTCTCTGAAGTAAATTGGTGCTTCCAGGAGCAGATGTGTCTCACCATCATGAGTTAAGTTAACAAAATATTTTAAATGCCATATTCTATAGATCTTTGAAGTATTTGAAGACCATCTATCTAAAATATTACAATATTATCTAGAAAACATACCTAAGCATATCTACAAATTTGATTGTTGTAGATGGCTACTGACCTGTGTTTCTCAACTACTCTAAATTGTTCATAATAAGAGTTTTCTAGAATTTTACCTTAAATTTTTAAATTAACTACATAGGTACAATACCCTAAAAAGAGCAAAAACATATATACAATATGTTGTAACAAAAATAACCTTATATTGGTATCAATATACAAAATCTTTTAAACAAGTGTAGAAACACATATACAGTGCATTATAACAAAAATTATCTTAAATTTGTATCAATATCCAAAGTCCTTTAAACAAGTATAAAAGCATATGTATAAAGTAACAAAACTGATTTTGAATATGTACACATATACCAAAATCCATGCCAATGCAAAATATTTGAGATTAATAGTTTTCTTTTAATCCTATATTCCTATTTTCCCCTAAATATAACAAACATCCATGACCCACAAAATAACCAAAGACCACCCACATGTGTTCTAGACTGCTTCCTGCTGAATGTGGGCAAAGTATTTTTAGGGTCCCAGAGAAAAAATATGAGATAATAGCCAAGTCCTGGTAAGACCAGTTATAACTGGTAGATATCACCTGTCAAGTTTCAGAAGGTCTTCCCTGATCAAACCAAATCCACATCAACCTGGAACAAATCCACAGGGCTTAGCCTGGCGTGTTTCTTGCCAGCTTTTCTTAAATTAACCTG
Source organism: Arvicola amphibius (assembly GCF_903992535.2). Classification (NCBI taxonomy): domain Eukaryota; kingdom Metazoa; phylum Chordata; class Mammalia; order Rodentia; family Cricetidae; genus Arvicola; species Arvicola amphibius. Next base: position 183,709,390 of record NC_052049.1, read on the forward strand.
CCAACCTTTCCCCTCTGGGCTTTTATCTTTTTTACTTCTATATATCTTACTTTCCTTCTTACTCCATGGCTGGTTGGGTGATCCGGTGGCCAGGTGGCAGGCTTCTGATGTCCTCCTCTCCTTGTTCTCTTTTGTTCTTTTCCTTGGTTCTCCTTCTATTTATACTTTCTGCCTGCCACCTCTACCTATCCTTGCTCCTGCCTCGCTATTGGTTGCTTGGCTCTTTGTTAGGACCATCAGGTATTTTAGACAGGCAGGGTAACACAGCTTCACAGAGTTAAACAAATGCAGCATAAACAAAAGTCACACACCTGAAAATAATATTCCCCAACATATTATTTTTAGTTTTTATGAATAGATACCTTTAATTTCAGTTTTAATTTCTAATTTAATGAATACTAATAAACAAAATCTACATAAAAAAAACCCCTTTAAGACTCCTCACTGACTCTTAAGAATTTTAAAGCTGGTGAGATGGATAAAGGCACTTACTGCTATGCCTGACAACCAAAGTTCAACCCTGGAGACCTAAACAGACAAAGGGAAAACCTGACTCCCGGGAGTTGTCCTCTGACCTACACACACACACACACACACACACACACACACACACACCACACACACCACACACACACACACCACACACACACCACACACACACCACACACCCACACCACACACACACACCACACACACATCACACACCACACACACATCACACACCACACACACACCACACACACACACCACACACATACACACCACACACACACACCCACACACACACTAAATGAATGGAAAATTAAATATAAATTTTAACTGAAGAATAAAAAAGATTCTTGAGACCAAAATGTTGGGGAAATCTTTGTACATTTTATAGATGAGATTGTGGATGCATGCCCGAGGAAGGTTCCTCTTCTCTTGGAGAAACGCTATAAGCAGTTTTTAGTTCAGGGCTGGAACATTTAGAGTTTTAAGGAAGTCCAGGAGTGGTTAAATGATTCAGCATTCCTTTCGCCTACGAGAGGTCTCCACACGCCACATTCATAACAAGCTGTGGAGTTTGTGTTTTCATTTTTAAATTTTTGTTCTTTAACGTGTGTGTGCATCACTGTGGTGCACACCGGCTGTAAGTGGTTCATGCTACGGCCAGAAGGGTGTGGGATGTGTGGAGCCTGGTTAAATCTGGTTAAACCTGGAGCTGAGTTAAAGGCAGCTGGGAGCCGCCCCACAAGGGTGCCAGGAGCTGACCTCAAGTTGTCTGCAGGACAAGTACACACTTTCAATTGCTGATCTCTCTCTCTCCAGCCCCTTTGCTCAGTTTTTGAAACTTTTATGGGGCTGCTGGTGGGTGGGGATGTGGTGGGGCGGGGCCACAGTGTGCCTGCGAAGGTCAAGGACAACTTGCAGGAACCGGTTTTCTCCTTCCTTTGCCTGGGTCCCAGGGACTGACTTTAGGCTTGGTGGCAGCACCACACTTCCCAGCCATCTCAGAAGCCCCAACATTTGTCTTCCTAGTCATTCTAGTAGCTTTAGCTTGAGCTGGAAACATTTTCTGGATTAAATGCTGGCATGCCCTTTTTGTTTCTGGTGTTATTTGCTTTTGTTTGTTTGAGTGTAAAATGCCTCAGTGAAAGAGTCACAGATGATCAAGCTTGGTCCTTTCTGCCTGTCCAGATTGTCATCCTACTGAGCAGGAGAGGTTGATAATGATTAAGCACATACTAAAAGCATAGTCCAGTCAGACCACAAGTCCCATTTCCTCTTTTGAGCTGTTGTTGAGTGGGTTAATATATGGCATGTATGTTGCTTCAGTAAACAGCATTAAGGTGGTCAGCATGAGGCTCAGTTATGGCGGAATGAAGTCTGGTGAATCTGAGGTCTGATCCCACTAATTTTGTCCTTGGCAGTATGCTGACCATAAAATCTACATTTCAGCATGGATCCCGGGGAGGAACAGGGTTGAGATAGTTTGCTTACTTATTAAAATAATAAGGCAAAGTGTTTCTCATGCAGTTTGCTTCAAACAAGTTAACGTTTCTGTGCTTACCTCCAGTCACACAGATGGCCAAGGAGGTTTCAGAGGGCAGACTGTGGTCAGAATGTTGAGCCATGCAGTGTAAGATTCCCAATGGGAGTCATGTGTGGCACAGATTGGAGAATTCTTCCCCAAAGCCAATGCTTTGTGCACCAGGGAGGAACTCGGCTACCTCCTCACGTCTCACCGTTCTCTCTGTCCAAGTGACTGAGCTGTCAGGATGCAACAGACATCCGCGCTCCATCCTGGTTCGTGGAAAGCCCCACCTGATGCCTGTGCTCATGTCAACTTGACACATTTAGAGGAGGGAACCCCAACTGAGAAAACGACTCCCCACAACTGGGCTGTAGGCAAGCCTGTAGGGCATTTCTTAATTAGTGATTGACGGGGGAGGGCCCAGCATTGTGGGTAGGACCATCCCTGGGCCAATGGTCCTAAGTTCCATTAGAAAGCAGGATGAGAAAGTCAGGGGGAGCAAGCCAGTAAGCAGCACCTCTTCACGCCTCTGCATCAGCTCCTGCCTCCAGGTTCCTGCCCTGTTTCAGTTCTTTTCTTGACTTCCTTTGATAATGAACAGGGTGGTGGTTTGAATGAAAATGGCCCCCTATAGGTTCCCGGGAGTGGCACTATGAGGAGGTGACCTTGATGGAGGAATTGTGACCTTGATGGAGGAAATGTGTCACTGGGAGTGGGCTTTGAGGTTTCAGATGTGGAAGCCAGGCCCAGTGTCTCTCCACATGCTGTCTGCCAATCTGGACATAAAATTCTTGGCCACCTCTCCAGTACCATGACTGCCTGCATCCTGCTATGCTTCCCACCATGGTGACAACAAACCAAACTCTGAACTGTAAGCCAGCCCCTATTAACTGTTTTCCTTGATAAGAGTTGCCATGGTCACAGTGTCTCTTCACAGTAACAGAAACCCTAACTAAGACAAATAATGGTCTAGAAGTGTAAGCCAAATGAATCCTTTCCTTTCCAACCTGCTTTTTGGTCAGGGTGTTGCAGCATAACAATAATAACCCGAACTAAGCAATACTTGTCTCTATTTTCACCCATTGGACAAAGAAACTGTGGAAGAGGTCCCTGCATCCCTAGACTATGAGAGAGCTGTAAAGGGACCCACTTTCCATATCAGACAGACACAAAGCAAGAGATGAATCCGTGCAACGTTAAGTTAATGAGACGCTGACATCGGAACAGCGAGCACTCCTTCCAGCGCTCTGTAAATTGGCCAGAGCATTAACTCTGGTGCCTCTCAGGTGCTAAGTCCATGTTAAAGATGACAGAGGAAAAGAAAATAATGGATTAAATAGTAGTTGAGGGAAGGGGCAAGGAAAGTTAATTCCTTTATAATACGGCTCTGGTCCAACCTGTACAAGGGAAGCAACGTGACTTCCTTTCTCCTCAGGCTGGAAAGGTGTCTCTCCCCTTGTGGGCCTGTTAAAGGTTGCAACAGCTGGAAAGGGGATGGTCTAAGGTTGTTATTAGTAGTCTGTTATTCTCTTTTCCTTATCAATTCCTCTCCCTTAAATGATTTTATTGCTGTAACAGCAATGAATCAGTAGCCCCTACCCCCCAAAATCAAATCAAACCAAAACCAAGCAAAACAATAACCATATTAAAAACTAATATTCCCTGAATTTTAGTTGAATCTGAGAAAGACAGTCTATAGCAAGGTAAACACTAAAGACAGAATGAGTTTCTGCAGAACGCTGAGCAGCCTAACCCCATGTATTCACTGCTTCTCACCTCCTTAATAACCCACAAACTCAATCCTTCTCACAGAAAACCCAGCAGTCTCACCCGACTCCCCCACCAAGAGTTCCTAGCCAGGAGCTGCAATGAGGTCTCCCGGAGGGAGGGCCAGCTCCCCTCATGCCCGTTGAAGATGTTACATATCTGCTGAGCAACCCTTGTCAACAGCGAGCGTCTCTCCGGACACAGTTCTCGGGGTTATTCAGTACACTTATGTCTTTTTGTTTTCAATTAATCCTCTCTCCCAAGAAAATGTGCTAATCTGTACTGGACCCCCCCCCCCCGTCACTGGTGTGAATTCTCTGAGTTTTAGCATTTCTGAAAGCATCTTACGTGTTCTTAAAATGTTATCGTTTAAGTGTTAAGCCCAGAACAGAGGCTGGGAGGTGGGCTGAAGCCAAAATTAACTCTTTGTGTTTCGGATAAGCCAGTTAGAACTGGAGTGGAGACTGTAGATAAATTATGGTAGACTGATGACTATACCATGAAGCCATGGTTTTCAGATAAGTTAATCATAGTACATAGAGATAATAGTACGCCTAGATGGATTCAATACAGGAACGGTGTTGAAGAGCACTTGCCGTTACTCCAGAGGCCCTGAGTTTGGTTCCCAGCTCCCATATCAGTCCACTTGCAACCAATTGAACTTCAGGGGATCCAATCCCCTTTTCTGGCTGCCATAGACACTAGACAAAGATACATATATACACCATTAAAAATAATTTTGTTTTGTTTTGTTTTTTGAGACAGAATTTCTCAGTGTAGTGGCTGTCCTGGAGCTCACTCTGTAGACCAGGCTGGCCTCACACTCACAGAGATCCCCTTGCCTCCGCCTCCTGGGTGCTGGAATTAAAGGCGCGCGCCTCCGTCGCAGGTGAAAATGAATCCTTTTTAAAAGATTAGGTGCAAGTTGGCCTTCAGACCCATAATTCTGGTACTTGGGAAACTGGAGCAGGAGGATCACAAGTTTGAGGTCAGCTTGGATTAGATTATAAGACCTGTCATACACGTACCAAAAAAACCCAAATCAACCAGAAAGAAAAATAAAATTACCTTGTTTTCTGAAAAGAGATAAAAATAGAGATCATCTAAAAGTGAAATAACTCAAAAAGGCGGGTGAAGCACTCCTTCTCTTGTTTGTGGGTTTCCAGTTTCACAGAGACAAAATCATTTACGTGTGCGTAGATGTCTATAATGACACAATGAAGGAATAAAAACACATTGTGGGTTTTGTACTGTGCTTCAAGCAATTGATAAACACCCTGTAGCTGTTTATTTTTTCCTTTAAGAAAATTGCATGCTTGGGGGGGGGGGTGTACACATTGGTGCAGGTGCCCATCGAGGCCGAAAGGGTGTGGGGGATGTCAGATCCCCTGGAGTTACAGTGGTTCTGACCTACCAGATTAGTTACTAGGAACTAAACTCTGGTCCTATGCAAGAGTGGTGTGTGCTCTTAACCAGTGAGCCATCTCTTCAGCCTAAGCATCTTGTTGATGCTGCTGTTGTTGCTATTGCTGCTGTTGCTGCTGCTGCTGCTGTTGAGTAATGAGAGACACTAAGCTACCCAGTCTCTAAAGCTGAAAAGAACAGTAAAGCTTAGATTAGGAAGAGAACTATAGGGAGAGCAACAGGACAGGGAGAGAGCAGCAGAGAGAGAGAGGGAGAGAGCAGCAGAGGTCCTTTCTACGACTGATGAGTTCATAGAAGGAGAGCAGGAGTAAGGAAGAAAGAATGCAGAGAATGAGGATTTCAGTGAAACCCTGGAATCCTGAAAACAATGAGAGGGGAATGACAGAGGATGTGGATTGGTGTGTGTATTTTGGGCAAAAGTTGAATATTTAGTCTTGCTGCACAAACCCATATTGAAGGATGGCAGATGCCTGACAGCCTGATGCCTGCTTGGATCTCTAGCTTTCATTTTGCAAGTTTGTATTATCACATTTTCTATTCACAGAATAGAATAAAATAGCTGAGTATCCTCATGTTCACATGACCACCTGAGCCATCTCTCAGGTCCACATCAGAATATCTTTTCCCACCTCACTTTTGAAATAGGACTAACCATGAGGAACATGTGAACAGATATGTATATTTACATGGGTGGCATGTGCACACAAGCATGCAGGTGTGCCTGTGCACTCCTGCAGAGACCAGAGCAGGCCCTCCGGTGTCTTTGTCACTCTCTGCCTTAGATGGGGTCTCTTGCCGAACAGAAGCTGACTGTTTCAGGGAGGCCGGCCAGGACTGGGACCTACCCGTCTGTACCCCAATGCTGGGGTTATAAACTCCCACGTCCCACTTCTGACAGGGTACTCTGGGTCAGACACAGGTCCTTACGCGGGCAGAGCTAGCGCTCTTATTCACTCAGCTGTCTCCCCAACCCATCATGTTTACATGACACCGCTACCAGCCTTAAGTGATTACCGCGGATGTGCAACCATTTCTATTTTAAAACTCGAGTTTGGACATTACTTAGTGGATAAAATAAAATAAAATGTCAACATGACATTTGCTTCAATTTTGTTTTTCATTTCTTTTACCCAAGGGAAACATTTTGTTTTCTTAGCTATTGGAGCCCATTAAACTTTCAACAATGGTCACTGATTAAACACATGATTGAAAGATTATGCTGCTAGGACTGGGAACATCAACACCTTCCATCATGGGTGGTGGAGGGGCCCATAAGGCTTCACCCCTCTCTGAGAAGCTCTAGGTAGTTAATGGTTGCTGGGAAGCTAGTCCCATTCCTGATTGGTGTGGCCACTGCTAAGTCGTACTCAGAGGAACAGCCCCTAACCCATCTGCACACAGGCAACCCTCACTGAATATAGCACAAGGGTGCAAAAAGGCACGAAGGTGGGAGGGGGTTAGGAAGAACGGGCTCAGTAGGCAGAGGGGGAACAGGAAAGGGGGTTGTGATCAATGTACATTATATGTGTGCAAAGGGTAAAGCTGAGCTCACGTGTCCCGACAGTGGTGGGGTTACAGGAGCATACGGCCATGCTCAGGTTTTTCATGACTACTGGGGATCTGAACTCAGGACATCACACCTGCTTAGCAGGCCCTCTCACTGAACCAACAGCAACCCCATCATTGATATTTTTATGGCTAACATACCAGTCATGTGCTTCACTCCTAAGAACTTAACAAATCCAAAGAATGCACACTTTTTCTACATGGTTCCCATGTTCTGTTTAAATCAAGGAACAAGATTACTTGTTTAAATACAAATCAGGTCTGCCTCAGCAAGGAGGTAAGTGTGACACCTACCCATATAGGTTAAGGAAACTGAAGGTGTTTCTGGTTTTAATTGGTCTTGTTTGGGGTCTCATTTTCCAACTAAACACTCTCCCCACAGTCCTCCAAAGGGGAAGAGATGGCCTTCTGAAATCTGAGGGAGAGGATGGATAGAGGGGACTGGAAGGGCCAAACTCAGGTTCACAGCCCCTACCCCCAACAAATAATTTTCTAATTGATATGTCTTCATCAACACAAACCCAATTGATGGCACCATGCAGGCAGTGTGTTATTCTTAGAAGAGTGCCGTATACAATGGGTGGGGGGGATATTGCAAGTGAGAGCAAAATGGGACAGACAATTGCTTTGGGGGACGGTGCAGATTAGTACATCATTGCATACTAACAAATTGCTAATTGCCCCTTTTGACCACGGGCCCAGTTTACAAAGCTTGTGCACAAATGTGCTCTGTACACTAAATTACAAAACTAACGCTGCATTATTTTTCAGTACAGCTTGCAAATTCTTGTAGGGCAGGATGTATTAGCATTCATTAAATCAGAGGGACAGGGAGAGGAGGGAGGAAAAGAGACAGAGGTGGAGCATTGGGGAGAGGAACAGAGCAGACACTAATCACTCAAATTACAAATGTCACACTTGTTCTAGGACAGCACCAGTCAAAGCAGGCGACATCTATTTTCTAGACTTGCGTTTGGGTAACACAGTTTTGAATCAGCCATGGATAGAAAATTGGAATTTAACAGCTAACATGTTAAGTTAGCATTAATTTTAGCCATCATGTGCTCTGTGGTATGCCTGTGACGACTTCTTGAGGGACTGTTTGTATTATCAAATCAAGTAATGTATTCTTCAAGGCAGCTGAAAGAGTATGCCAAGGGACAAGTGAGGTTTCATCTACAGAAAACACCAGTCCCTGTGCTGCAGGGCTCACCTTCTTATTGTGCATGGGAAAATGTCCTTGAGACAAACACCAACCAGTCCCTCCACTATCTACCAATAATGAATGTGCTGAGACCTTTATTAGCTATACAAATCTTAGCACCTCGAAAGATCTTAGAATCGGCAGCTCCATCATTTCATAGACTGTGTGGAGTGGCCGTGAGCCAAACCCAAGAGCTACAGCTGCAGTCTTCTTCTGGTTTTCCTTTTATATTGGCATATGTCAATTGTACAAAATTAAGAATTTTATTACAAATTTTTGTGTCAGATATAATGGCATATGTCATAAATATGGCCTTAGTTACTTTTTCTGTTTCTGTGACAAAATATCATGACCAAGATAAATTATAAAAACAGAATTTATTCTGGCTATGGTTTCAGAGGGTTGGAGTCTGTGATGGTTGAGCAAAGATATGGTAACAGGTAGCTGGACAGCAGCTGAGAGCTCATATCCTTATCGAAAAGTAGGAGGCAGAGAGAGAGAGAGAGAGAGAGAGAGAGAGAGAGAGAGTCCTACTGCGAATGGCATGAAGTCTTTTGAAACCTCAGTCCCTCCCCCAGTGTCACCAATAAGGCCACAACTCCTAAACCTTCTCAGAAAGCTCCACCAACTGGGGACCAAGCATTCAAATATATATGAGCCTGTGGGACCGTTCTGATTCAAGCCACCGTAGGCCATCCTTGTCTATAATGTACTTTGATCCTATACACCCTTCCGTCTCCCTGCTCCGGTTGTCTCTCATTGCACTTTCTATTTGTCCCCATCCTCTTCCCAGATGGTTCTGAGGCGTCTCTCCACCTCTGCATATTGGTCTTGGAGTCTGGTTTATTTTTCTTAGCAGGATGATTTCCAAAGCCAGGGCTGCAGCAAACACAGGTGTGTGGGTATCTTTACTGACTTGTTTCCTTCAGGCATATTCCAAGGGTGTGTATCCTGGGCTATAGGTAGCTATATTATTAGTTTAGTTTTTAGGAACCACTGTGCTGATAGTGACGAGTGTCTCCTACAATGGTATACAAGAGTGCCTTTCCCCGTGTCCTAGTCAACTTGTGTGATTTTCTTAACAGTAGCCATTCTGCCTGGGGTGGGGCGGATCCTCTGTGTAGCTTTGATTTGCATTTCTTTTCTGGTTAAGGATGCTTATAATAAAAATGCATCACGATGGCCATTCTTTGTTGTCAACTTGACTACATCTTGAAGTAACTAAAAACCCAAACTACTAGGCACACCTGTGAGGGGTTTACATATAAGTTTTAAGGGTGTTTTTCTAGTACTCTGAAGAATGTCAATGGACTTTTCATTGGGAATTGGGTTGAATCTGCACTTTTGGTAATATAACCATTTTCCCAATACTAAGCCTTCCAATCCATGAGCGCAGAAAGGGTCTTTCAGTCCTCCGTGTCTTACTCCATGTAATTCTTCAGTGTTCTAGGCTTTTTATTATAGAGATCCCTCACCTCATTGGTTAGGTTTATTTTCTGTTGTGTGTTTATTTGTTTCATTTTGTTTTGTTTTGGAGACTATGGTGAAGGGGATTATTTTTCCTGATTTATTTCTCAGAATATTCATTATTGGTATATAAAAAGGCTGCTCATTTTCCAATGTTCATTTTGTATCCTGTTACTCAGCTAAAAGAACTGATCACTTCTGATAGTTTTCTGGTGGTGTAGTCAAGGGTCTCTCAATTAAATGGCTACACCTCTGCAACAGGGATCACTTTGCTCCTCCCTTTCCTGGTTCTCTTACTTTATTGCTTTGGCTAAAATCTTAAGCACTAATTAAGACTATGGAGAGAGGAATACCCTTGCCACATTCCTGACCTTAGGGGTGACTGCTCTCCTCTATGGAGACCGGAAAGCTTGTAGATGGAGCTCTATAACTTACCAGCAGCCACATCGACCCTCAGGAACAGACATGTGGGAGGCATGAAGTCATACATGTTTGTATTTGGGGAGTGACGGGAAGCGACCAGGAAGATACATGTGTTTGCAATATATGAAGTGGTTTCCAGGAGTTAATTGTGGGGAGCTACTGCCTACAGCTGTTGGGCAGTTAGCTAAACTCAGTAGGATCCCTCTCCAGCCGCTCCTGTGGCTTAGCTAGGGCAGTTGGGGATGAATCTGAAAATGTGTCTGTACCACTGACTGTAAAATAAGGTGGCCCCTTCTCTGACCCAGAGTCTTCTTTGTTCTCTTCCAAATGCTATGAACCCATACACCCATATGGGAAAGACTACCACTTTCAAAGAAAACTGGCCTTGCGTTGCTTGGTTTTCAGAAATCAGAAGTTAGGATAGGCAGGCTTATTGTTATGAATATCACTTTTTCTTGTAAAATATTTAACTTGTTTGTCCATGTGTATCTGTATGTGCCCATGTGTGCAGTTTGTTACAGAGACCAGAAAAGGCATTGAATACCCTCAAGCTGGAATTATAAGCAGTTATGAACCTTTTCATGAGGGTCCGGAGAATGAACTTGAGGCCTCGAGAAGGGCAGCAAGCGCTCTTTAACCACTGAGCCTTCATTCCAGCCCCACGAATAGAACTTTGTAAACTCAGGCTTTCTTGATGACCGAGAAATCCAGCTAGGGCTTGGGAGAGAAGTGTGGGTTCCTTTCTATCTTACTAACACTTAACTAACATTTTGTTGTTTTATGACTATGTCTAAAGCTCAGATTTAAAGATTACATAAATGATGGACCAGAAAGCAGGCCTTGCAACATTAGACATTGTACTTGACTAGAAAATGTATTTCTGGAAAATTGAATGGGTCATGTTGGAGTTGAAAAATTATGAAAAGTTAAGTGCTATACTTGGGAATTTAGCCATTCAATTGTTTGATTTGAGATTTTATTACTCTTAGCTTCTTTGTTGAGATGGGAATCTCATGTAGCCTAGGTTGGCCTCAGACTCACTATGAACCTGATGACCTTAGAAATTTTGTTTCTCTTGCTTCCTCTTCCTGAGTGCTGGGACTTAGAGGCATGCACCATTGTAGCGCAACGCCTGCTCTACACACTACGGTAAGGTTCACGCTACTCCATGTACTATGGTACTACCCCTGTAGCATACAGCCTGCACTACCGGATGGTTTGCAAGCTGGGCAAGGGCCTGGAGATTGACACACACACACATACACACACAGAGACAGAGACATGGGTCATCCTTGAATCCCAAGAATGCCAACTTTATTGTGTTCCAGGGAAGTTTATATAGTGCCTTCCCTGACCAATGGCCATGCCCTAGCTCTCGGGATCCTTCATCTGCAAGCAGCCACCAGAAACCACTTCCCTACCATCAGGGTCTCCATTTGCTCAGAGCAGCTGCAGGAAAACAAGTTGTTTACAGGAAATTCAGGGTCTGGGGGTCCCAACACACCATCATGTTCAGTTTATGCATTGCTGTAGACGGGACTCGGGATCTCCTGTAAGCTAGGCAAGCGCCCTAGAGATTGAACTACGTCACCCTCCTTTGACTTAAGTTTAAAATAATAATAATAATAATAATCCATTTTTTTATAAAGTCACTTTTCTTTGTCTTTGAAAGTGGGAAAGGGGCAAGCAGGGAGGATGTAGCTTTTACCTTCAGTTTCCTTGCAAAAAAACAATGTCTATTCTTGTTTCTATGAGATTCTGAATTTTTTCTTTATTGCCAGGTCTTGAATTTGAAGGATTAAGTAATTTTAAAAAGAAAATGACAAAAGTCTGAATATTTGTAATCACAGATTGCCTGCTGGGATCCCTGAACAGTATTACCTGGCAAGGACTACCGAGGTAGCATGGGTCACGGTGTGATTGCACCAGGCACAGAGCCACAGCCACAGGTCAAGGTCAAGCTGCTAAGATCTGTAGCAAGAAATGCACACGTGGACAGGAGATCTGACCCTGGGCTTGCCTTTCTTGTACCAGGGCTTCCCCTTCATTGTCTCCTTTTGCTCACGTTCTTGGTGCTTTTAATGACATTCTGAACATTCTCAACTGTAGGGGAAGCAAATGGGGGGTTTCTGTCTCAAAGATCTCCCTGTTTGTTTTCCTTTGTCTGGTGTGTGGCCCTCATGCCAGGCTGATGCTAAGCTGTCACTTCGGGCTTGTTAGTCAAATTATGGTGATTAATGCAAGCAGCCAACGTGAACTTTGAGCTGCTCAGATGCTCCACAACCCACGTGCTGGCAGGGCGCCATCCTTCTCCGTTTCCTAAGTGACTCAGACATCTTTCAACACCAAGGAAACTCTTCCTCGAGCACAGGGCCCGTGACTCATAACTGACTCAGACACTTTTCAAGACCCAAAGACAGCTTCCTGGTATTTGATATAAATGTGATGGCCAAGGTCCTTGCAGAAGGTAACCTTAATGAGGATGTTTGAAAACACATGGCTTTAGGGCAGAGAGCTGTCCTCTCACAGCCCCTCCCGTAGGCAGGGGCTTCCTTCCTGGAGGTTTGGAAGCACAGTGAAGCCTCTCTTGCCGGTCCTTCCTCCTGTGGGCATTTCCTTTAAGTGGGTTTTATATTTGTGTTAGTGTTTTATATTTTTATCAGTGTGGATTCAGTGTCCCGTTTCCTTTAAGTATTTCACGCACCTGAAGATTCTTACCATCTCCATCTTTTATTTCTTCTCCCATGTCCCTGCTACCTTGTCTCCTCTCTTTCCCTACCCTGGTCCACCTCCTGCTTTCATTCATATGTGTGTATACACATACGGTACGTGACATATGTCATACATATGCTTTCTGTCTCTGCAAAGATTTCTATGAATCCCAAATGGATGAAAAAATTCAGTATTAGCCTTTCTGTATATGATTTATTTCACTTAATTTGATGATCTCCAGTTGCATAATTTTCTACTTTATGGGTGAGTAAAATTCTGGTGTGTGTGTGTGTGTGTGTGTGTGTGTGTGTGTGTATTTAGTCAGAAATTAGAACTACCCTATGTACCATATGGCCCAGCTACACCACATATATATACCCAAAGGCTACATCAATGTTCACTGCAATCCTTTATCGGTAGTCAAGTAATAGAATCAACCGAAGTGTCTGTCAACAAGTGGGCAGGCTTTAAAACAGCAAAGAACCACCAGCATTCTGCTGGTCTTCCACACGTGGTGAACGTTCACACATGTCCACTGTTTTCTTAACCTGAAACAGATGTTTTGGAGATTGATGAGATAAAGAAATATATGATACTTAGAACTTTGAAACTTTCTCTAGAAACTTGAAGCGTGTTTATGACATCATAAAGACACCCCAAGTCTGAAATTCTACAGAGAATGTAACACTAAACATTTTGACCTAGTATGAACTTTGAGCGCTTGCCAAAAGGGATTTCCTTCAGCCCAAGAAGCCAACTATGACACAAATGTTCCACCGATACAAACTGAAGTTTTGTTTTTTTTTTTAAACTAGGGTAACCCTGTGAAATCAGCTTCCACAACACACCAGTCTACGAGCTGATAAAGTGAGGTTCAGAAGGGTCAACTCATTAAAAATTTGATGCCATTGGTCTGTCTCATCCAGCTGTTTATCACTGACATTCATCTGCCAAGACCAGATTCGAAGTCTTAGCTTCTTATTCTGTCCCCATTATTCACAGTTTGCTCATGCTAAGTCATTCATTCAATTATGATCTGTTAGTGATACCATCATAGGGGAGCAACATGGTGGAACACGGTGGTGGCTGGTCCCCTTCGTTACCATGGCCGTGTGGTTCCAGCTGCAGGTTATCTGACATTGGTTACCATGAACGTGTGGGTTCCAGCTGTGGGTTATCTGACATTGGTTACCATGAACGTGTGGGTTCCAGCTGTGGGTTATCTGACATTGGTTACCATGGCCGTGTGGTTCCAGCTGCAGGTTATCTGACATTGGTTACCATGAACGTGTGGGTTCCAGCTGTGGGTTATCTGATATTGGTTACCATGGCTGTGTGGGTTCCAGCTGCGGATTATCTGACATTGGTTACCATGGCTGTGTGGGTTCCAGCTGCAGGTTATCTGACATTGGTTACCATGGCTGTGTGGGTTCCAGCTGCGGGTTATCTGACATTGGCTACCATGGCTGTGTGGTTCCAGCTGCAGGTGATCTGACATTGGTTACCATAAACGTGTGTGTTCCAGCTGCAGGTGATTTGACATTGGTTACCATGAACGTGTGTGTTCCAGCTGTAGGTGATCTGACATTGGTTACCATGAACGTGTGTGTTCCAGTTGTAGGTGATCTGACTTTGGTTACCATGGCCATGTGGGTTCCAGCTGCAGGTGATCTGACATTGGTTACCATGGTCACATGGGTTCCAGCTGTGGGTGATCTGCTGTTGGTTATCAAGACTGGGTGGGTTCCAGCTGCAGATTATCTGAGAGAGTGCCCTAACATGCACATTCCGTTGCAGGTTCTATTTAAGTAAAATCAGATTTTTTTGTGAAGTTTCATTTTTACTTAGAGTAAAATCCACTTTTAAATAATTTTTGTCATTTGACACAGCCATATATTATAGTCATCACCAATATATAGAAGATATTACTTTAAAATATTCCTCTTACCACATGTCAATGATTCTTCAAGCTCCCAGCCTTAGAAGTCTGATTTAATTTTCTACATTCTTGCCCCTTCAAGAACGTCGTATACATGGACTGATATGGAATGTAATTTTTATTTACTTAGTGTAATTACTTTGAGTATATCTATATAATTGCATGTGTCAATGATTTATTTAAAATTTTTGTTTTATTGTCTTTTTATTTATTTTGCATATGGGTTGTCAAGGGATTGTTACAACATATATGTGGAGGTCAAAGGGCAGCCTGCCAGAGTCAGTTCTCTCCTTATTGTGTGGCTTGAACTCAGGTCTTCAGGCTTTGCAGCAGGTCCTTCACCTGTTGGGCCATCTCACTAGTCCTCATTCATTATTTTTAATACTGGGTAGCATTCTATTATATGAATAAGCTATCATTTGTTTACTCACCCACTAGTTAGCTAAAATAGGTTTACCTTGTTTTAACATTTTGTAATACTTAATAAATAGCCTATGAATATTCATGTACATATTTTTAATATTATAAGGCAAATAAAAGCATATGCATACATAAAACAGAACCTTTTAAAATAAAAAGTACCATCACCACAATTCAAGAATCAAATTAGAGATCACACACTTTATCAGGATGAGAATGTGAACTTGAGATCCTCAAGAGAGGGTCATTCTTGCTCGTCTGGGTAGCTCTTCAGGACTCTGGGATGATTCCAGAGGGTTCTAGGTGGACATCTTTTCTACTTGGAGCTAACTGCCAGTTCTGTCCGACACTTGGAAGTAAGTACTAAGCACTCCTCACACTGTCAAATTTGTCCAGGTACGGTTGATTCTTCCTGGTACAGTCGATTCTTCCCGGTACAGTCAATTCTTCCAGGTACAGTTGTCAATGCTTTCAGACACAGTTGATTCTTCCCAGTAAAATTGATTCTTCCCGGTACAGCTGATTCTTCCAGGTACAGCCGATTCTTCCAGGTACAGCTGACTCTTCCAGGTACAGGATGCTTTGTGGAGGGCAGGGAGCATGGTCTCATGGGGACCCAGGTCATCTGGTCTTTTCTTCTCAAAAGAGAAAAGCCATCTTTCCTACTGTCTCACTTATTAACATTGCTCGTGAGATAAGGACTGTTCTTGAAAGGAAGTGAAGGATTCCATTCAACATATGGAGTGCCAATGTAAACAGATGTCATGGGAATTGTCTTTGGATTTATTTTATTTTTTAAATTGCGTGTGAGAGATACTGTGTGTGGGTGTATCCCTGGGAACACAAGTGTCCACAGAGGCCATAAGGGGATGTCACCTCCCGTAGAGTGGGAGTTGCCTGTATGGGTGCTGGGAACTGTACTCGGATTCTCTGCAAGAGTGATGTGTGTTCCTAACCACTGAGCCATCTCTCCAGCCCTGGAGTTTGTCTTTGGAGGGCCTGACTTTTGAAGATAATGCTCAGGATCTCACAGGAGGTGAAAGCTTCATCCCCTCTGAGAAAGCTGTCATGTCTGCATTGAGGAGCCCTTCCCTCCCCAGTGACAGACGGCTGTTCAGATGTCACCCTCACAGACAATAGTAGCTGTGACAGTAAAATGCAGACTGAATCCCGCATCCCTGCTTCCCACTTCAGGGTTGACAAGCCTCTCCGAGGCCTGTGGCCTGGGCCTGGGACGTAGCTGCTAAAAGCCCTTGCTCTGACTCCTCCTGAGTGGGCGCTGACCAGTGACTGTGAACGTTTCAGACAGGCACAGCTGTGGGCGAGCATGGGACCATCTTCTTGCATTTCTCTAAAGAAAACAAGGTGGCCATGTATTTGGAGCCGAAGACGCTGAAGCACTTCTCTTAAATTTAAAGTGGATTTTAATTGTTTCAAGGCAGAGTAGAAGCATTCAGGCAACAGTGACCAGATTTTGTCGAATTTTATATATGTGGTTTTTTTTTCTGTGCTTCTATAGGATCATGTCAGTATATGTATTATTAAGAAAATAGTAATGTTACAGATCAGGATGTTTTAAAATAATGTACAATGTGTTTTGCATGAACTGTCATTCATATAAGGAGAGCGGTAAAGCAACTGAAGGGATGGAGCAGTCTAAGCATCAGAGCTGGGTCTGGAGCCCTCCTTCTGCTCTTTTTGTTTCCTGAGACAGGCTCTCACATGTGTAGGCCAGGCTCTTGAACTCCCAATTCTCCTTCCTGCACTCTGAGTGTGGAATCACAGACATGGACACCATGCCTGGCAGGATGCTGACTTGACTTGGTGATGCGTTCATCCCCTGCGTACCTTTTGCCTCTCAATGATCGTGCTACAGAAAAATCTAATTTTAACCCATTTCTATTAAGCTGTGTATCGCCCCGTGGCTGTGGCTTATCAGGTAAAGTTCCATCCTGCATCTATCTCTGATGGGACTACATGGCTTCACACTGACTCCGCCTTCTTTCTCCCAGCATTCAATTTAGCCTAGCTCTACTCTTTTGCCCTGCCACAAGCCAAGACAGTTTCTTTATTAAATGGTGCTATTCACAGCATACAGAGGGGAATCCCACATCACACCCCCGCTGCTTTTTTCATTTTCTTGTTGTCAGGCTCTTTCTGTGATTATGTATCTCTTCCATTCCTTCCTTTTCTTTTTAAATTTTTTTTTCTGTTTGCTGTGATTTTCCTCTCATTCCTGTCTCTGGAATGACAGAGTTGTCTTTATTCCCCTTTCTGTTTTCTTTTGCTTATTTTTCCTTTTGAATTTTGTTATTCCTCTTCCTCCTCATCCTCCTCAGATACACACACACACACACACACACACACACACAAAAGAGAGAGACCGACAGACAGACAGACAGACAGAGAGAAAGAGAGAGACAGAGACAGAGAGAGAAAGAGAGACAGAGAGAGACAGAGAGAGAGAGAGACAGAGAGAGACAGAGAGAGAGAGAGAGAGAGTCATGTTGCACAGGCAGTCCTAAAACTCCCAGTGTAGGCTAAGATGGTGTTGAATTCCTGATCCTCCTGTTTCTACCTTCTCTAAGTTCTGAGCTGACAGGTGTGTCCGGGAGCAGCCTAGACAAAAATACCTCTTGCCAAGGTAGAGGCATGGGGATTTAGAAATATTGTAAAGAATATGAAGACCTGAATGAGAATAATATAATGGAGAGACATATAGGATAGTATAGGAAGGGAGTTCCAGTGAGTACTGAAAATTCGCCCTTGTTTATTTTCCAACTGCTTAAAAACCCCTGACCCCAAAAGGTAGGAATAAGTCAAAAGATTGCATTACCATACAAGGAAATGAACAGACCAGTTGACGGTCGCCAGCTCCATCCACAGTTAAACATTCAGTTGCTAGAACAAAACAAGTCACACGTGAGTCAACAAGTCACCTAAACGTTCTGTAGGACAACCACTCCCTGGGTGGAATCCAAAGTTATCTCCTTAAGGGAACTGGGACTTAGTAGGATCCACAGACATTTGTTTGAGGTAGAATTTCTCTATTCCTGAAATACAAGGTCTGGCTATTTGCCACACCTGTTGACAATAACCTTGAGAGAGCAGAATTCTCTGCTGTAAATCTAGGTGGGACCCTTGTTTGAGGTAGAAACACAGTAACCTTGCAGGACTCAAGGTTCCAACTCTCTGGCCTTTAGTCAACGTGGAAACAGGCTTACATCTGGGGCCTCTACATAGGTGAGCAGCCTTACATCTGGTTTCCTTCCTGGTTTGCTTTGTTTTATATCATCTGACGGCTCTTATATCCATCTTCATCTATGGTCAGGTCGTGTTTAGCCTTTACTTTTAACATACTTAAATACATTTTCCTAGTCTTGAAAACAAATCAATATTTATAACTTATACCCTTCTAATAAATTTTTAACTTTTATTTCCATTTGTATTGTTAATTTCAACAAATCAGGCTTTCAACCAGTTAACATACATATGCAATCCCAGTACTCAAGAGGCAGAGGAAGGAGGATCCTGCAAATCGGAGGACAGCATAACCTACATAATGAGTCCAGGCTAGCCTAAGCTACAAAGGAAGATCCTATCTCAAAAGAAAAATTAATAGCCACTGTTTGTATTACACCATTTAACAAGAATTACCACATTTTCACAGACAAGGAACCTGAAGCTAAGCAGAGCCATGAGAAGCAGGCTGTATCCTAGGACAACATGTATGTGCTCCATAGTGCTGTCCATGTGGGGAACAGAGAACCATTCCTGAGAGACAGCGTCCCTCCTGTATGGAGCACTTGAATGACTCCATGCACCAAACAGCAATCGCTCATCGGTGCTGGTCGTAAATGTGATACCATTTCCCTGCTCTGACTGCTGTGGAAGACACTGAGGAATCAACAGAGTACTGTCTTGGGCTAGAGGGCAAACATGTAGCTCATCTCTTACCTCTGTGTGTGTGCGTGCGTGCGTGCGTGCGTGCGTGCGTGTGTGTGTGTGTGTGTGTGTGTGTGTGTGCATGCACGCTCACTCAGAGTTGTTTGGAGTCTAGAAGTCAACAGTAGACATATTCCCCAGTTGTTCCCCCACCTTATCTTTTGAGGCAGAGTCTCTCCCTGAACCTGAGCTCACCATTTCAGCTAGACTGTCTGGACAGAAAGCCCCGGGCATCTATCTGTCTGTCTGTCTCAACCTCCCCAGCACTACAGTCACAGGTACAAACCACAGCACCCAGGCTTTTTCTGAAAATTTTGGTCGGCAGAATCAAGCTCAGGTCCTCGTGCGTAAGTGGCGAGCACTTTACTGACCCAGCCGTCTTCCCAGAACTCCGCTCTCGCTTTCTTGTTTCAGTTCTAATCAGGGAGAGAGCTGACTGATGAACACACGGAAGAACTTCAGTGGGATTGCCGAGGAATTCCTAGTACTGTACAGTGGAAGCCAAACAGGCCTTTGTCAGTATTTACATTTGACCCAGAAGGCCACACGTTTAAAAAAAAAATGACTTTTGCCTTGGATCTCTTTAAAAAGAGTAAAGAATGCTCATCCAAAATGAGTGTGCTGATTTAGCTGAGGGCCTTTAGAGCACATGTTTCCTGTTGAAAAGTCCATTACCATCTTAATCAATCAGTGCTTAAAAATACGCAGTAAAGGTGAGAAGTGAGGGGGAGACTCAAGATGGGGCCAAACCATGAGATGGTGTGGCGTGGAGCTTCAATCTCCCCTCCTCCTAATAACATGTCGTTGAGCGCTGTCGAAGTTCTTCAATCGTGTTAGCAGGCTGTTAGCTGAGATAAAGCCCTTCCCATTATAGCCATTATATTTCCACCCACGTGGACTTTGCTGGAGTTAGAAGCTCTTTTTAGGAAGAAAGAGAGAGAGAGAGAGAGAGAGAGAGAGAGAGAGAGAGAGAGAGAGAGAGAGGGAGGGGGAGAGAGAGAGAGAGAGAGAGAGAGAGAGAGAGAGAGAGAGAGAGAGAGAGAGATCATCCAACTGTATAAAAGAACAGCCTTCTAAATGTACAAGCTGACGTTAGGGTAGATATTTTAAATCCCTAGTAAGACACAGGATGAACTATACCTAAAGAAAAGCTTGTGTCTTAGTGACAAGATGCCTTCCGTTGTTACCTATGAAGGACTATGAAGGGTGGTGGAGTTTATTCACGTTTATATACTCTACATTGTTGTTTGTGTGCATAAGTTCTGTACCGGTACACACATATAAATGACGGTGTGGTGGACCCGTCCTTGCTGGGTCTGAGGGACTGTACTGTGTTTTGATCCTTTGTCGTCCCTCTTTCCCATCACCCTCGCCTGCCTGCTGCATTCTGCATCCACTCAGAACAGGGCTGGAGAGAGTGAGCTTTGGGGACTGGGGTTAGGGCTTCTTACTGCAATTCACACCTTCCCGAAGAGATTCCTAGGAAACCGCAGTAATTGGCAAATGATGTTTTATTGAATTGGTCTCCTCAAACTGTCACTGGGACAGAGTGAGAAATTGCTATATGCCCTGCCAGCAGCCTCCTGTTGTGGCTGCTCTCAAAGGGCCCCGGTAGACTCTGCATGAAAGGTGAGGCCATTAAGAGCTGTTCCAGGCTCTCAGGATGTCCCTTTTCTCCTTCTCCTTCTTTATGCCCGTGTCACACCTCCAGCACCTGTCCTCCAGGAACTCATTTATATACATCTTGGATATACACAAATGCACACATGCACACATGCACACACACACACACACACGCAGGCACACACACACACGCAGGCACACACATGTGTGCACACACATAAAGCCTGAGGAATACATTTAAGAGCATGGGTTAGGAGTCAGACTTCCTGTTTTCTCTGGGCAGCAGTGCTGTTCTCTGAGGCAAGCTAATCCTCCATGTCTCCACCTTATAGGGTGCCTTTCTTTTTAGATTTTTTTTACTTATCTTTACTATATTTGTGTGATTTTTTTTTGCCTGCATGCATGTTTGTGTGCCAAAAGTATGCAGTGCTTGTGGATGCCAGGAAAGGGTGTCTGAGCCCCTGGAAGTAGAGTTGCAGATGGTTGTGAGCCATCATGTGGTTGCAGGTGAGTTCAAGTCTCGTACCATAGCCCTCTGCAAAAGCAGCCAGTGCCCTAACCCATTGAGCCATCTTTCTAGCTCTATCATGGCATTTGTATAAGGATGAAATATTCACATCGAGCTAAAAGCCAGGGTCTGGCACAGTGATTGACGGTAGGCACTATGCTCAGCACAGATTTTCACTGTGCTGTCATTTGGGGGGAGTTTCGGGCATGAGTGCTTTCACAGCGATGTTCAAGTAAGGTGCTGTGGCTGCAGCCCAGATTCAGTCAGGTTTCCTTGAGTGGGTGGAGTAGGTAAAATGTGTGTGGCTTGTCATTTGTTCTCAGATGAGCTCAAGTCCTGAGAACAGCTTGGGAACTGGGAGGCAATGGCCTCTGGGTGCCCTTTCGAAGGAGATAAAGTTAAATGTCATGTGCCAGGTGTTGAAACTTACTGTGGGGAAGCAGGGCCTTTGAAGGTCTATCCTGGTCCACGTCCTTCTGGTCTACCCTGCAGTACTGTTTCTGGTGCTTCCCCTCTGGGAATGAGGTGATGCAATTCTCCACAACCTGAACAAAGGGAAATTTCATGATTGCTGTCCACTATGTTCCCTTTATTTCTTTTGTTTCTTTTTTTAAATTAAGATTTATTTATTTTTATTTGTATGGGTGTTTTGCCTACATGTGTGTCTTTTCACCACATGTATGCCTAGTGTCTACGGGGGCTACAGAGCGTGCCAAATCCTCTGGAACTAGAGCTACAGACAGTTGTGAGCTGCCACGGGAGTGCTGGGAACCAAACATGGGTCCTCTGAAAAAGCAGTCAGTGGTCTGATCTGCTGAGCCATCTTCTCTAGCTCTCTCTGTTTCCTCCTCCCCCCACACACACACACCACTCAGTTGTGATGGACTCTAGTTTTCTTTCTTGCTTCTAAGTTTCAACCTCAAGGAAACTACAGCTTCAAAGTCAATGTAGATGCCTAGGGCAAGAACTTTGATCACACTCAGGTCGGGGTGCAAGCCTACTGGGAAGAATCTCTTCTCCCGTTTTTTCAAACTTCCCTTTTTAAATTGTATGTGTGTTTTTAGTTATTATTTTTTGATAATTTCATTTGTGAGTACTGTATTTGCATTCTCCCTCTTCCCTCTCCTTCCTCCAACTCTTGACTACCTCCACCCTGTTCCCTCTCAAATTCATGCCCCCTTCTTTAATTATTGTTACATGCAATAATTTTTATATATTTATATATTTATGTGTGTATAAATATATAAACACAACCATCTGAGTCTATTTAGTGTGGCGTGTTTGGATATGGTTTTAGGGCTGACCCCGGAGGATTGGATGAGCAGTTAGAAGGCTCATCCCTGGGGAAGGCTTCCTCTCCCTGTCAGTAGCTGGTTCCCTACAGCTCTTCATCTAGGGCTAGGGCCCCATGACAGTTCCCCTGTCCACATTGGCATCATTGAGCAGGTCTTGTTTCAGCAACCTGTTGTTGAGATTTCATGGGTGTAGCTCCCCATCATACACAGAAGACACTATATCCTAGCAGGCCTGCTAGCTCTTAAAATCCGCCTCCTTCTACCATGATGTTCCCTGAGTCTTAAGTGATAGGATTGTGTTGCGGATGTCTCCCTGGGAGTTCGGCACACCACAATCAGTTGTTCTGTGCATCTTGATAATTTCTTTAATGGTCTCCAGCTGCTGGAGACGGAAGCTTCTCTGACGAGTGGTGAGCGTGGCATTTATCTGTGGGTAGAAGGATGAATGTTTAGAAGACAGTTAGAAATCGTGCTAATTCAGCAAAGAGGCCATAGGAGGCTCTCCTCTAGGTTCCATGACCTCACCAGCAATGGGTAGCTGACTAGTTTACAGTACCTGGCATGATTTCCCTCCTAATGAGCAAGCCTCAAGTCCGATTTTAGAGCGTTGTGGTTACCACTGAGAAAGAAGGCCATGCTGCACCTTTGGGGATATCTCACACGCTGGCCATTGTTTTGGGTTGTGCACATCACAGCTGGGCAGGGCTGCTGACTACTTTTTTCCCCAGGCAATTTGAATAGCACCTTCTGGTACTGTGAGAACTAGTCCTTAGGGAAGAGGCTTTGTCAGAGGAAACAAAGCTCTTGACTTGAAAGTCCAGACTCTTGGCTTCTCTGGGCCACACTGGACAAAGAACTGTGTTGTGCCATACAAGGTCTCTTTTCTAGGTTGAATTGACCCTTATTAATAGACAAGGATAGCTTCTTAGATATGGTACATCCTGTATTATAGGTGAAGGGTCACACACTTCCCCTGCTGCTGAAAAGAGAGAGAACTGTTCCTACAACTGAGAAGACTTGGTGGTCATTCACCCTTGCAAGAATAAACCCCTTCCTTCACCATCTCATAGAATACAACCATGCACTCAACTCCCTGTAATGCAAAGATGCAAGCTGTCATATTTTAGGAAAAATGAAGTTAGAAAACAAGAAAAAAGTATTCCAACACACACTTTACACAATTTGTGCAAATGCCAAGAAGCTATATCAAAAGCTGATAGTTGGAGGTGCTAGAAGATTTAGCAAAACTTTCTGCCCATCTAAAGTGGTGGGATTCCAGTCTTCATGAATAGAAATATAGTGTGTGTGTGTGTGTGTGTGTATGCACGCGCGCGCACGCGTGTGTGTGTGTGTGTGTGTGTGTGTGTGCATATGCATGTTTATAGAGGTCAGAGGTCAACCTCAGGTGTCAGAGCCCAGAGGATATCCATCTTGTTTTTACTAAGGCATGGTCTCTCTCTGGTCTGGATCAAGACTGGCTGGTGAGCAAACCCCAGGTATCTACCTGACTCTGCCTCCCAGCTGTGGAAATGCACACATACGCTACCACACCTGGATCTTTACACGTATTCTCGGGATTGAATTCGGGTTCTAATGTTTGCACAACAAGCACTTCCCCTATTAACCAATCCTCTTTACTGGCTGACTGCCAACCAACTGTCTTCCTCCCTCCCTCCCTCCCTTTCCCCCTCTCTTCCTACTTCCCCCCATCTCTCTCTCTCTCTCTCTCTCTTGATCTCACAAATGAACTAGGCACAGAGAGATGACAGTAAATTGATCAAGAAGTTACTAGTGAAGGGCTGAATGGAGGTGTGTGTTGGAGTTTGGAGCCTGTACACTGAACCGCTAACAGGCAACATTATTTCTCTCACTTACATGCATTCATATTTCTAGCTGATACTATCAGCTAAAACTTAGAAGCATAAGTATTGACTAGAAAAGGGAAACTGTGATATTGGTTGTGAGATCAACTCTGAAAGTTGTGGGAGAAGCTCCTCAAGGGATCTTTAAATGTTTGCTTCAGAGGAAACCAGGACTTAAGAAAAAGCTGTACCATTAAGATCACCAACTTCTAGTCAGGAAGCTTCGCTTATGAAGTTTACCAGTGCTGCAAGCTGTGGCCATCTGAAGAAGGACAGGAATGAGTCTTTAGAAGCCCACTAGGAAATCGACTGACAGGCCTTTTACAGGGAAATCTGCTTTCCAGGAGAAGCAGGCTTCCCCTTGAGTCCTATGCCATGAGGTATGTAGGGACCCTGTGCAGGAAGCCGTGCACCCAGAAACACACTGTCATTGATCTTTGTCTTTGAGGTACAGATTCACCCACAAGTGAGTCAGACTCTTCAAAGAAGTGGCAACCCCCATAGGGTAGGGTCGCTATCTCACAGTGGAACTTAGTCTGGAAATGAATCACTCATCAGGCAGGATAACCTTTGCCATTCCCTGCCCACCTTCCTTACAACTAATTTCAAAATAAGTTCTTTTTAAATTATTTATTCAAGAAGTTATACAGAAAAAAAATCTCCTCTGGTCTACTTCCCAGGATTTCAGGAATGTGTCTGAGGCTCGTGGTTGGAAACTTGCTTTTAGTGATCTCTTAGTATCTTGTAGTCTTGGCAAAGATGAGAACACAAGACCTTCACTTCGCAAGTACCCCAGGTTATATTTTAGATTCCAGAGATGATGTAATATAAATATGAACTTTATATAGCTCTTCTAATGGTGTTAATAGTTGGACAAGAGGAAAAATAAGCATACAGCTGTTGACTATTTTCAAAAATGTGTGAGCATGTTCTGTGGATTTCAACTGGATATTTACTGACAAGTAGGAAAATCAGTTTGCATATTGGTGTAGATGCACAGCTGCCCATAGGATGACATAATCAAGATCCAAGCATTACTTGTTAAAACTTGAGGGGAGTAGGGTCTTTTGGGGGCTGGAGTATAGCTCATTAGCTTGACTAGCATGCCCAAGATCGAGTTTAATTCCTGACACTAGTAAAAATGAATTAATAAAATGCAATACACATTTTCTGTCTTTAAGAAATTATACTATTAAACTATTTGTAATCATTATGCATACTTGGACTGGATGAAATATAAAATGAAAAAATAACCCTCCCTTCCTTCTCCTTCCCTCCCTGCCTCCCTCCTCACTGTATCTTAGTTCTGTCCATTTGGGTATTTTTCTTCTTTTTTACACTTTCAGAACAATGAATGACTCATCACAGATACCCACCAAGATTCATGCTCTACAAAATGTAACCCATCTTTCTAACCCTGTAATTGGAGCTTCCTGTCTGCCAGGACGGATGTGCTCCACACAGAGTAAGTACCCACATTCCATTTTCATGTAGTGTTTTCTGTGTTCTCGTGGCACTTGGCTCATAGCTTAGAACATCCTTATCTGCTAACTCATATCCACTTGCAGTCACATCCGCTTGCAGTTCTCCAGTGCATAGGCTTATATCTCCACTTCATGTTGTCTTTCCTGACTCCTTGGCCTCTATCCAGCTTCCAGGGTAGGGAGAGTTAGTTTTCTTAAGAGCATGGTCCCTGGTGGGTAGAGCATGTTCCAGTGGATGCCCCTACTCCCATGAGTGTGTGGACAGTACAAATTGAACTTGGTGGGCTACAAAAAAGAAAGAAGAAAAAACTTGAAGGAATGAGGAGAAGAGCGTGGATCTGGGAGGAATCAGGGGGAGGAGTAGAGGACAAATACGACAAGTGCATTGTATAAAATTATTGAAAATATTCTGCTTTTAAAAAGTAAAGAGTTTCCTGACAGGAAGGAGAGAAAGCTGATGCAAAGATTTTCTGTTTCTGAGGTGGGTACCTTGTGGCAAGGGCTGGGGAGTGTCCTCCAGGAGCTGGCAGCCAGACAAGAGCCTCCAATTCACAACTTCAAGGAAATAAATTCTACAAGCAGCAACTTGGGGGTGGCAGAGGTAGCCTGGGCTCTGAGCCCTGGCTCAGCCTAACAGGACACATTGGCTTCAGCTTCAAGATGCCAAACAGAGAACTTGATCTTGAGACATTCAGTGGGTGGTTTTTAAAGCCCACACACACGCAGTAGTTTGAGTTCTTAGTTGCTCGTGGAAGTATCGGCACAGAGCCGTGGAGGCGACGGGTCGGAGCTGCTGTGCTACGTGTGTGATTTTTCACACCTGGCTTCCAGTGTCCTAATACACAAGCACGCTGCCTGTGAGAGAGGAGGTTCCGACTCCACAGTCTCACTCTCTCTGATTCCAAAGACTTGTTTGCTGGATGTGAAGGCGGCCTGGCTGTGACATCTGTCGCCCATTGGTCACCAGGGTTGATTTAGCTGATCTGGCTGGCTAGACTGGTGTCCCCTTCCTCGCCATTCTGAGTCTGGCTCTCCAGAAGTTGTGTGTTCAATTGAAGAGGATGGCCTTCCCCAGATAGAGGAGGTCAGGTGTTCAGTCAAGAGTCTACGACAGCTGCACTCTCCTGTCAGAATTTCCAGGCAAGCTCTCGAAGGCTTGTGTGTGAGAGTCCCCTGAGTGAAGTCTTTTAGAAGACTTATTTTGTTTCGTTTGTGAATGTGAGTGTTTTCCTGCACGCATGTGTGTGTGTGTGTGTGTGTGTGTGTGTGTGTGTGTGTGTGTGTACCTGGAACTGGAGTTATAGGTGGCTGTAAACGGCCATGGAGGTGCTGGGACCCCAACCTTATATCTTCTGCAAGAGTAGTAAGTGCTCTTAACCCCTGAGACATCCCTCCAAACACTACTCCTCCCATCCCCAGTCTAAAATTTTGATGTAGGATACACTCCATAAAACAACAGATTCTGAAGTTTCTGTGAAACATTTTGCAATGTTGAGACTGGGGTCACTTTGGTTCAGCAAAGGCCTTTCTGGGGTTATTCAATTCCTGAGATAAATATGAAGTTGGACTTGTTGGGGACCGGGTATGTATTCAAAAAGTGTTTGCTATAATGTGGGAAAGAAGTGATTCTGTTGTGTGTCTAGATATTTCTATGTAAATTGAACACATGTGGGTCCCAAAAATACTTATTCTCCAGGAAAATAAAAGCCACTAGTGGGGCTGGAGAGCTGACTCAACACTAAGAGCTCTTGCAGAGGATACAGAGTCAGGTCCTAGCACCCACATGGAGGCTCACAACCATACACTCCAGTCCCAATGCATATGGCTCACTCTTCCGGTCTCTACCAGCACCGGGCATATACAGGGTGCAGCGACATAAATGCTAGTAAAACATGTTTTAAAATATTTTTTAAAAAACATTAAAAACACTAGGTTCTCTCTCCGCAGGTTGTATAAATCAAATGCAGCTTCCTCTTAAAAATCCTACATACTTTGTTGAAATTGCCAAAACAGGAACCCAAAATGAGCCTCTTCAATTTTGGTTGCCAACATGCAAGGCTTGCAATTTGGTTCCAGCTGCTTGTGAGCTGCCTGCCCAGCACGGGCATTGCATTTGTAGCACCCTTGATTAGACGTGGCATTTTCTCACTCAGGCATTTTGTCCAACTACGAAGAGAACCACATAGAGGACCTTACTAAAGTCTGTGGAAGCCTGTGGACACACAGGGATGCCCTTATGTGGAAGAGAGGAATGGGTGTTTACCCTGAGGAGCCAGGAGCTCACAAAGGAAGAGCGAAGGGGAAGACGACCCTAGCCCAATATTACAGTGTGCTTTCTCTCCTCAGAGCCAGGGGGGCCCAGGTAAAGGGCAGTCTCAGTTGTTTCCAGAACGTGCGAAACTAAGGATCTTTTCTCCTACCAAACCCCACAGTTCTTTGCCAACTACAGTGAGATATGGATAGCACCAACTATTATAATAATTATAATAACCAACATTATAATAATGATGTCATGTTTGTAAAGACAGGCACACAAGATTCTGCTTGATGTGCTCATAAAAGATAGGAATCTCACACCACTTGCAGCTGTATTTGTCTCTGAATTGGGTTTCCAGGAAGCCACCAGGGCCTACCAGGACGGAGTAGGGACAAGGCTCCAAGAGAAGACTGACCCAGGGGACAATTTTGAAGTAGGCAAAAATCTATTCCAGTGCCCTGCCTCTGCCTTATTGGCTTCTTTCCATAGCATGTTCTAGGCCCTTGAACCTAGGGCTTTATTTTATGTGACCCAGACTCACACCTCCTGGGTAAGCCATGTATATCAGTTACTTTTCTCTTTACTATGACAAAATCCCTCCTAAGAAGCAACTTACATGACGACGGACTTGTGTTGGCTCCCACCTTGTGGCTGGTGCATCAAGGAAGGGACGGCATGGTGGCAGGAGCTCGAGACTGCTGTCACGTGTGTCCACCGTCCGGAAGCAGAGAGATGCGTGCTGGTGCTCAGCTCCTTCTCTCTGTTTTCTTCAGTTTGGCAGCCTAGGCTTTTAGGATGGTGTCGCCCAAACGTTCCTGGTGGCTCCTCCCACTTCAGTTAAACCTCTCTGGAAACATCCTCACAGCCGCACCAGAGGCGTGTTTCCATGCTGGTTCTAAATCCAGACGAACGGACAGTGAAGACAGACCACCACACACGTGACGCTTGTTCTACCACTTCGGATCGGACATAGTTACGGGAAGAGAGTGCGAACGCAGACAGGAAACTGCCGAGAGCGGACAGACCAGGTGAATCTGCTACTTTGGACAATGACTGTCTTTAAAAATGAAGTATTTTGTTCTTGTTGTCATGGTAGCTGGGATTGTTTTGCTGACTGGCTCCCTTGTCAGATGTCAGACAGCCCACTAAGGCAGAATGGGGATCTCAGAAATAAACCCACACATCTGTAGGCAGCCCGTCCCGGACAATGTGGCGAGAATGCGGGAGAGAGAAAGGCCAGTCTCTGATAGATGCTGTTAAAACTGGATGGATACCTACGTGCAGAAGAACAAAATTAGATCTGTAATTCACACCACACACAAAAACCACCTCCAAATGAGCTAAAAATTCAATATAAGACCTGACTCTATGAAGTTACAGGATAAAATATAGGAAAAATGTTGCTTGACATGGACCTAGGCAACGTTCAGAGAAACTTAACACTCCAAGTCCAAGTGAGAAAAGCAAGGGGACTAATGGAATTCCATCTAATGAAAGATTCTGGGTAGCAAGGCAGCTGATCTAGAGTGCAGAGACAGCCTGGGGAATAGAGGGAAAGATGTTATGTATCTGACAAGGGGGTGTTATAAAAAATGCTTTGGAAACACATACAACTGAATAGCAAAAGGTAAAGCAAAACCAGCCAAGGAGCCTGAAGACATTCCTCAAAAGAAGACAGCCAGCGAGAGTATGTGGGGATGTTCCACTTCCCTAATTAGCGGGAATCAGAACCACATGGTGCCATCTTAGGCCTGCTGGAATGGCGGTGAGGAGAGATAGGAACAACGTGGAGAGAATAGGATCCTTGTATACTCTTGGTGGGGATGTAAATTGCTAAGGTTATTTTTGGAAAATGGTATGGGAACGTCCTCAAAAAAATGAAAATAAAACTGTCTGTAATCCAGGAATACCACTTGTGAGCAGATGTGCAAAAGAAACATCATCAGCATCTCACGGAGCTCTGCACTTCCTGCTCGTTTCAGTACCAGTCACAGCGCCCAAGGTACAGAGTCAGCCTGAGTGCTGACCCAACGTGACTGGAGGGAAACATCTTACCAAATACACAGGGTGGAAAATTATCCCATTTTCATTTTAAGACAGAGTCTCCTTGTGTTACCCTGGCTGGCCTAGAATTCTCTATGTAGACCAGGCTGGCTTTGAATTCATAAATATCTGTCTGCCTCTGATTCCTGAGTGTTGGGATTAAGAGTGATATGTTTGTGTGTACATATATATACATATATATGTATGTACATATATATATGCATATATATATATTGGTATTTCGAGAAAGCTAAAGTGATTGGCAGACATTATACAGTAGACAAGAGAAGGACAGTACTGTTGTATTTCTCTTAAATTGGAATATGAGACTGTCAGATTCATAAAAACAGATAGAGCGGTATTTCCTGGGGTATGCACACACATACATACATACATACATACATATATAGAGAGAGCGAGATTATATATATATATATATATATATATATATATATATATATATATGCATATATGTGTGTATACACACAGAGAGATCGAATGGGTATACCTGTAGATGTATACAATCTGTAGGATAAATTCCCAGAAGTGGGATTACTGGGTTAAAGGGTAAATGAATTTTCAGTGTGGATAAAGAATGCCAAATTGCCCTCTGCATGGGTTGTGCTGCTCGCTCCCCTACCAGCAATGCATCCTAGCGCCTGCTTTTCTGCAGTCTTGCCAACAGAGTGATTTTGAACTTTTGGGGTTGTGCCAACCAGATAGGTGAGAAGAGCAGTTTCGATGTAATCTCACTTTTCTTTGCCTCTTATTGTGAGTGAAATGGAGATTCATTACACACACAGAGGGAGGGAGGAGGGGGGATATAAACAAGGGCTATCTGTATTGTTTCTTCCTGTAAGTTGTCTGTTTGTGACCTTTTCAGACATATTTCTTCTCGGCTTCCAGCAGCTCTTTATGTATGAAAGGGATTAGTTCTTTGTTCTCTGTGATGTGACAACTATTAGCAGGTTTACTCTTTTATTTTGTTTGCTTATTTAAAATATGTGTATGTGGAGGGGAGAGGCAGGTGAGTTTGAGGCCAACCAGAACTACAGAGTGAGACTTTGTCTAAAAAGTAAACAAAAAATGCATAAATATAAAATAAAAGTTATACTGGAGGGTGTTGACGACCTCTGGGTTCTGGGAAACAGTCAGTGGGTTTCTCTACTTCCAAAATCACCAAAGAATCCACCCAGTCCTTACAGTGCTTCACCAAAGCTCCAGGTAGCTATTATTGTGCTCATTTTATGGACAAATAAATCTAGTATCTTTATTAGGTTCCTCTTATTCCTAGCCTTTCTCAGAATGTGATTCAAGGGTTTAAAGCCTAAACCTCCTCTGTGAGACTTTGGAACTCTTATGTGGTGGATTCATGGCAGCTACTGTTCATGCTTTGTTCCAAATCTCATTTTTTTAATGCTAAGACAACTGTAATCATCACAGGAAAGTTTTACAAAAAAAATATCATCTCAGTTGCTGAGGAATGGGGACTTCAAGGAAGCTTTAAGTAAACTCAAAATTGTCCAGGTTTTGTAAACACTATTGTTTGCACCTGAACAAATACAAAACAGTGTCTCCCAAATGTTATAAACATAGATACTGGAAGCCAAAATGTTCAAATCACCAGGACCAGGCACACCATGTACAGACGTCAGCAAATGTCCCTTTTAATTGAACGCTCAAAAGGATATCTGCAGGCAAGCAGAGAGGCCCTGTGGTGGCTACATTGGACTGCATTAAGGGACACCTGGAAGGCATGGCAGCCCTTCATCCCTGTCTCTCCCTTTCCCTCTGCCAGGGCCAGCAGGGAGGGAGCGAGTGACGTGTCTATTGCGGACTAGGAAAAATACTCCGTGTGAGAGCCAGGCTCCTGAAGAAAGATGACCCAGTTGAAGCTCTACACCTGTACTTCTTCCTCCAGCGCTCCAGCACCCGCCAAGCTGCTCTCCATCCGTGCAAACTGCACAGTGAGATTCACAAATGGCAAATGAAGTGGCTTATGCAAGGTCACTTGAGATGCAGAGGTTCTAAGGGATCCTCTAAAATCTGCTATGATCCATTGGGGAGTGCTGTCTCCAGGACTACATGGAGACTGACTTTGAGAACAATCCTAGGCACAGGGTTGTGACAAAGGAGAGAGAAGTTACATCTGGGCCATTCACACACAACCCAGTGAAAGACTTACAGTTACTTTAGAGACTCAAAGCCTGACCAGCTACCAGGATATGCTTAGCATCCAAATGCCACAGTTTTAAAATGCTGTGCTCATGTCCCAGGTGGGAGATGTCACCTATCTAGAAAGTGAAGTTTCTGTTTGGTTTTATACTTTTACTTCTCCCTAAAATTCAATGTTCTGGATCATATACTGTGGCTCAAGTAATCGATATCTGCTGAGTACACAGACTGACTGCATTGCACACAGCAGGTCAGTGAGGACAGCAGGCTGACTGCATTGTATACATTGTATACAGCAATAGGCTGCATTGCATACAGCAGGTCAGTGAGGACAGCAGGCTGACTGCACTGCACACAGCAGGTCAGTGAGGACAGCAGGCTGACTGCACTGCACACAGCAGGTCAGTGAGGACAACAGCTGCATTGTATACAGCAGGCTGGTTTGAGTATGCTACTTTGCACACGTTCATATAGTCATTCAAAACATTTATCCAGTGCTGTTTGTATGCCCAGAACCAAGTTAGATGCTAAGACTACAGTAGGGGATGACTAGAAAATCTCAAACAAAGCAGATTTTCCCCAAATATTTTCATAAAAGTTTTAGATTTGGGTGAAATACCTTTCTGGTTTTATTGCTTTTCATTCATGACTCATGCTTTTCTTATATTAAAAAGGGCCATAGCTATTTTCTTTTGTATTTAACTAATAAACATCTACGTTGATGTGCTACTAAGTGATTTATTAAATACTCCTAGAGAATGTAATGTTGACCAAGTTAAAGCTACTTTGCTTGATTCCAGATCTTGAGGCTTTTCTATTCATTCTTCTTTCTTTTCCCAAAATATTTAAATTTCAAGTTTACATTTGAGTCAGTTATCCATTTGGGTAAAGGTTGGGTTTCAAGTTGAGTTTTCTTCCTTCCCCTTCCCCACCCCTTTCCTTTTTCTTCCCTTCCTGTCCCTTCTCTCCCTCCCTCCCCTTCTCCATTCTTCCTTGCCAATAGATAGCAATTGCCCAGATACAAGGTCCTGGAAGTGGTATCGTTCCTTCACTGAGCTCCATTTGATTTGAGCCTTGAGGAAGTCTCAGCTGAGCATATGTATGGAACTCTACTTCTGTGCTCTCGGTCTTGTTCCGTTGATCTCTGTCTCTCTCTCCTATCACAGTCTTCATTGCTGTACATGTTATAGGAATATTGAAATCAGTTATGCGCAGTTTCTTTTCCTCCTCTTTCTCCTCTTCCCTCTCCTCTTCTTCCTCTTCTTTTGAACCATTGTAGACCATCTGCTCATCCATCTACATTTTAAGGTAATGTTTTCTATATTTAAAAACTTGCTGAGGCAGGAGAGATGGCTCAGTGGTTAAGAGCACTTGACTGCTCTTCCAGAGGTCCTGAGTTCAATTTCCAGCAACCATCTATAATGGATCAGATTCCTTCTTCTGATGCACATGAAGAGCACTCACATACATAAAATACATGAATAAATAAATATTTTTTTGAAAAACATGTTGAGGCCAAGTGTGAAGGCACATGCCTTCAATCTCAGCATTCTGGAGGCAGAAGCGGGTGTATCTCTGAGTTCAAGGCCAGCCAAGTTTACGTATCAAGTCCTGGGCCTGCCAGGGCTATGTAGTGGGGTCCTATCAAAAAACAAAATCAAAACAGAAGCTAACTGAGATCTTGATAGGAATTGCATTAGCGCCGTGTTTGTATTGGGAGAAAACTGACATTTTACTTGTCGAGCAGCCACCCCAGGACACAGAACGCCTCTGTCCCTTCACTTGGTTAGGTCTTTGGGATCGCTTTCATTAGTACCGTGTAACTATCAACACTCAAGTCCTGTATATACTTTACCAGATTTACAACCAAGTATCTTACGAGCAATTGTGAACAGTATTATATTGCTAACTTTGATGCCCAGTTTTATTACTAGTATATAAAAATGCATTTAACTGGTATGTTTTTATACCTATACTCCCAGAATAGGAATGTGTGTGTGTGTGTGTGTGTGTGTGTGTGTGTGTGTGTATGTGTGTTGTTTAAGTCTTTTCTACATAGACAACCGTGTCATGCAGATGGGGGCAGTTTGTCCTTCCTTTCTCATCTATGTCTTTTGTTTTCTTGTCTTGCTTACTGCCCTCACTAGCAATCTATTTGAAATAGTGGCTTAAAAATGCAAAAACAAAAGACAAGTATTCTTGGAGTGTTCCTGATCTTGGTGGAGCTGATTTGTCTCTGTGTTCGATGTTCGTGATGAAATTTTATAGACACCCTCTGTTGAGGAAGTCCCTCTCTAGTCTTACTTTTCTGATAGCCATTTTTAATCTGTAGAAGTTAAATAGTTTTACACTGACTGATGCATTCACATGATTTTTCTTCTTTAGTCCTGGTAAATAGTATGCTTCGAG
Source organism: Arvicola amphibius (assembly GCF_903992535.2). NCBI lineage: Eukaryota > Metazoa > Chordata > Mammalia > Rodentia > Cricetidae > Arvicola > Arvicola amphibius. The sequence goes on from NC_052049.1 coordinate 183,743,928, forward strand.
GACCAATTTTTAAATATTTAAGCCAGATTTTCATTCCCTGGGATAAATCCTACTAACGCATGAAGTGTAATCTTTTTATGTGTTTTTACATGTTGAATCTTATTCCTGTCGGGGAGGTAGATGTTTGGGTTTCTGAGGTGTTCTCCACTAAAGGCATCAGGGAGAGGACTATGTTACTGTTGGTGAAAAAGGAAGGTTCTGAGTCGGTATTTTCACGGCTGTGACTAACCTCATGCAGCGGTGGGGACATTGGACACCTTTCTTCGGCCCTCGTGGTAGATGTCTGAGCTCCTACTCACGGTTTCCTAGTCTGGGATAGGGTTTGTGATAGTCTGGGCTGCAGGGTTTGGCTAGAGTAGAGAAGTTATTATCTCAACATTTGTCAGGTGACCCTTTCCCTTCATCCCGTCCCTCAGCTTTTTCAGTTCCCAGAGTTGTCTGCACCAGATCTGGAGATATGTGAGGCGGAAAGAAAATCCACAGATTTCCTATCGGATTGTCAGTTGAGTTTCAGATTTCCTCTCCAGAGTCTGCCTTCCTCTGTGCACCCTTCTAGCCACCCGCGTTTATTTTATGTGCATTCTCTGGGGTTTGGGTGACATGCAGAGAAGGCATCAGAAACAGGTGCATCGGCCCCATTCACTCATAAGCGAGATTCCGTCGTGTGTCTTTGTGTCTCGCTCCTGTTTTATCTTTAGATTACCTAAAGGTCTCCCCCAGGACCTACTAAATACTCTAACTAGGGAACTCAATTTAAAAATGATTTGATTTCAATTTAGAAATATTGAAAGCAAGTATTCTAGAATAGACCAGACTCGTAATACTGTGTTCCTACAGCATCACCACTGATACCTGGGGCCAGGTGACTCCTGGTTGGGGGGGGGGATGTCTATACGATTTGTAGACTACCTACAGGAGCCTACTACTGTCTACAGTGCCTGGATGTTACCCATTAGACTACAGCGATACTCTGCATTGTGGACATCAGCAATGGACATGCATGGTCAAGTTCCATTCTTGGCCACACACTCAGTTTTCCTCAAAGATAATTTTTGCAATCATCTCTTTTAAGTAGTGACCAAACAATGTAGCTTTCAGCAGGGGCATGCCTGTAATCCCAGCTGGTAAGGAGGCTAAGGAGGATGATCCCAAATTTGGGTAACATAGAAATTGGAGGCCAGCCTGGGTATCAGTAAATTCAAAGCCAATCTGGGTAATGTAGTAAGTTCAAGGCCAGCCTAGACGACTTAGAAAGACCTTATTTTATTTTAAAATAAAAATATAAAAAGCTCTATTAATGTAACTGAGTAGTACAGTAGTTGTCTAGTTTATAGTCAGGTCTAGTCCCCCGTAACACAAAAAGCAAGCTTCCAAAGAACATTTGAAATAAGGTATCCAAAATAAATGCACATACTATTGTTTCTCTCTCTCCTCCTAGACTGGGTCTTTAAAAAAAACAAAAGGCAGCATTCAAGGGGGATTTTTCTCTCTGAAAATTGCCCTGCTGACTGGAACATTGCCTCACTTAGCACTTTTCCTACTTGTGGGACCTCCAAGGACCTGCCGCGGTCAGTGGAGACTTTGCAGTGGGTGGAGAAATGTGTTAGCCTCCTGTGCTCTGCCAGCGCTTCCCACACAGACAGTCAAATAAGAGAAAGAGAATTACATTTCACAGTTTATATCTCAGCATTGAGTCTAGAGACAGAGGGCAGCAGGCTAACATCTCTAGCAAGAACCTTCCTTCCTTTGTTAGCAACAGAGTGGAAAGACCTTTGCTTGCCCAGTGGACGATGGAAACTTGTTTGGAGTTAAGAGGTACAGTAAAAGATGAAAGCGGGCATCTTCAGCTTCTCTGTGTAATATTCTAAAACTCAAGGGTCCTATACCACAAAAGACACATGATAGGAAGACATTGAATAGACTCACTTAACCTCCTGAAGAGCTATATGACTTTGAGAAAGCCGTTTGTCTCTTACCTATGAAATGAGGATAGTAAAGTAAAGAACTTACAATGGTAAATTAATTCATGTGCTTTAAAAGCTGCTCAGGGTACAGGATAAAGATGGCTTTCTGGAATGGGGGAGGTGGCCCAGTGGGTAAAATCCCTTGCTACAGAAACTGGAGGAGCAGGCTGTGTATCCCTATTGTCCCCATTAAAGCCAGACACAGTACAAGTGTGGGCCATGCTGGTGCTTTTATAGGGAGAAAGGAGACCCAAACAACAGCAGAAAAGGGACAAAGAGACCCTGTCTCAATCAAGCAAGGTGGAAGACATACACTGACACCCATGACTATCTTCCGTGTTGAAATCTGACAGAAATCCATGGCTTTCTTTTCTTGGGTTTTCCTTCTTCCTTGGAGCACCAGGCAATCAGCCGTGAGGTTAAACTGCAAATGTGCTCATCGCCCCTGCTCTACAACACTGAGTACATACGGTCTGAGTAAGGACTGTGCCTCCACAACCCTGTTTGTAGTAGCTAACACTGTGTCCAACTTGTAAGGAGCCTCAAAGACTAAAACTATGTTAGTGGGTGAATGAGCGTTAGGGAAATACCATACCCAAGGGCCCTTTGATGGTAAGCAAGATACATGGATTTGAAGAAAAGAAATACAGAGGAAGGGTAGGAAGAAAGAAAAGGGAACATTGTATAAATCCAATTTCTTATGCATTTTTAAAAACTTTATAGGCTAAATGCATACAATGCTTGTTAGGATCTCTAGATCTTCATAACCTATTTCAGACACCACAAATCCACATTGTTTTCCATCTCCCTTTTTTCCTTAAAAAACTGTGTACATGGGTGTTTGTGTGTGCACATGCATGCACAAGCATGTTCATACATGCATGCATATGAGTGCATGTGTGGCATGGTGCATGTGGAGGTCATTGGATAATGAAGATGTTGGTCCTCACCTTCTCCCTAGTTTGAGGCAGGATCTCTTGATGCTTGCTTCTGTGAGCACCAAGCTACCTGGCCTACGAGCTTCTGGGAATTCCCCTGTCTCCACTCCCTATCTCATCATAGGATCATTGGGATTACAGGGGGAACATGTCATATCAGGTCTGAGAGACGGCCCAGCCTCTTGCTTTTGAATTTATGAGACAGGATCTTACTATGTGTAGCACAGGTTAGCCTCAAACTCTTGATCCTTCTCTAACTCTGCCTCCCAAGTGTTGGGATTCCAGCTATATACCACCATACCTGGCTCTCTCTATTAAAAACATTTTAAACTTGATTTATTAGCTGAGTTTATTGCACTTTTATATACCAGTGATTGGTCTGGCAATGTGATATGGTACAGAAGAGAGCAAAGTTTTAATACAGCTTTCCTGTTTTGTCTTTTGGTTTAATTTGTTCGTTTGTTTGTCTGTCTTTAAGGCATGTTCTTAGTTTATATCCCTGGCTGGCCTGGGACTCATGTAGTCCAGGCTGGCCATGAACTCACAGAAACCCACCTGCCTTGGCCACTCTAGTGATAGAACTAAAGATTTTGCCACCACACCCAGACTCAATAGAGTCTTTTAAGTATACAGAACTCTGTTCATCTCTCCTTCTGGGACTAGCATCGTGATCTTGAAGGGCCCAATTCCAAGGCTGCTCAGGAGTACACCAATTACCTCACAGTGCCAGGGTTCACACTTAAATCCTCACTGATGCCAGAAAAACAGAACCCACATTCTAGTTCTGAGAAACACAGTAGGCAAATAAATTAGTCACCAAGGTCTGGGGAGATGGCTCAGTTAGTAAAGTGTTTGTTGTACAAGCTTGAGGACCTGATTTTGGTTCTCCAGTCCCACATAAAGATCTGGGCTCAGTGGTACATGCCTGCAATCCCAGCTCTAAGGAGGCAGAGACAGGAGGATCCCTGGAGCTTGCTGGCCAGTCAGCCAGCCAACCTCACTGAGTGAGTTCCAGGTTCAGTGAGAGATTCTTTCTTCAAAAAAAATAAATCAAGAAGAAAAAGAGGGAGGATGATGAAAAGGAGGAGGAGGAAGAGGAAGAGGAAGGGGAAGGAGGAGGAGAAGGAAGAGAAGGAGGAGGAGGAGGAGGTGGAGGAGGAAGAGGAGAAGGAGGAGGAGGAGAAGAAGAAGAAGAAGAAGAAGAAGAAGAAGAAGAAGAAGAAGAAGAAGAAGAAGAAGAAGAAGAAGAAGAAGAAGAAGAAGAAGAAGAAGAAGAAGAAGAAGAAGAAGAAATATAGCAATAGATAAAGATAAAGATACCTGCTAATCTGCTGTTGACATCTGGTCTCTACATGTCCACCCACTTGCACACACACACGTATACACATGTATATACAGTACACGTGCGCACACACACACACATATGCACGCACCCACGCATCCCTCATCAAAATGCCAGCCAATGATAAAGTTAAGAACAGTGAAGAACAGCCAGACAGAGCATCATTGTGTGTGAGAGGAATTGTGGAAGCCTTTGAGTAGAGACTTGAGCTGGTTCTAGTGAGTTGAAATCAGAGCCACAGGATGTCTTGGGAACAGTGATCAGTCCGGGCAGAGGGACCAAGGCCCTGTATCTGGAAGGTACCAGTTATCCTATGACAATAGCCAAGAGGTATCTGAGGCAGAGTAAGGATGGGGACATTTGGGTGTTGGGGAAGTTGTTCTGAGTTTTATGGTCTCTGTTTAAGATTTTATTTTGAGTGAGATGAGGAACTACTGTCAACTTGGGTATATAAAAACCTGATACACACTTCAATAGAACAGTCACTGGAGTTTGGGGTCTGTCTCAGTTATCTGTCTATACTTAGCATGTATAAATCCCAGAGACAGTCCTCAACACAATTAGACTAAACTAAGTAACATTAATAATAATAATAATAATAAACAGCTCTATCCACCCTTTGTGTGCTACAGAAAGCATCTCCAAGCTCCATTTCCACAACTCCAGCCTTTGTCTCAGAGCAACCCCACTCCACCCCATACTGCGAGCTGAATCCTGAAGCCAGTTAGAACCCAGCACTAAGATCAATTCACTCTCCATACATTGCAGTGTTGAGGTGGAGACACCATCAGTCTAAGCGCAAGGAAGAAGTCAGGAAATCTCACCAAGGACGTGCCCTTAAGGCGGTTCTCCAACCGGTGAATGGTGGGAGGTGGAACTTGAAGACCTCTGTGGTGCTTTCCAATTCACAGTAGGTGTGGTCACAGACTGTTGTGTGTTTCTACGCCTCAAGGCAGCTGCCCCTGGACATGAGGCCACGAGGAGGATGTTGGGACCAACAAATACTTCACAGAGATCTAGAACTTACTATGTGCCAGTTATTGCACTTAACATCCTACGTATGACATCTCTTTTCCGCTTACAGGTGGAAAAACAGACATTAATTTATTCAAGTTCTCAGGTCTAGTGAAGACTCTCTGCTGTGTCTTTATGACTGCCATTCACTAACAAAAGTCTCTTCTAAAAGAAGGACCTTAAACATTGCCATTGTGGCTGACTGCGACACTCTAGCTCAATTATATAAATACATGTTCTTTCTCTGTCAAGATTATTCTTAAAATTCAGACTAAACTTCTATTCTGGATTTTAAAGCATCTGGTTAAAATGGCATATGTTTTGCTAAGTAATTAAGAGCCTAGCAGACTAATTGTATTGGTATGGTTTGAACAATAAGATGAACAAATTGCAACATCCAAAATGTGTTTGAAGGCAAGAGTTCTGCCTGGATGTTTGTTAAAGAAAAGAAAAATAAAGTTGCAGTTTGGGGGAGGGGGTGATTACCTAAAAATATGTTAATTGTGATATATTGAGCCTTCAAATAGATCTAAAATGTTTCCTAGCAGGTACACAAAAGGTATCTTCATCCATCCTTTCCCTTTTTCTTCCTCCCTCTGCCCCACCCCTTCCTCCTTTCCCCCTCCTTCTGTTCATTTGGAGTCTCTTTAGATATGTAGATGTTCTTCTCTTTAGAAATTTCTGTTATAATATTAATGAAACAACTAAAATAGCATTTTAACTGACCAAAGGTGAGAGTTGAGCGTGCATTTCTGAAACTGAGTTAGCAGTTGCCGAAGCTCATCGTCCACATGACCTGCGTCTTGCATGGCATGTTCTTTATTGAGCTCTGAAAAGATGGATGCCTATCAAATCATATTCATTTCCAAGGCAACTCTTGAAGACTCTTGAGCAGATCTCTGTTCGCTTCTTCGTACAATGTGGCATGAGTACAGTGGCCATCTGTTCCGAATGAGAGATGACGAGGCAATGAGAATAGATATCTCTCAAAGGCAGAGACAGATCCATAGACATCTGGATCATTTTACAGAATCCGAGATATAGACTCTCTACAAAGCAGTGAGCTCTATCTTTTCTTGTTATTTCCCAGTTTTCTTTCTAGAGCATGGTTGCCAGTGCCTCTTCTAAATAATGTTGTCAGTAGACTCCTGGAGTCCATCCTTCCTTACTGCTGTTCAGATATCATTAGACATGACGACTAAAAGGAAATGAGAATTAGGTTGTAGGGGAGAAAGATCTAGAAGAGACCTAGATTTTCAAAGAAAGAGCTACATGTCTGACCTGGAGAGCTAGGTTGCGTACTGTCCAGCTGACTGGCAGCCTTTGTGGGTCAAGAATCTTTCTCCAAGACACAGTTCTACATGTTTAAAAGGAGACGGAGAACATGAGGTTTTCATTTGAATTAAGTGGAGGAAAATATGGACAGAATATTAAGCCAAATATGTAATATGTGTACATGTATGTGTATGCTGTGTTCATATGCTATAACTTGTTTGAGAGTAGCAGCGTGATGTAGTGGAACCGAGCATATCACACCATGCTCAGACTTTCTACAAACTTTCCGTTGAAATAAACGACAGAGTCGGATCACAGCCTGTGAAGTCCAGCTGACCTGGTTCCTGGCTCCTCAGTTTTGATCTCTCCCATGATTTCATTAACCAACTTAACCAAGCCACCACCACTTCCCAGCATCTTCGCCTCTCTTCCTCATTTTCAGCCAATATGTAATGGTCAGCGGTCACTGGCTGGCATTGTCTTTACCACCAGCCTGTTCTCTCTCTGCCTGTCTCTATGATTCTATCTTTCTCTCTCTCTTTCTTTGTGTATGTGTGTGTGCGTGTGCGTGTGTGTGTGTGTGTTGAAGCTAGCTGATCTGTTTCTCAGTAGTGAAGAAAGAATGCACTCTGAAGGGTGAAAGAGGTCAGTGGCTAAATGGTTCATCATGCTGGTCTACACTGTACGCAGACTTTAGACTATTTCTAAAGCTGTACACTGACAGCTTCCTGAAGGGGACTTTTGTACCCAGTTGATTGATTCTTGGGAGGGGACAATGATAAGTCTTGTTCTTTACCAGCTGATCTGTGATCCGACAATCTTTAGATAGTTAATGCAATTGCCTTCCACATAGTAGAGATTGCCGCATCCCTACCCAGAGTGAGAGACAGGGCTATCTCTCACCTTTTGACCAGTAATGTGTGCCTGACTCTTTCAGTTCTTGGTTTTCAAGTGTTGCTTGAACAGGGAGAAGCCTGTCTACTGATCTACAAGCCTGCTACTGTGTAGATCTTGCAAGTCTCCTCTCAAGAGTTGAGACTCTAAAATCATTTAAGAGATGTGTCAGTCTGACTGCCTTTGGATGAAATGGGCCATGGAAGGGTTTAGTGTTTCCATTCTTGCTGATGTTCAGGCCTTGGAGAATCATTAAGGGAACCCAACTAGATGGAGTTTGGTTGCTTCAGGATCATCTGAAAGTGTATCAACAGGAAATGAAAGACAATGAAATTAAGACGGCAGTCAAGTACATAAGGGCCAAAGACCAATAGGCTTACTCCTAAGGTTGTAATTACCTTTCTGTGTGTGTGTGTGTGTGTGTGTGTGTGTGTGTAGGCACACATGTGTAATTTGATATAGTGTGTGTATCCATGTAGATGTACATGAAGCAATGTATCATCCATTTTTTGTAATATATATATATATGATTTTTTTTTAGCTGTGCATTTTCTCTGCTCCTGTCCCTGCCTATCCCCTCCCCTTCAACCCTCTCCCAAGGTCCTCCCAATTTACTCAGGAGATCTTGTCTTTTTCTACTTCCCATGTAGATTAGATCCATGTATGTCTCTCTTAGAGTCCTCATTGTTGTCTAGGTTCTCTGGGATTGTGAATTGTAGGCAGGTTTTCTTTGCTTTATGTTTAAAACCCACTTATGAGTGAGTACATGTGATAATTATCTTTCTGTGTCTGGGTTACCTATCTCAAAATGATGTTTTCTAGCTCCATCCATTTGCCTGAAAATTTCAATATGTCATTATGTTTTTCTGTTGTGTGGTACTCCGTTGTGTAAATGTACCACATTTTCCTTACCCATTCTTAGGTCAAGGGACATTTAGGTTCTAGCTATGACAAACAATGCTGCTATGAACATAGTTGAGCACATATCCTTGTAGCACAGTTGAGCATCCTTTGGATATATACCCCAAAGCAGTATTGCTGGGTGGGTCTTGAGGAAGGTTGTTTCCTAATTTTCTGAGAAATTGCCACACTGATATCCAGAGGGGCTGTACCAGCTTGCACTCCCACCAGCAATGCAGGAGTGTTCCGTTTATCCCACAACCTCTCCAGCATAAGTTGTCATCAGTGTTTTTGATCTTGGTCATTCTTACAGGTATAAGATGGAATCTCAGAGTTGTTTTGATGTGCATTTCTCTGATGGCTAAGGATGTTGAGCATTTCCTTAAGTGTCTTTCAGCCATGTTAGATTCCTCTGTTGAGAGTTCTCTGTTTAGGTCTGTATCCCATTTTGATTGGGTTGTTTGTTCTTTTGATGACCAATTTCTTGAGTCCTTTGTATATTTTAGAGATCAGCCTTCTGTCCAATGTGGGATTGGTGAAGATCTTTTCCCATTCTGTAGGCTGTCATTTTGTCTTGTTGACCACATCCTTTGCTTTACAGAAGTTTCTCAGTTTTAGGAGGTCCCATTTATTAATTGTTTCTCTCAAAGTCTGTGCTCTGGGGCTATGTTTAGGAAGTGGGCCATGTATCATTATTAACAGCAAGTGTCATCATTCTTCAGCTACAGAATTTCCTGCCTGTAAGGATCTAGAGCAGTGGTTCTCAACCTTCCTAACACTGTCAGTCTTTAATTCAGTTTCTTGTGCTGAGGTGACCCCCAACCGCAAAATTATTTCATTGCCACTTCATAACTGTAATTATGTTACTGTCATGAATCGTAATATAAATATCCAAAATGCAGGAGATCTGATATGCAAACCCAAAGGGGCCATGGCCCACAGGTTGAGAACCACTGATCTATCAAGAGCAGGATTTTTTTTTATCATAATGCATCATAAGCTAATGGCCAAGAAGAAATTTCTAGGTCCCCTTTGGGACTGAGTTTACACATTCTACACAGTAAATACTTTAAAACCAAAATAGCCTATCATTTGAGATCTGATATTACCTCTTTAATCCAATATAAGAAATGCTCTGACCTTATGTATGACATTAGGGACACCCAGACAATATTGATCACTCTCCTTTTGAGAAAGACAACTACGTTAGGTTCATGTGGATGCAGGGAAGGCAGAAGTACAAGTGGAGCAAGATCTGGTAACCTGTAGCATATGGTCCTGAAAATAGAAAGGTAATAAAGATGCTGTCACCAGATTCAGCATCCACACACAGGAGGAAGTTGGATGTAAATAGAAGAACAGGAAGTTCCATGGTCCTATCCCAAGACACTTACCACAGTGAAGATGCAGGAAATTCAGTTAAAAGCAAGTGGAGACACCAGAAGCTACCACTGGGCTCTCTCTAGAGATGCTGGCTGGGACCCTGGTCCTTGCAGACACCATCAGAAGAATCCACATGAGGCTCACAGAGCTTAGTGTGGAAGGCAGGCAGGGGTTATTTCGGAGAAAAGTGGAGGTCCCTCAAGGGGTGAGAGTAGACTCTCACCAAAGGGACCATTGCAAGCAGAGCACACTGGAACAGGGTGAGGGTGGGCAAAAACCAAAGGGAACCAACATACTATCCACTTCTCTGATGCAAATAGTTCCCCCCCCTTTTTTTTCTCATCTTGGTATTCTGTGCCAGACCAATGGCAGAAGCTCTGAGCCATTTCCTTTCAGTGCTAAAGTAGAACCTAGGGACTTATTCATGCTAGGAAAGCCCTCCACGGCTGAGCTATACCCATTCTTATTTCCATTTTGAGAGAAAGTCTAGCTAAATTGCTTAGTCTGCCTTAGCCCTTACCCTGCAGCCCAAATGCTACTTGACCTAGTGATGCCTCAGCCTCAGGCTCCCGAGAGACCAGGGTTCCAGGCCTGCTGTACCAGGTCTCACTTTCTTTCAATCAATTTTTTTAATGATTGAATGAAATCATTCATTAAACAAAATACTGAATTCATATATGCTGACTAAAAAGTCAGTTTATTTTTTAAGGATCATATGGCTGTGAGAAAGGGGCTCAACCTTCTTACACCTCAAAAGTAATGATGCTCATGATTCTCTGGAAATCCAGTCCATGAAGTCTCGCCTTTCAGGAAACAGTGGAAGACTCACGTGTTCACAAGAGAATTGCTGGGGCTAGTGAGCCGACTCAGTGAGTGAAAGCACTTGCTTGGCCCTACCTCTCACAATGTGAAGATCGACTTTGTTTTGACTATAAACGTATCGGGAACTGTTAATGAGAGCGGCTGTGCCCACCCATCCCCGTCTCCATACTACTGATGTGAGCACCATTTCTGCCCCTGGATATTGCAAAGACGGACAGCCACCTTTGTCATTTTTGCCACCCATGCTCTGATTCTCACGCAGCAACAGGAACTGGTTGGAGTCATGTGGGCTTCAAAGCAAGACCAAGCTGCAGCAGAATGATGAAAACTAGGTTCTTTCTGGCAGCCTCCATTAAACGCTGTTGGGAAAATCCACACCCTTGAGTGTGTTATGATCTCAGTTTGACTAGTACTTTGTTTCTTCTGATTCACTTCGCCAGGGGCGTTGCTTTAAAGAAAATGAAAATCAGATTGGCACAGAAGATGCAGCAATCACAGAGCACGCTGGTGTTGGACAGGCAAAGTCTAGTTATGGGTTCTCTGCCCTTCAAGTTCAGAGCTCTGCGGAGCACATCCTATACAACGTTCAAAGTTTAGAATATTTTCACATAAGCGAATTCTCCCCCTTTTCTCTTTCCGGGCTGGAGCATCTTCATCTTTTCCAAAACTATAGTTCATACTGAGAAACCCTCCTCCCATAATTTAGTCTTTAGGATAAATTATATACAAACAGAAAATCCATCTTATTAATAGATCATGGTGTAGTACTGAGAAGGAGTCAAGATAGGCACTAATGAACACTGACCTCAACTTCCAGAATCTACAGTGTTCCGGGAGGGTGTACCCACCATTGAGATGTTCATAATGTAAAATTTATACGTGATGAGCTTCAGCGGTAGACACTTGCAACACATGTCATCTTAAAAATAAACTCTCTATTCTTCAGGCAAAGGTGTCAGAGGCAGTGTTGCTTGTTCTTCTGACAAACAAGGTTAAAGGAGAAATGGATGGAGAGACACTAGCTCAGAGCCAAGCCTGGTGTGGGCTCGTCACGGCCTCCATCCTTCCCTTTGCCTCCCATTAGCACATTCCATCACAGCACTCAGTGCCCAGCAGCTCGGATCTAACCAGCTGCTTGAATATCAAGTCCACCACAGCCGTGGTCAGCAGGGTCCAGGAGTTCCTCACTCTGTGGGTCGTATCTGTGTCCATCGTGGTGCAGTAAAAACAATCCGAAACCCAACTGAATGGAGTTTTTTAATTTGATGTTGAAATTGCTTTACTTAAATAATATGCATACATGGCTGCATTTGTTTCTCTTTCCCCTGCTCCCTGTTGACTCTCCCCATAAGATGCTCATGTTCCTCGTCTCACCGTTCATGCTGTTGTCTTGTGTCTTACACTGGTGCATTGGAACCCAGGTTACACCACAGCGGTGTTCATGGTACTTTAGGTTGTGGGGAAGAAGGGGTCAGAGACAATCTTAGGTAGTGATCTTTAGGCAATGTATACCTTTCTTCTAGACTGGCCTGATGCTCACCAGGTAGGCTAGGCTAGGCTGGCCAGCGAGCCCCTGGTATCTGCCTGTCCCCACCTCTGCAGTGCTGGGATTATAAACCCCCAAGCCTGGCTTTTTAAGGACCTGGGGCTCACACTCTGGCCTACAGGCTTGTAAGGCATGCGCTTTGACTGTGCTATCTCCCCAACCCTGTGCTATTGTAAATCTCGTTTATAGCTGAGTCGTGGAGTGTCTGTGCTAATGTTGGTTTCTCTGTACAGAGTTTTGCTTCACTACAGTTAACAGCAGTCTTGTTTGCTATTGGTTGGTTGAGTGAAAGAAAGTATTACATCAGTCCTTATTCACTCTGTTGGTCATTGACGTCTCCTTGTGACATTTGGACATACATAGCTCTTGCCATCTTATTGCTATAGAAGAGTGTAGAAGCAGAAGCTCTAGTCCACTTCCCTATGGAAGTCCTCTACCTTGGAACTCACAGCTGTGGCCCTTCTCTGTACAGCTCACAGCTGTGGTCCTCCACTGTACAGCTGCAGTTCTCCACTACACAGCTGTGGTCCTCCACTGTAAAACTGCAGTCCTCCACTGTACAGCTGTGGTCCTCCACTGCACAGCTGCGGTCCTCCACGGTACAGCTGTGGTCCTCCACTGCACAGCTGCGGTCCTCCACGGTACAGCTGTGGTTCTCTGCTAAACAGCTGTGATACTCCACTGCACAGCTGTGGTCCTCCACTGTACAACTGCAGTTGTCCACTGTACAGTAATGGTCCTCCACTGCACAGCTGCAGTCCTCCACTGCGCAGCTGCAGTCCTCCACTGTGCAGCTGCAGTCCTCCACTCTACAGCTGCAGTCCTCCACTGTGCAGCTGCAGTCCTCCACTACATAGCTATGGTCCTCCACTGTACAGCTGCAGTTCTCCACTGTGCAGCTGCAGTCCTCCACTGTACAGCTGCAGTCCTCCACTGTACAGCTGCGGTCCTCCACTGTAAAACTGCAGTCCTCCACCACACAGCTGCAGTCCTCCACTGTAAAGCTGCAGTCCTCCACTGTACAGCTGTGGTCCTCCACTGAACAGCTGTGGTCCTCCACTGTACAGCTGCAGTTCTCCACTACACAGCTGTGGTCCTCCACTGTAAAACTGCAGTCCTCCACTGTACAGCTGTGGTCCTCCACTGCACAGCTGTGGTCCTCCACTGTACAGCTGTGATCCTCCACTGAACAGCTGCGGTTCTCCACTGTACAGCTGTGGTTCTCTGCTAAACAGGTGTGGTACTCCACTATACAACTGCAGTTGTCCACTGTACAGTTATGGTCCTCCACTGCACAGCTGCAGTCCTCCACTGCACAGCTGCAGTCCTCCACTGCACAGCTGCAGTCCTCCACTGCACAGCTGCAGTCCTCCACTGTGCAGCTGCAGTCCTCCACTGTGCACCTGCAGTCCTCCACTGTGCAGCTGCAGTCCTCCACTACACAGCTACGGTTCTCCACTGTACAGTTATGGTTCTCCACTGTGCAGCTGCAGTCCTCCACTGTACAGCTGCAGTCCTCCGCTGTACAGCTGCAGTCCTCCACTGTGCACCTGCAGTCCTCCAATGTGCACCTACAGTCCTCCACCACACAGCTACGGTCCTCCACTGTACAGTTATGGTTCTCCACTGTGCAGCTTCAGTCCTCCACTGTACAGCTGCAGTCCTTCACTGTGCAGCTGCAGTCCTCCACTACACAGCTACGGTCCTCCACTGTACAGTTATGGTTCTCCACTGTGCAGCTGCAGTTCTTCACTGTGCAGCTACGGTCCTCCACTGTGCAGCTGCAGTCCTCCACTGTACAGCTCACAAGTTAGGACCTTTCCTCATGTCTTTTCTGAGTCTAGTAATCAGTGTCTTACTCCCATACCTTACTTTTCCTTAGCTCACTCTCTTGTTTTGGTCAAGCGTATTTTCCAATATATTTCTAAGAAAATATTTTCAAGAAGTAAATTTGGAGGTGTTGAGCTGTGAAAATATCTGCATCTTACTTTCATATTTAATAATGAATAATTTGATGGATATTGAGTTCTAGATTAGAAATTATTTTCTTTACAACTTTATTGAAAGGCAAGTGTCATGGCTCCTGTCCATAACCCCATAACTCAAGAGTCAGAGGCATGAGGATCATAAGTTCATGGATGTTGGCTTGAACTACCTAGAAAGACCTGTCTTGATAACAAATAAAAAATATAAAGCTAATAAATGATTAGACTTGGAGGCGTTTCTCAAGTGTCTTCTGGTGTTTGATTCACAGAGCACTGTGAAATCCCAAAGTCATGCTAACTTATCTCTAATCCCACCCCACCATGTATGTGTGTGTGTGGGGGGTGTGTGTGTGTGTGTGTGTTTCACATCTCTTGTGACAGTACACACTTGGGGAGGCTCATTGAATGGACTGTTTTGATCTAGAAAGACATTTATGTCCTTCTTCCACCAGGAATATTTTTGAGCTTCTTTCTTGGGCTAGATGTTATCCTAGGTAATATGGACGGATGAGTGAATGGTATCACAACCTTCTTAACACTTCAAGGCTCTGGAGAGTCTTGGGTATGGGATGTTAATAATGGAAGATCTCTACAACGCCCTGTATTACTCTGTCCCCTACACTGAAAGACCACGAACTTGAGCTTTTACAAAACAATTTTCTTCCTCACAATTTTGGGATCAGAAAAGCCCAAGGTCAAGGAGTCAGAAAATTTGATGTCAGGTGAAGGTCAGGTTTCTGGTCCTGGATGATCAGTGCGGGCTTGTTGTGCTGATGCATAGAAGGCCTGGGGTCTCTCTTGGGCCTCTAGATGAGAAGAGAGTACCATTCTGCTAAGAGTCCAACATCTAAACAAACACTTGGAGACGCCGCCTTCAGATGCAACATCTCTCTTCCATTGTCTCTGTTAGATGAGATGGTCTCTAGCACTGAGTGATTGATTCTAGAACAGGGAGGGGTAGGCGATGTCAGTAACAAGCTAGGAGACCAAAAGTAGATTTGACCTTGTTACTGAATAAATCCTGCTGTTATCTGGAGGTTTTAAATGACTTGTCTGTTGTCATCCTCATGGTTACATTTAATCTCATCTGTGAATGATTTTATCCTTTTGGGGGGAAAGAAAATTATTAAATTTGAAATAATTGGTACTTTTTTCTTTACTGTCTCTTTTTGGGGAAAATAATTTAATGAAATGCTTTCCTGTTTTGAGCTTGTTTCCTGGATGTCCTGTAGAATCTATAAAACTCTCTCTGCTCAGGGTAGCTGCAGGGGGGCAGGGTTAAACAGCACCTCGCCTGTGGCAACCACACCCCAGCCATCGAGGTATAAATTCCTAATTCCCTGGTCATTGCTTGACATTCCATTATATGTCTCCCTGAAGAATATAAAGACCTGTTTTTAAATAATTTATTTTAACTTTATTTTATGTGCATTGGTGTGAAGGTGTCAGATCCCAGGGAACTGGAGTTACAGACAGTTGTGAGCTGCCATGTGGGTGCTGGGAATTGAACCCGGGTCCTCTGTAAAAGCAACAACCATTGAACCAACTTTCCAGCCCCCAAGGGCCTGTTTTTGAGTTCACTAAGATTTTTTTCTGTAGGTAACTTTTTTAAATGACTTTTTAAAAAGCATTGTTACAGAAATTGCTATTCTTAGAGCCAGAGGTGTCCTAGAATGTGACTTCATCTTTATTTATGAAAAAATGGCGAAAAGCCACTTGTTAAGTTCATATTCACTGTCAGACTTAACCCAACGGCTTATTTTATGTCTTAAAAATCTCTTATGTAGTCATACACCCAAATGATGCATAAATTCTTGTTAATTAATTCCTATTGACCAAGAGACTCAAATACATGCAAAAATATGCACCTTTTCTTTTTTCATTTGTGTGTGCTTGTGTATGGGTGCACATACAGAGGTTACACATGGATATACATACATGTTTGTTTGCATGTGTATAGGCACACATACACAGGGTTTGCACATGGATATACATGCATGTTTGGATTGTGTGGGTGCACATACAGGTGTTGTACATGGATATATGTTCATGTTTGCATGTGTGGGCACACATACGGGGGTTGCACATGGATATACATATATGCTTGCATTGTGTGGGTGCATGTATCAGGGTTGCACGAGGATATACATACATGTACTTGCAGAGGCCCTAGGTTTATGTTGAGAATCTGCCTCTGTTGATCTCCCTCTCACCTTATTTATCATCAAGGCATGCTCTCTTCATCAAACCCAGAGCTTGTCAGAACAGTGGGTCTCCATATTGCTCCGGAGAGCCCCATCTCTGCCATCTGATGCGGGGACGACAGGCAAGCCATCATACCTACATGTCATTTCTAGGGTCTGGGAATACAGGTTCCAGTCCTCGGGTTGCAGGCAAGCACTAGCTACTGACACTTCTCTCTAGCCTGGGGACTGTCATATTTTTAAAATGGCAACTAAGGAGCTAAGAACCCAACCTCGGTGAAGCGTGAGGTTCCTGACAAAGGCGCGTGCGCACCTTACATGCAGAAGATTGACAAAGGCGGTGCGCACCTTACATGCAGAGGATTGACAAAGGCGCGTGCGCACCTTACATGCAAAGGATTCTAACTTCAGAGCTTTGAACTCCTGAGGGGAAGCGACCAGCAGATCCCGCGTTTCCAGAATTCACTCACGTTCTAGGAATAGAACCACTTTTCTTTTCCATTGCTCGTTTACTTTTTGCTGTGCTAGCTAAAACCTCCAGAACTGTTTGGAAACGTAGCCTGCCTCTAAGATGCTATATGTGGTGCAGTCTGGCTTTGGTAGTACTAAGGTAAGGTTCCTTTACTGAGTATTATTGTGTGAACGTTGAGGATGAAGTGGTGTCCTTGCCCTTTGGGTTGGTTCCTGGTTGCTGCTGTAAAACTGTGCCATAAATTTGACGGCTTAAGACAACGCGGATGCATCTTCTTGGTGTCTCTGTACTCCTGGGGTAGACTATTGGTCATGGTTAGTGTATTAGGGAGAAACACAAGCAGTAGAAAAGATGGATGGAAAGAAATAATAAAAGAGAGGATAAGGGATGAAAACAGATGATGGATGAAGAGTAGATTAGATAGATGACAGACAGACAGACGGACAGTCCGATGATAGAGATGGATAAGTTCACTGCGAGGACTGATTCATATATGATTATACCAAGCTTAAAGTTCTCCACAGCGTATCTTCTCCACAAGCTGGAGGAGCAAAGGGCCAGGCGAAAGCCCCCACCCAGTTGGGAAGACCTCAAATCCAGGGAATCCGATGGCTCTCTGCTCAAAGACCTGAGGATCTGTGGCACTGTTGGCAGAAGTCCCAGAGTCCAAGAGCAGATGGGCAGGACATCCATCCTAATCCATCAGAGACAGAGAAAATTAGCTCTCGCTGACTGGATGGTACAGGATCACACAGGGTGAGAGCGAGTCTTCCACACTCGGCCCAATGACTCAGATGCTGGTGTCTTTTGGAAACACACACCGAGCCCAAGGCATAAATGTTACCTTTGGAACAGAATCAATACTCCTAACCCAGACAATGGACACAAAATTAACTGGCACAGTATCACAGTATATTGGTCTTTTACACATTATTTTAATTTTTTATGATATTGCTTAACTTTGGTTTGTTCTATAGTCATAGTTTGTTATCTTGCAGGTATGTGTGTGTGTTTGTGTGTGTGTGTGTGTGTGTGTGTGTGTGTGTGTGTGAGAGAGAGAGAGAGAGAGAGAGAGAGAGAGAGAGAGAGAGAGAGAGAGAGGATGGAGTGGTTTTCTGGGAAGCTGAAAACCCACAACTACTACAATCATCTTGTGTCAATTGTGTTCACTTCTTCCCATAATCCCCCACAGTAAGAGGTGCTGACAGCGCTTGCTTTCTTAGGCTTGCATAAATGTTAGCATCTTGTTTATTCCCCTCCCCCTCCCTCCTCTTCCTGTCCTTTATTTTGCCTTCTTTTTCCATCTTCTTCCCACACTCTTTTTAGTTTTGAACTACTCTGGCCTGTATGTGCTGCTTGGATTTTGCTTCAGAAGGTAAAAAAGTGAGTGTTTCGGAGTTAGGCTTCTTTGAGCACACGGTAGAGCAAAGAGAAATCCCACCATCATGCCAGCCTGTGGCCTTGGTGTCTTGTTTGGTTTTGCTTTCCACTCTAAAAACTATTTGTCTCTCTTTCTCTCTCCCTCTTCCCCCCTTTCACACACACACACACACACACACAGACACACACACACACATACACACACACACACACACACACACACACATTCATTGACTGTTGAGAAAGGCTTTGTCAGGAACTCTTAGCATTCCAGTTGATACCAGTGTCCTCGTGTCTTTCCCTAAAGGGACGGAAGTCCACACTAACCTCCACTGCAACCTCTCCTGCTCTCCATTCTCACACACATGCCCCCCCCCACACACACACAAGGTGTTCCCTTGATTGCATTAACTGTAGATAACAATGCATAACATTAGCACTTCTGTAGTGTTTGATAAATGTGATCAGTTTCAACCGGGGCAACACAATACTGGGGAATTCTTCAGTCAGAATTTCCCTCTTCCATTCCACGGTTATCTTAGAGAGTTGTGATATGACAAGGTGCTTCTCCAAGGAAACTCCCTGACAGGTCCAACTGAGGAGCTGGGAAGAGGAAAAGACAAGTCAGGTTTCGGCTTCCAGCTTCAAGCTTTTGTTTGTTTGTTTGTTTGTTTGTTTTACAGCTATTGGTACAACTAGCACTCTACAAATCTGGGGGTATGACTGTAGACCAGAATAAACCCCAACTTTTGTAAAGAGAAGTCAAACATGTATACCTTAGCGGACCGGAACTTGAGCCGAGTGATGGAGTTTTTACATGGGGTACTAGGTTGGAAATGGTGCACATTTTAGAGTGGTCAAGTCTTCAGTGCAACCTTGAAGACTGCCTAAGCTAAAATAAGAAAATGTAGAGAGGCCAGGAAAGCAACTCTTCACTGCTGTGGACTTCAAGTAACCTGGTTGTGTGTGGGGTCGGGGGGGGGGGGGCTCTGTTATTACCTCAAATACTGAAATAAGCATGGATTCTGAACCAATAAGAATGTATGTAACACATGTGTGAACACACACACAGAAAAGAAAGAGACAGACGTATGCTAACAATATACTTATTTTTGATTTTTTTCTATGATGCCCTCATAACAGCTATGGGTTAATGAGAATGTATCTACAAGATTTGGTAAGACTGTACTTTTTAAAAAGACCTGTCTTTAGGTTTTGCTTTGTAAAACTCATCTATATTGAGTTATGATTCATTTAGTCATGCGTGCTGGGTAGTTCCACCCAGTTGGGGGAAATGTGACCCAAAGATGGACTTTCTCAGCCTCTCATAGGAGTAAAGTCATTTGTCTCCTATGCCACCCTTGTGACACTTAGTATAAGGTCCCCAAGTCCACCCACACTGTCACAATGAGAGGAACTCCTTTCAGGGTAGACACATAGTATTCTCTTGTTGTATGTTACATTTTCTTTACCAGCTGATGGGCGTTTAGCACCATCCTATGAGGAAGGGAGACCAAAGATGTTTCTCTGATGTACTAACTTCCTTGTCTTTAACAAAATTCTCTCTTTTGTAGCAGTGCGGTCTGTGAGGAGAGTTTCCCAGGCTTTAATGGGCACAGGGTCAGAGTGGGGACTCTTGCTCCATGCAGGTTCTGAGACAGTGCACCTGGATGGCCCCACTCGGCATTCTTCGTCAGTTCCTAGGTGACAGTGATGTGCTCTCTGAGCCACACTTTACGTCCTTCCAAACCCACTCTGCCTTCATCTAGCTATGTGGTCTTGCCTACTCCTTTTTATCAATTTACCTACCACAGGTACTGACTTAAAGAAAATCTTAACGTGGCAATTCTGTGGTAGCCAATGATGAATTCAGTAGTTACACTCACTGTATTTGTTTGTTTGTTTATGGTATTTGGAGACGGAGTTTCACTATGTAGATCTGACTGTCCTAGAAGTCACTAACTATATAGACAAGGCTGGCCTCAAACTCACAGAGATTCCATCTCCCTGCCAGGATTAAAGGAGTGAGCCACCATGTGGCATTTCAACTGTATTTTAATAAATAAAGACTGCCTGAAGATTTGAGAGTAAAACAGTCCCACTGGTCAGCCTTACAGATCAGATTACCATAACACACACCTGTAATCTCAGTAGCTATAATGACACACATCTTTAATACCAATACCCACATTAGTTGCCATATAAACTGGCCAGTGCAAGCCTTTAATGACGGTGGTGCACACCTTTAATCCCAGCACTAGAGAGGATTATAAAATGGGGCAAGACAGTTCTCACACACAGTCCTTCTGAGATTCCTGGAGGCAGGATTGCCATTTCAGACTGAGGTCAAGGTAAGAGCCAGTGGCTGGTTGTTTTGCTTTTTGGATCTTCAGGTTGAACTCCAATTTCTGGCCCTGAGATTTTATTAATCGTGCTTCAGTGAGCCACCTCTTATTATTCTTATGCTAAAAGACTTCTTAGGGCTGGGGGTGCGGTTGGTGTAGCTGCACTTGCACGGCCTGGATGAGGTCCTGGGTTCTGTTCCCAGCACCATCAAGGGCTTCCTTAAGTAGTAATTCTAACTCACAAGGGGATGCATTTAATATTACTTGTATATATCACTCCACTGAATTTAAAAGCCTCTGTCGATCCCTTTCTAGGTGAAGGCTTCTTGCAAGGAACCTTCAAAAAAACCAAACCATGACTCAGCCCTACTGAAGTTTGCCTGTAAAGTTATCGTGGGAAATACGTAGAATTTATTACCTAATATCAGCAAAGATTTCATGTAAAGATGAAAACTTACATGGAAGAATATGGTTTCTAGTGACTTCTAGAACAAAGTAGGGGCTGTTTATTTTGTCCTGTGGCATAGCCTACGTTGACCCCCAGTTCACTGTGTGATTCAGGATGACCTTGAGCGTCTGATCCTCTTGCTTCCACCTCCTCAGTTGCAGGGATACAGGTGTGTGCTGTCACATTGTTATATGTTCTGCTGGGGACCAAACCCAGGGCTGCACGTATGCTAGGCAAACGCAGGAACAACTGAGCCATATGCCTGTCCCCTGTTCGTTATTTTTCAACTTTAAGAGAGGATAGAAACTTCTCCGGCTTGACCAGTTGGCATGCAGGAAATCTTTTCCCTTGTAAAATGTAGCCACACCACAACCCAATAAACTCAAAAGCCACAAGAACCCTGTTTTGCTTCTGGTACCACAGAGCATGTGTTTCGGCTGAGCATCAAATGTGTGGCTATGAGTCAGGACAGCTGATAGTAGCTCCTGTCTTTGGGCCATGCAAGGGAACCTTGTTGGACTCATCTGTGATCCCTCCTGCCACTTCCTCTGTCAGGGTTCTTATATGTCACACAAGCAGATGATGGGCTGTCTTCGTGTGAGCACATTGATGGCCCTCCCCCCCTTTTGACAGATCCCTTACACCCTTTCCCTGGTGGCACTGGACATTCTCTGCTCAGGAGACCCCTTCTGTGTCACTTGATTACACCGACATTATTTCCAGACATTCCTTTATCTGTCCCACCTAGGGGGGACTTTTATTTTTGACTCCCTCATAAAAAGAAGCTCACTGTGTTGTGCTGGGTTCAAACATGGGCCAACCTCAGCTCACTCACATCGTCTCCTAGTTCAAGTCTAGCCTTGACTCTCTCCTGTAAGGTGGTCACCGTCTGGGTTCTGTCTTAAGTCTGCTCCGTTGACAGACATCTCTTCCTAACGTACCCTTGTTCTTTCTCGAGTGTAAATATGAGATTTACCAGTTATTAATCTGTTTATTTTTTTTAAGGCATCTAGCCTGGCATTGCCGTTAGTTCACTATTTGCAAACTTGCTTTGTCGTTTTATTGATAGCACTCGGGTGGAGATCTCCCTGTTAATATATGCAAACTCACAGCTCCCAAGAAGCTTTCCAGCCCTGTTAATGAGCGGATTAACAAGAGCGCTGCAATGTATTTAACCTGCAGCACTAGCTCTGTTTCAATAAGACTTCAACAGCCTATTAAATGGAGTGGGGGCTCAATTAACCCACACAAAGGCCACTCTCCCCACCGTGGCAGGGAGGACCACATTTAGCATCTGCCTAAGCAGCTTGTTGGAAGCTGGGAATAAAGAGACTGACATGTTCTTGCCTGGAGCTATGGTATAACTGAAATGGTGATTCTGGTTCATCTGGACTGACTGAATAGGTGACAGCATAGAAACCCACGAGCATCTCGCCATATGACAGTTTCTAAAAGAAGAAAAAACAACTCCGTATATTCAATGGTCACTCTGTCCCCTGTGCCTTGTTCCAAGGGACTTCCCTCATTGTCCCTGGGTCAGCTAGTAGGAGACACGGATTATGGACTTGAGGATGGCGGGTGTGAGGGTGTGATAGATTGTGGTTGGGGATGAGGGATGATGGGTGGCACGAAGATAGCCCAGGAAATACATCCTGTTGTGTCCCAAGAGCGTCTCTTTCTGTAGGTGGGAGCTGGCCCAAGTTGTCATCTCTTGGGAGCATGCTTCCTCTCCCAGGCGGTCAAAGGCTCACCATTTCTTTCTGGAAATCAATGTACAAGAAACTCATCCAGCTAGATACCTCAAGCCTGTCCCTTGAATCTTGTCAGGACGGCTGTTCTGTGTGACCGAAGAGTAAAATACCTACCAGGACATCCAAAAAGTCTCAGTAACGGCAGCGCACAAGTCAGAGAGCAAGTTGACTAAGTGAGTAGTTAGCCGTCCGTTTGCTTAGGATGGCCTAAGTCTCTCATGGTGATAGCACCCACGTCTCTCTCAACTTCCTACTTGTGATTTTTACCCCGTTCATTTTTACCACACTGCTAGCCTCCTTCCCATGTACTCTGTCACCCTCTGGTCTGTCGTGACGATTGCTTATTGCAGCCATCCCTTCATATGGGCCAGAGTTTTAGTTTGGCTTATAGATTTGTGTTTAGTGCCCATAACTAGTCTCTTTAGGTATCAACAAATACTTATGGAATGAGTGATAACAAAGAAGAATCATAGCTTGTGGACTGATTTTAGAGCCATAACTAAATGATTCACTGAGTAAAATCCTTAGAGTGAAACTACCACCTTCAAAAAATTAGGGAAAAATCATTAAGTACTAGGAAGACAAGCTACATAAAGTCCCCAGAGTAGAGTGGTCCTCACAGGTCCCTTCTCCATCCTCTTGCACCGTCATTGGTGAGGGGTTGGAAGAAGGAATTTCAACACTGGATTAGTTCTGTAGCATGGACTGCATGCCTACTAAACCTGAATCCTTTTACTTGTGTTCTTAGGCGTTTTCAAAATTCTATTTTCTTCAGCAAAAATTAGAGTCAAAAAGTAATGAGGCATTTGATCAAAGAAGTACACACTGGAGCTGATGGGAACACAGCGTGAGCACACCACATCCATTGCCTGATGGGAACGCGGCATGGGCACCCCACATCCCTGGCAGTTTTGCACAAAGCATTAAGCATGGACTGAAAGCACAATGGTGGGCCTGTTGTAGGTGTCACACACTATGGTGCTGGTTATGTGATTCACTCTCATAGAACACTAACAAACATTGTATTGCGTGTGTGTTCTTTGCTTTTGCTTCTAGGTCAAAGGCTGCTATAGCAGTGGTCAGCACTCTATCTCCTTGAATTCTGCCCTAAGAATCCTAATGGTTCTTTCTTCATTTGCATGTTCTAGTAGCCTCAGAGCTAGGATGGAGGCTAAAATTAGTTTCATCTTTGGATTTCTTGGTGAGAAGATTGGTACCTGTAGCTATTGCTGGTCTTGAATAAGCATTGAGATTCTTCATGCTTCCAGATGAGGAAAATCACTTTTGTGTGTGTACTCTAGAGTGCCAAGAACCAACCTTCATTAACTAACAAAAGAACCTCATTCAACATAGATCCCAACAGTACTGCTGCCTCAGAGCCAAATGAATTTGAGGGAAAAAATGTATTCTTTGGTAATGATAGCAGTTACAGGGGGGCCATGACTGCCCACTATCTACGTCACTCTTCCTCTTGTTGATGGAAGGTCAGAAAGTTCTATGACATGACTAGAGCTCCATTCTCTACTACTCACTTAGTCAACTTGCTCTCTGACTTGTGCGCTGCCAATACTGAGACTTTTTGGATGTCCTGGTAGGTATTTTACTCTTCGGTCACACAGAACAGCCGTCCTGACAAGATTCAAGGGACAGGCTCGAGGTATCCAGTTGGATGAGTTTCTTGTACATTGATTTCCAGAAAGAAATGGTGAGCCTTTGACCGCCTGGGAGAGGAAGCATGCTCCCAAGAGACGACAACTCGGGCCAGCTCCCACCTACAGAATGTCTAAAATCAGACACCAAGTTCGTGCTCCATTCTCAGAGATGTTCCCATGGACGTCTTGGTTCATGAAGACGATTGTTTGATGTTTTACGTTCCAGATTTAAGTCGGGTAAAGGACTGTGTTGAACCACTAAGGGTCTCACTGGTGCAACTTTGCCAGAACTAACATTTTCCTAGTTCATACCAGAGTGTAGCTGAAAAGATAACTTTTATTTGTTAGCATTTATAGTAGATCTGCCCTGCAACAAACTTTCACAGGACTGGCCTTTTGAATGAAGTCTCCCAGTCTCTCTGAAAGACTGACCTTATCCTAACTCCTTTTGGGTCGGGGGGAGATCGAAAGCCTTCACAGAAGCTGTCTAGGGGAATATCAATAACTTTTTATCAACCAGATTGTCCTTGTACACGAACACAACCTCCCGCTCTGTAACATAAATCCACTGCCCCTCGTGTGTTTTGTGGAACTGCATCTCTCTACTGCTGTTCATCTCTTGTTTAAAACACAGAATTAGGATGAGGCTCAGTGGGTGGAGTGCTTGCCCTATCGTTCACGAAGCCCTGGTTTTAAGCCCCATAAACTCTGCAGGATGGTACTCACCTGAAAGCCCGGCACTTGGGAAGCAGAAGCAGAGGATCAGCAGTTCAAGGTCACCCTTGACTATGTAGTAAGGTTAAGGCTAGTCTGTAATACCAAAACCCATTTTTTAAAAAAGCAACTGTCAAATAACTAGTGTTTTTTTTTCCCTATTATATAAACTGCAAAATTTCTGCAAGATGCCATAGTGGTAAAGCAAAACAAAACAACACTCAGAAGTCTGAGGCAGGAGGATTGCTATAAGCTTGAGGCCGGCCTGGGCGACATAGTGAAACCTTATTTTGAAAGAAAGGAAGGAGAAGAAGGAAGATGAAATCAAACTCATTGGCATGTAAGCAGTACAAGAGAAACTGAGGGATAAACCTGTCCCCAGAAACCAGCTAAAACCAGAAATAAGGGAGCTCTAACAACCATCTAGTTGTTTGGAAAATTGTTCAGCATCATCTTTATTGGTTTTAGTTGGGGGTTGTGCAGGTCTCAGATTCAACTTGAAGACTAATTAAAAAGTGTATGGATCTGCCAGCCAGGTGTTGGTGGTGTACACCTTCGATCCCAGCACTCAGGAGGCAGAAGCATGCAGATCTCTGCGAGTTCCAGGCCAACCTGGAGACACTACATAAAAAAAGAGGTGCAGGGGGAGTGGGTGATGAGGGGGTGGTGGTGCAGGTCTGTCTAACCAAGGTGTGGTAAGAAATATGGGATGCTGTGAAGAAATAAAACCCTTGAGAATTGCGTCCCCTGATAACCTCGCTGCCGGGCACCCAGAGCTGCAGATTTAGGACAGAGAATTGCGTCCCCTGATAACCTCGCTGTCGGGCACCCAGAGCTGCAGATTTAGGACAGAGAATTGCGTCCCCTGATAACCTCGCTGCCGGGCACCCAGAGCTGCAGATTTAGGACAGTAAAGCGCAATCACGGGCATCATCGATGCTTGCGGGTGGCCATACGAGCCACTCACAACTTCAATGAAGGGCAACAAATACGAAGTTGTGGGGGCCCCTGGCAGTGGGACCAGGACGTCTCCCAGGTACATGAGCCAGCTTTTTGGAGCCCATTCCCTATGGTGGGATACCTAATTCAGCCTTGATACAGCGGGGAGGGCCTTGGTCCTACCTCAACTTGGTATGCCAGACTTTGCTGAGTCCCCAAGGAAGGCCTTACCTCTTCTAAAGAGTGGATGGGGGTGGGATAGGGAAGTTGGGGGCAGGAGAAGGGGCGGGAGGGGGAAAGTGGGGCTAGTATGTAAAAATTTTTAAATTGTAATTTAAAAAAAAAAAGAAAGAAAGAAATAGGATTGCCCAGTCCCAATGAATACATCCGTAACACTACCTCTGTACCTAAGGCTCAGAGAATGTTTCAGAAGAGGGGTCACAAAGATTTTAAGAGCTAGCGAAACATGGAGTTTGCTGAGAGACTGTGTCTTCTAAGCATGTCGGAAGCTGCACCCATAAAGTCTCTAACATGACCCCCAAAACATGAGCTGACCAAGGATGAGAGCAGTAGACACGCTAGTGTGAACGGAGAGCATCACAACTTCAGCCGCACGCAGAGATGGACGGGCTCCTAACGCTTAGAGCAGAGGGCACGGCTTCCCCAGGGAAGAGCGCGCCAGACAATTATCCGGACTAAGCGGTCCGTCCTGAAAACATACATACAAGTAACATAAGGCACGCTGAGCAGGTTGCATTTTTGTAGTTAGGAGTGTGCGCCCCTGTGCACACATGTGCCCGTGTGTGCGTGCATGGGTGCGCGCGTGCGTGCGTGCGTGCGTGCGTGTGCATGTGTGGATAACAATGACCAATGAGAAAGGAAACCGTGAATTTGAAAGAGAACAAGGAAGGGTATATAGGAGGACTTGGAGGAAGGAAATAGAAGGGGGAAATGGTAGGGTTATAGCCTCAAAAATTAAAGAAATCATTTTAAAATATATTATTCTTCCAGAGATCAGATCAGTTACCAGCTCCATGTGAGCATGGGCAGCCCAGGGCTGAAGTGGATAGATAACTCCTCAGATGGTCTGGGTTTCTGGCTCTTTCTGTGATGGAGCTGCCTTTTGTTTTCTGTGTTGTTCTTTTCTGTGTTGTATTTTATGTCTTGGCTCAGTGGACTCTCAGTTCCTCTGCAAAACAGTAGTGGAAGCTGCCACACTCTTGGCTTAGTGTTCCGACCACACAGAACCAACGAGTGGGTGCTGAGCGCAGGGCCTGATGTGGAGTACCCCCAGCAAACTTACCAAGATCACCTGTTTCTGTTGTCGTTAGGTCCTGGGAACCCCAGTAAGTCATGTTTGCCAGTGACTGTTGTGTTAAGTGTGGCAAGCCAGTGACTCACCGGGGCTCGCCTACCTGCTGTTCCTCCTTCTCCTCTTCTTCCCCAGTGCCTATCTAACCCTCATTCTAAACCCTCCTCCTTTCAGGAAAGAGCACAATCCACAGGAAAATCAGCCAAGGCTGAGGTTGAAGAGGACCCTAGCGGACTCAGATGTTCAAGGGAATCACTGATAAAGTTCAGGGCAGCCTGCATGGTAAAGAAGAACCAACTAAGTTTAAGAGCAAGTGAGACAATTCTGTATTTACCTCGGTGCTTGGAAGAGTAAGTGTGGCATCTGGAAGGAAAGATAAGGAGACCAGGACAGGAGAGTTTGAAGCATAAAAAGTGGTTACTATCTTGCTGTTATTTTAACAACCAAAGATCATTCTTGAATCAGCCTAGTTTGTAGATACAAGAGATGTGTCTGGAGCTCAGAATGTCCCTGAGCACATTTATAAAGCTGATTTTACTTCCCCAGATAGAAGTAACTAGACTAAATAAAACAATTACACCTTGTGGCACTGAGAGAAACAATTAATAAATGGGACCTCCTGAAACTGAGAAGCTTCTGTAAAGCAAAGGACATGGCCAACAAGACAAAACAGCAGCCTACAGAATGGGAAAAGATCTTCACCAACCCCAGATCTGACAGAGGTCTGATCTCCAAAATATACAAAGAGCTCAAGAAATTGGTCATCAAAAGAACAAACAACCCAATAAAAAATGGGATACAGACCTAAACAGAGAACCCTCAACAGAGAAATCTAAAATGGCTGAAAGACACTTAAGGAAATGCTCAACATCCTTAGCCATCAGAGAAATGCAAATCAAAACAGCTCTGAGATACCATCTTATACCTGAAAGAATGGCCAAAATTAAAAATACTGATGACAACTTATTCTGGAGAGGTTGTAGGGTAAAGGGAACACTCCTGCATTGCTGGTAGGAGTGCAAGCTTGTATAGCCCGTTTGGATATCAGTATGGTAATTTCTCAGAAAACTAGGAAACAACCTTCCTCAAGACCCAGCAATACAACTTTTGGGTATATACCCAAAGGATGGATAACTATGCCACATGGACATGTGCTCAACTATGTTCATAGCAGCATTGTTTGTCATAGCCAGAATGTGGAAACAACCTGCCCCTCAACTGAAGAATGGATAAGGAAAATGTACATTTATACAATGCAGTACTACACAGCAGAAAAAAATAATGGCATCTTGATATTTGCAGACAAATGGATGGATCTAGAAAACATCATATTGAGTGAGGTAACCAGACCCAGAAAGACAAATATAATATGTACTCATTCATAAGTGACTTTTAGACATAAAGCAAAGAAAAACCAGCCTACATTTCACAATCCCAGAGAACCTAGACAAAAAAAAAAGAGGACCCTAAGAGAGACATACATGGATCTAATCTACATTAGAAGTAGAAAAAGACAAGATTTCTTGAGTAAATTAGGAGCATGGGGATTCTGGGAGAGAGAAAAAGGGAAGTGGGGAGGAAGGGAGGGGAACAGCGAAAAATATATAGCTCAATAAAAACAATTTAACAAAAAAGACCTTGTGGCTTTGCAAGGAGGTTGGAGAAGGCAAATTATAAGCTTAACTCTAAGAAGGGTTCTTGTTGGGGGTTCTGTCCTGCTTGGTTCCCCAGTCATTAAGTCTCAAAGAAATCACACAGAGGTCTACATTAGTTATAAACTGATTAGCCCATTAGCTCAGGCTTCTTATTAACTCTTATAACTTATATTAGCCCATTATTCTTGCCTATGTTAACCACGTGACTCAGTACCTTATTCAACGTGGCAGTCACATCTTGCTTCTTCTGTGGCTGGGTCAGAAATGTGTCCTCTTCCCAGAATTCTCCTGTTCTCCTTGACCTGCTTCTACTTCCTGTCTGGTTGTCCTGCCTATACTTCCTCCCTGGCTACTGGCCAATCAGTGTTTATTTAAAAGATATTTGACAGAATACAGACCATTGTCCCACACCAGAGGGTGGTTCTAGCTTGGTTTCTGTCCTGTAATAAGCAGCATGATCAAAAGCAGCTTAGGGGAAGTCATGGTTTATTCCATCTTACAGGTCACAGTCCACCATGAAGAGAAGCCAGGGCAGGAACTCAAGCAGGAACCTGGAGGCAGGAACTGAAGCAGAGACCATGGAGAGCTGGCTGGCTTGCACTCAGACTCATGCAGCTTCTACAGCTTGCTTCTCCTATAGCTCAGGCCCACCTGCTTGGGGATGGCAACACTCACAGTGGGCTGGGCCCGCCTCTATCAATCATCAATCAGTGGCCCCTCAGGACAATCAGATGGAGACAGTTCCTCAGTTAAAAGTCCCACCTTCCAGGTCCGTCAATTTGACAACCAAGAACAACCACCACTGGGTTTTTCCATTTGTTTCCTGTCTGTGCCCAAATACATCTTTCTTCTTTTTGTGTATAACATTCTTTTGTTATTTTTTTTAAAAAAATATTTGTGCAGAATTAGTACATTTACTGAAAAGCATGAGTGTTCAGTATGTGAGCTCACTCCTCACAAGGAACAAGCTTGTACAGCCAGTGTCCTGATAGGAGACAGAACTTACCAGAAAGAACCTCCTAGAATATTCCTGCTCACTCCTCTTGCCTTGCTGAGGATACTAAATAAATAACAGTCCCAACCCCCCCCCCCCCGCAGGTTAGACCAGTTTCCCTACTTCTGTAGGTTGTTCAGATGGACTCAGTGTGTGTGTGTGTGTGTGTGTGTGTGTGTGTGTGTGTGTGTGTACGCTCACAAGCACGGGCGTGCACATGTGCGTGTAAGAGTGGGGTGGGGGAGCTCAGGTATCCTTCATACTCTGCCCACGCTGTTTTTTGACATGGAGTCTCTCACTTGGCCTGGAACTCACAAAATAGGCTAGACAGACTGGCCAGTAAAGACCAAAAGATCCAGCTGTCTCTGCTGCCCCAGTGCTGGGGTTCCAGGCCCACATTGATATGCCAGGAGTTTTTACATGTGTTCCGGGATCAAACTCTGGTTCTCGTGTGTGCATGGCCAGCACTTTGCCAACTGAGCCATCTCTCCAACCCTTCCTTTGTGATTTTTAGTTAAGAGATGAGTTTGTTTTTTAAAAAGAGAAAGATAAGTGAATCCAGAAACTACAAGGTTAAACTGATGCTGTAGTATCATAGTTACCTAAATGTGATGTCTGTGTTTAATTAGACAGTATCAACACTGTCTTCCATCTCTTTTCTTTTAAACTTTGGTATTTTGTTATTCTTTTTCACTAAATGACTAGATGGTAAAGTTAAACAAAAGAAAAAATTTTCATTTTTGCGTTTATTTGGGGTTGTTACTCGGTTCTTTTCATGAGAGTACTGAAAATAATTTTGGTGGCTAGGAAGATCCTTAGACACGCTGTGTATATATGGGGTAGCTAGGAAATCATTGGAGGAAGCACAGGTGCTCAGGCAACCAAGATGCTGTTGCTTATGGAACTGACAAGCTGGCCGTGCCCTTGAACTGGCGGGAGAAGAAGACTGGTTTATGTCTTTCTCCAAATGCAAGGGAAACGAGACTGTTAGTGCGCCTTCGATTCTGGGATAAAGATGAAAGCACCACGCTCACATGTGTTTTGATAGGTCCATTGCAGCCTGTTCAGCTGGGGACAGAGCTGACCATCTGCTAAGATGTTCTTTGTCTTGCGGTCTATCATTATTCCAAATTGTTGGAAGGCAGTCTTGCAGGAGGTGAGGTTTTGAATTCCTGATGGTGTGTGAATTTTTATCCCCAAGGTTTCTTCTCTCGGGGATGAATTGATTTGCTGGCCAGAAATGAGGCTGAATTCCTACATCGGGTTAAAGGCTGCGGACACAAGGGTGTTTGGTAAGCAGCCTGCCCCAAGGGCTTCATGTGCATACTGACAAAGCTGGCCTCCCTCCCCAGCCCAAGCTTGGCAGTGGCCAGTCGCTAATGCAAGCTGTTTGGAACAAAGCAGAAACCAATCTAGCTTTCACCTAAAAGTAAGTGGAGCCAAAAAAGAAAGGCTCCTCATCTTCGCTGAAGTCTACTTCTACCCCATCGAGCAGGCAGATTCTACCTTAGGGACTTGAAAGAGCTTTGCTTTTCACATTAACCTTCCCATTTGCCCTGATCGGGCATCTCTTCCTCAGATTCCCTAAGGCATGTCACTTTGCTTGCTAAGGCTGCCAAAATAAAGCACCCAATTAGATTGGACAGATAACTGTTATCCATCTATCCCTGGAGCATGGAGATCCAAGACTGTGGTGTCAGTGAGGTGGGTGTCTCCTGAGGGACTTTCTTCTTGACTTGCAAGGAAGACATCATCTCAGGGTGTCAGCCTAAGGCCTTCTTACAAGCACATGGATCACACTGGATTCGGGCCTACCTGTTTAACTTCGTTTGACCCCAGCCACCTCTTGAAGCCCCAAATACAGTCATGAAGGCCTCAAAACACAGTCACATTCAGCAGTCCTGGGATCAGGATTTTAACAAACAAATTTAGGGAAAGAGGAATGAGCACACAGTTTAGCCCAGTGCCTGGCATTCTAGGTGTTTCTTAAGCCTGATAGTGACATTTCTGATCCTAAACAATACATCATCCTTGCCTTGGAAAACTTTCTGGGTTAAAATAGAGTATCTAGCCAAGGCTAGACCTCCACATGCCCTGGATGCAAAGCCAGTGAGAAGAAAAAGCAAAGGGACAATGGCAGCTCAGAATATCTACAAGAAAAGACTTGGGTATGAGGAACCAGAGTCCTGGTCCACACAGAGGACGAGGTAGACAGAGGACAGAAAAGGAGAAGAGGGAAGGGGATTAAATTTTTCCTCTTTTGGCTAGTGGTTGACTCTTGCTGGGCCTGATGGGGGAAACAAGGCAGTGGTGGGCTAAAGAAGGTCAGGAGATGGCTAAGTGTCTCCCATGGCCGCCTTTTCTCGGGCTAATATGACAAAAGGGCAAGAATCTAGAAAACAAATTCTCCCGTTTCAGTTTGGGGAACTGTCATTGTTTAACCAAATTGGAGGAGCTTCACCAAACTCGGGGCCACTAACACAGATGCGTCCGCTTTCGATGTCAGACACAAGCGGTTTCGTCCTGGTCATGTATTTCAACAGGAGTCCTCTAACCCAGGGCTCTGAATTACAAATCAGCAAATGACTAGTCTAGGAATTCTGGCGGAAAGGTTTGAATAACAATTATGGTTATGGTTATTTTTAAATAATATCTAAGGTCTTCTAATGAACAAGTGGGGAAAGTGTGGTAGCATTCAGAAAAGCAAGCCACACATTCGGAGATAGAGTTTATTCAATGCTCTGTATAGAAGTGAAAATGGGCATTAGTTTAGTTATTGATTTGATGACTGAAAATTCAGTAGTTCTCCAGAGAGACATAATTAAGATTTGTGTGGGGGGGGGGAGGGACAATGACATAGCATCAATGTGGACTCTTTGTTTGTGACTGTAGAATTGTCTGCTTATAGTAGGAAAAATGGGTAATTTGGCTAGTTTCTTACATGGCCGTTGGTAGAAGAGCATGCCTGTTAGCATTTGAATGAATACTAAAGAGTGGACACTTTTGCCCCAAATGTTGTATATTGGGAAAAGAGAAAGAAGTTCTATCTCTCTTAAACAAAAGTAATCTAATCTAATGTGAGGGGCCAATGAGGAACAGCTTGATTTTTTTTAAGATTTATTTCTTCCTTTATTTTATGTGCATAAGTGTTTTGAGTATAACACTCTGAGTATATGTAAATTCACTTAATACCTACAGAGACTTACTAAATCTACATAAAATGCCCTGAAGGGCGTTAAATGCACAAAGCCACACAGTACTGGGGCTGTGGAGACTCCCTGAGAGTTGGTGCTTGCTGTGGGTGGGAACTGTCTGGGTGGGAGCTGTCTGGTGGGAACTGTGTGGGTGGGAACTGTGTGGGTGGGAACTGTGTGGGTGGGAACTGTGTGAGTGGGAGCTGTGTGAGTAGGAGCTGTGTGAGTGGGAACTGTGTGGGTGGGAACTGTGTGAGTAGGAGCTGTGTGAGTGGGAACTGTGTGGGTGAGAGCTGTGTGGGTGGGAGCTGTGTGAGTGGGAACTGTTTGGGTGGGAACTGTGTGGGTGGGAACTGTGTGAGTAGGAGCTGTGTGAGTGGGAACTGTTTGGGTGGGAACTGTGTGGGTGGGAACTGTGTGAGTGGGAACTGTGTGGGTGAGAGCTGTGTGGGTGGGAGCTGTGTGAGTGGGAGCTGTGTGGGTGGGAGCTGTGTGGGTGGGAGCTGTGTGGGTGGGAGCTGTGTGAGTGGGAGCTGTGTGAGTAGGAGCTATGTGGGTGGGAGCTGTGTGGGTGTGAACTGTGCGGGTGGGAACTGTGTGTGTGCGTGGGAGCTGTGTGGGTGGGAACTGTCTGGGTGGGAACTAACTGTGGGACTGCAGGGTAGGCACCAGAGGAACTTGCCTGTTCAGTCCATGATGTGATTCCTGGTGCTTGGCCACCGTGAGGAGGCTTAGCTGACCATGGCAGTGCTCGCTGGATAGCTCCAGATGTTAGTGTTTACCAATCATTTTACCTCTCATTACCTCTCAAACTGTTCCTCCAGACATCCCTAAGATCAGGATGGAGTGAATATGACCTCCCTTGGATCTAGTGGTTAGTTCTAGCTGAACGTTTTCAGTCCAAACTGAAACCTTTTCTGAAATTTGGGGTTACCTGTTTTTAATAAAGTTCATATGTGGAGTGGTCATGGATCATGTTAAGCACCAAAGAGACTAAACATAGCTGATGTAAACATAATTGTAAACTTATGTTTCTGTTCCTCCTAGTCCCACAGCTGTTCAATCCCAAAGAAACACACAGAGGCTTATATTAATTATAAACTGTTTGGCCTATTAGCTCAGGCTTATTATTAACTAGCTCTTACAACTTAAATTAGCCCATAATTCTTATCTATGTTTAGCTATGTGGCTTGGAACCTTTTCTCAGTAAGGCATTCTCATCTTGCTTCTGGATAATGACTGCTTCTCTGCCTTTCTTCTTTCCAGAATTCTCCCAGTCTGCTTGCCCAACCTATACTTCCTGCCTGGTGACTGGCTAACTAGTGTTGTATTAAAAACCAATATGAGTGACAAATCTTTACAGTGTAGAAGAGCATCCTCCCACGACTGCCTTCATTATCTACATCCACCCAAGTGTCACCTCTGTCTTCATGACATTGCTTGGTCTTCTCACAGTCACCTCGTCATCATCATTTTTACAGCGGCAAAAAAGCAAGACATTTTTATAAAATTATTATTTTGTGCGTATGGATGTTTGCCTGTGGGTATAACTGTGCTCCGTCTGTGTGACTGATGCTCCTGAGGCCAGTAGCAGGTATCAGGTCCCCTGGAGCTGGAATTACAGATACTTGTGAGCCTCCATGTGAGGGCTGAGAATCAAACCTGGGTCCTCTAGAAGAGCAGCCAGTGCTCTTAGACACCAAACCAGCTCCCTGAAAAACAAAACTTTTATGTTCATTTGTTCCCAGGGTTTTATAGAATAAAACCATGTTTAATATGTTTGTCTAATTCCAAAGAATCTCCTTTCTATTATATCAGTATTTTTCAAATGTTCCAGATAAATTTTGTATCCTTAAGCAATCTGATTAGTTACATTAGGTGGAAAATCTCTTAAGGAGTCATAGTTAACATCAGCTGTCAACTTGACAGACCATCAGATGGACCTCTGAGCATGTGTACAGGAGCGGGGAGAGGGCATTTTCTTGATTATTAATTGATAGAGGAAAGCCCAGCCCTCTGTGGGCAGTACCATCCCTAGGTAGTGGGCCTGGCTGCAATAAAAGGTAGATGAGGGGAATAGAGAGATGGCTCCGTGGGTAAGAGCGGCATTCTGCTCTTGCAGAGGTCCTGGGTTAGGTTCCCAGCACCCACATGCCACCTCACAAACAACTGTCACCCCAGTTCAGGGACTCTGACAACTCTTTTCGGACCTCCAGAGGTACCAAGTGCGTGTACAGACATGCAGGCAA
The DNA here is from genome assembly GCF_903992535.2 of Arvicola amphibius. Taxonomy (NCBI): domain Eukaryota; kingdom Metazoa; phylum Chordata; class Mammalia; order Rodentia; family Cricetidae; genus Arvicola; species Arvicola amphibius. The sequence continues at coordinate 183,779,300 of NC_052049.1, forward strand.
AATATTCATATACATAAAAATTCAAAAACTTTTTTTTGTTTGTTTGTTTGTTTTTTCAGGACAGGGTTTCTCTGTGTAGCCCTGGCTGCACTGGAACTCACTCTGTAGACCAGGCTGGCCTCAAACTCACAGACATTCACCTGCCCCTGCCTTCTGAGTGCTGGGATTAAAGGTGTGAGTCACCACCACCCAGCTTCAAAAATCTTTTTTAAAAGCAAGAAAAGAATGTGTGGGTAGCTGAAAGAGCACAGAGAGGCAAGCCAATGAGCAGCTCTCCCACAGTTCTGCCTTCAAGCCCCCCCAACCTTGTGTTCCGGGGCTGGGCTAGTCTGTGCGGGTCTCCTATACTGTGTGTCCTCCCTCACCAATCCCACTCACTGTATTTGTATACATGCATTTGTATTCGTCTCTGAGGCAAAACGCCTTCATTACGTTAGAAAACATTTGTTAAAGACCTGTTAGAGGCTGGGCAGACAGTGGACAATGCAAAAGTTGCTCTGGCTCAGCAGGTTGGAGCTCCTCTTGCAGGTGACCCAAGTTCAGGTCCCAGCATCCGCATTGGGCAACTGACAGCAGCCACCAGTAACTCCAGTTCCAGAAGATCCAGCGCCCTCTCCTGGCCTCTGCAGGTACACAGATAGACAGACAGACAGACAGACACACACACACACACACACACACACAAGCAAGGATAAGCTTTTAAAAAATTATTTATGGCATTTTGGAGAGATTACAAAATAAGTGGAAAGGAAGGAGATAGAGAGAATAAATAAATATAAATGCATGTATTCTCTCTTATTTCTCTTCTCTTATTCATCTTCTCAGAATAGCCAAGCCTTCACTGCTGAGAAAGTTTGAGCAGATAAGAGAATGAGGTCACAGTCCTGTGTTTTGAAGAACCATGCCTTCCTGGCATGGGGGGGGGGGGGGGGGGGGGGAACCTGTCCCAGAATCTGGCCTGCACAACATGCTTTGAAATAACCTGGCAGTGTGAGGTGGCTCTTTCTAAACCAAACAGTTCATTTTTGGCAAGTCTTACTAACAGCTGAGGAGCAATTGTTGGGTTGCTTGTTAGTCCCAGCAATTAAATAACCATCATTTAAGAGCGGTATATGGACCAGTTGGGAGCAGTATGATGCTGCACGTTGGGTGTACAGTTGCCTGGACCTGCCGTGCCTGCTGTTGATAAGGCAGCAGATGGTCTAATAGACTCCATCATTGAGCAGTTAAATTGGTAGGGTCTTAGTTTAATAATCTTGTGTTCTAATGATTGAGGCAACTGATGAAAGGCAGGGCAATTACTTGTTCTTGTAATAATGCCCAGTTGGCCTGGATGGAAGGGCCACTCACTCCGGCGTGGTGTGACATAATTAACTCCTGTTCGCCAGAATCATGGCTAGGGAGGTTACCTCGACAATACACATCTCACCTGGATGCTAAAAATCTAAAAGCATTTTCCGAGTTGAAAATGAGTATTAAGTATATAAAACACACGGAGAGAGAAAATCTTGTAACCTTATGTTGGTATAGTATGTCTGCTTCGCTTTGAATTACTGTGTTACAGATTCTAAGAACGGTTCCTGCGAATAAAAGATACTTACGTGATATGAACCGTTTACAAGTGAGGAAGTCGTGCAAGGGCTTCCTGAGTCACAGAGGAGATCTGGTGGGCAAGAGGAAGTAAGAGGACACCAAACCCTACGTTGGGGACATTTCCATGATGTGGTCTTCAAACTCATCCTACCCAATACCTTCTCCTGGTTGCTTGGCAACACATTTCATCTCAGTGCTTCAAACATGTATATAACTGATATAATCCATGAACTAAAATTGTATCTTTTATTGTTCACTTCTTAAACCTTTTCTAGAGATAAATAAAAGAATATGGACATTGTTAAAATATAAATACTACTAACGCTTCAGTGTTCCCCAAGATTTGATGTAATTTAAACAAAGTAAGAGTCTGATGAATATGTTAAGTATCTTCTTCAGAGATCAGTGCATCAATTGACTTTTTATACCAACAGCAAACACGTAGTAAAGAAAGTGTCGCCAGCACAGTGGCGCATGCCTCTAATCCCAGGACTTGGGAGGCAGGAGCAGGTGGATCTCTGTGAGTTCAAGGCCAATCTGGTCTACATGGTGAATTCTAGGCTCCCCAGAGCTACCTAGTGAGACCCATCTGGAAAAAATAACAAAAAAAAAATGTAGAGCATAATACACCAGTTAAGAACCACTCAAAATAAAACAAAATACTTAGAAGAATAAACTTTAAGAAGAGATTGTAAAAGGCTCAGAGATGACTCGGTGGTTAAAGCTACTTGCAGCTCTTACAGAGGACCAGAGTTCAATTCCCTGTACCCACGACAGGTGGATTATATCTATTCATAACTCTAGCTCCATGGAATCCTATCCCACTTCCTGGTCTCCACAGAACCCAAACACACACTCACACAGATGCGCACGAGTAAGAAGAAATATTTATGCCTTGGTTTACCTTTCTCTTTCTGTACTAAAATGGCATAACCAAAAGCAGCTTGAAGAGGAGTGTACTTGGCTTATGCCCCCACACCCCTGTTCATTATTAATGGAACTCAAACTGGGCAGGACCCTGGACTCAGAAACTGATGTAGAGGCCATGGAAGAGAGCTGCTTACTGGCCTGCTCCTCATGGCTGGGTCACTCAGCCTGTTCTCTTAAGTTCACAGGATCTCCTGCCCAAGGGTAGCACCACCCACAGTGGCCTGGGCCCTCCCACACTAATCATTAATCAAGAAAATGCCTCACAGACTTGCCCCTGGGAGTCTAAGGGGGGGGTGTCTTCTCATTTAAGGCCCTCTCTTCCCAAATGTCCCTAAACACTCATAAGCAGAGAGAGAGAGGACTGGGTTATCCTGCTTAGGCTCCATCTCAGTCCGTAAAAGCCAGCTTATGATGGTTCCTGAAATAATTCCTCAGTGTCAGAGGCCACATGTAGGCCCAGAGCAAAGTGTTTGCACCACACGCTCAGAGCCCCTTTGTGTGGGTTCAGTAGTCTCCCATCGTACAGAAGTGGGATGTAGTTTATTGCAGACAGATTAGCCAAGAGGCTTATGAGCCAAGGGGTGGTAAGCTGTCTCATGGCTGTGTGAGTTGGAAATAGTTTTCATTGGAGTGTTGGTAACAATGTGTGAGTCCTAGCTGAGACTCACAGCTGTGTGAGTTGGAAATAGTTTCCACTGAGGTGTTGGTAACAATACCTGGGTCCTAGCTGAGCCCTGTGAGTTGGAAATAGTTTTCATTGGAGTGTTGGTAACAATACGTGGGTCCTAGCTGAGACTCACAGCTGTGTGAGTTGGAAATAGTTTCCATTGAGGTGTTGGTAACAATACGTGAGTCCTAGCTGAGCCCTGTGAGTTGGAAATAGTATCCAGTACTGTGTTAGCTCCAATACGTGGGCACTGCAAAGAGAACAGTGTTTCCCTCTGTCGCCTCCTTACTGTTCTATAGACGATGGGAAGTATCCTCTTCAACACAGTGAGAAGTTTATGTTCTTAGTAGCAAAGAGAACTCTGCCACACTGCCTTCCTCACTCTGCCCTCTCCCTGCGGGGTCTCGGCTTCCTCTCCCCTGTTCTCTCAGTGCGTTCTTTCTAAGCTTTGTTCTTTAGAAACATTTTCTATCTAGATAAAAGTCCTATAGTGCAAGGCCAAAACAATATATTCTCCTGACTTTGACTACTAAGGGTCTGATCTGAATCCTGCCTCCGCCAAACAGCCAGCTGTCAATCAAACTACTTACTTTAAAATGTACGGACGGTCATCTGCTAATAGATGAGTTATTCTGACTTGGGCGTAGGTTTTGAGACTTTAAACCAAATGTCTGACGAGCCCTACAGTGACTGGCTCCCAGTCAATGCCGACTCTTCCTCGGTTTTGCTTCCTAGCCAGACCTATCAAACCTGTCTTGCTGTAGGGTCCAGACAGCTGCAGCAGATGTGGGCTTCAGTTTGCCACCAAGCACTGACATAAATCCCAGTAGTGTTAGGGCTGTGCTGCTTCTGTTTCTATGTGTTTAGCCTCCTGGCTTCCAGTTACCGTGGCACATGTGTTTATTTGGAGCCACAACACAGTATTTCTCAAACTGGGAAAAACCTTCAAGGCAAAAAGCTATTCTTTATAAGTCTAAGAACATTTTCAACTTTAGCCTCCTTTAACCCAATCAAAAAAATATTCAGAGACGAAAAACAAAGTACTTTTAAACAAAAAAAAAATAAAAATAAAAAAAAAATAAAACAAAAAAAACAGAAAATATAATTGAAAATCTTTTAGGAACAAAGATGATTTCATGGAGTCTCTACCTTTCATAGCAACTGTGTAAATGCTGGGACATTTGCAAAGCCATATATGATCCTTCAGGATTGTTGATGAGGAACCAAAAGGCACTGGTGGACAGTATTAGTGAGTAGACCCTGTCTTTTTGGGTGCTAACGAAGTCATGGGGATTTGATTTCAGTATTTTCTTGAAAAGTCCACATGAGGGAGTTTTGCCATGCCTCATGGGGCAGCTGGCATATAGGGGCTGAGATTGGGGTCAATGTTTCCTCCTGCCCATGTGAACTTCTCAAGGTGCTGCCAACTTAAATGGCAGCACCAACTGAATTGCATCAGGAAGCAAGTCTCTTATACACTTGACAGCATTAGACCATGTGATTTTGAGTGAGAAGGTATGCTAAGGGGCTTGTTTGCAGAAAGATTGTTCAGAGCTGCTGCCACGCTGAGTAAGCTATGGTCTCTATGCAGAAAGAAATCTCTCGCTGAACTCACTTGAAGACATTTACACTCATCTGCAGTAACTTATCCTTTATACTCAGTCTTTGTGGGGGGGGCATAGAGTTTATTTAATGGGTAAAGGGATTATGACGTGAAGAGATGATAGATAGATAGATAGATAGATAGATAGATAGATAGATAGATAGATAGATAGGGGAAGAAGGGGGAAGAAGGAAAGGCTATAGTTACCTCTTCAGAAGAGTGACCTACAGAGAGTATACTCAGGCTTTAGCTAGCAACTTGTATACACAGAGTCTAAGCCATGGTAGAACTTCATAGTAAATGTCCCTGTTAAATAAGAGGAAATGATGCAGCCAGGTATGGTGGCCTATGCTTTTAATCCCAGCACTTGGGATGCAGAGGCAGATAGATAGATCTCCATAAGTTTGGGGCCAGCCTGATCTACAAAGTGAGTTCTAGGCCAGCCAGAGCTACATAGTGGGACCTTGTCTCAAGAAAGGAAGGAAGAAAAGAAAGAGGAAAAACAGAAGGATGACTTGATGAGGAGCTAGAGAGATCTCTTGGTGGTTAGAACTTGCTGTTATTGAAGACAATTTGGATTTGGTTCTCCCTGCATTCATGTCTGGCAGCTCACAACCACCTGTAACTTCAACTCCAAGGGTTCTAATGCCTTGTTCTGGTTTTTGCTAGCACACACACACACACAAAACAAATTTTTTGTGTGAATGGATAAATGAATGGATTAGAACTAAGCTTCCTATGCTGGTTAATAGGATAAAGCAGTCAGTCTTTGGTTAAAGGACTCAGAAACCAGAGAAAGAAAGACATGAGCATCAAGCCTTCTACTTTCCTTGATGAGTATGAAACGGACCATTGATGGACTCTCCTCGGATTTCATCTATAACTGAGAAGAGTCGTAGCATCAACTTCATGGTGCAACCATAAGATTGGCTTCAGTGTTTACATAAATATCACAGTGTCTGATGTGTAACCAGCAGATTTGCTGTCACCCACATCAATTAAATTCTATTCACAAGCAAAGTTCCCACAAATAAAATTTGGGCTGAAAGACATCTTAGCAAATTCTGCCCAACTTTTAAAGATGAAGTAGCGTCAATCCTTTCCAAGAATTTTAAAGGGGGACATGTTTATCAAGTCCCTCTCTGAGGCGAGCATCAGTGAGGGCCCAGAAGTGTGTTTATAGGGAAAGGAAACTACTGCCCCTGTTTCCAGAGGGAAAGACTATTTTAAAAAGCTGAATATATTGATGTGTTTAATTTTTTTAGTGAACAGTTAAATATAGCACAACCATTCCTCAACCAATCCTGGGATCTCAATGTTAGTTTAACATTTAAAGCTCACCAATGGTCTGGAGGGATGGCTCGGGCATGAGGAGCACTTGCTGCTTCTGCAGAGCGCTGGAGTTCAGTCCCCAGCGTTCATCAAGTGGCTCACCACTGCCCACAGCTCCAGTTCTAGGGGATCCGATCGATGCCTCTGTCCTCCACCGGCACCCGCTTACACACGTGCATACTCACACAGAGACATATACAGATATGCAATGTAAAAATAATAAAAACAATTCTTTACAGACCAGTAGCTCACCACATTAGTATTTTTAAAAACCCAACATCCTCACAGTAGACACAGAGGAAGCAATTTATTCAACAGAAACAGACTTGCATTCTGAGAAAAAAAAAACAGCTGATGTAAAAATCAACAAAATAAATAAATAACTTCAAAACAAGTTTAAAGTTAAAATTAATTTAAAAAAAGAAAAGAAGAAAGAATTGTCGAGCTCAATTGAAGAAGCTAAATTTTGTTAAATACTTGAACATAATGGACAAGCCTCTCAGCCCCTCACGCTCCAACAAGATCAGGAGCAAGCAGCTGCAAGGCACTTCATTAGGGACAGACAACTGGTCTACCAGGTGTGAGAGAGGAGCCAAGAAACCTAAGTAATTACTATGTCCCCCTCTTTTAGCAAGTACTTAGAAACTAACATGAAAGGCATTATTGTAGTCAAACATAAATGGAAGAGATGCTCAAGAAAACACTGGAGACCAGTGATGTGGCTCTGTGGCTAAAGGCACCTGCAACCAAGCCTGGTGGCCTGAGTCTGGTCACAGGTCCCACATGTCGCATGGAAAGAGGCAGCTACAAGTTACTCTCAACCTCCACACCCTTGTGTGCACAGGCCCACAAACACATAAATGAAATATAACACAAATATTTTAAGAAGGGTATAGGGATGTGTTTGGGGATACACACCTATATAGACCCAGCACTTAGGAGGTAGATATAGAAGGATCAAAGTCAATCTCACCTGTGGGAGAGTTCAAGGCCAGTCTGGGACACGTGATACACTGTGGCCCTGTCTGAAAAACTAAGTGCCCATAAAAAGAAATAAAAAGACCAAGTAGACCAAAATCGAAGGAGATTACGGAGGACTTTGTTAGGGATGCCCCATGTGCAAGGCTGCCAGGCTCAGGCACACACCCCTCTCTAGACACAGGTGGTAGCAGATTGGTCCCCTAGAGCCAGCATGGCACTCAGATCAAAACTGACAGTAATGGTGCTCAAAGGACAGAACTGGTGAATCATCACCCACCAATGCACATTTAAAAACTCCTAGCCCAAACCTCAGTGAATCAAATGCAGAGAAAATTAAAATCATGAAATAGCTCATTTTCAAACATGAAAAGATAATAAAAAGCTAAATTTGTTTTCCTACTTCCAACTAGTCTTCATTTTTTTTTTTCTCTTTTCATGGTGGATAAGTAAATTCAGTTTTCTAGTATTAAAGAAGCAGGAACCATTAAGATACATAAATAAAGCAACTGATTTTTTTTAAAAAGGATGTTTCACGTTTGAAAACTCATTAACCCATCTTTAGTTCTGTGGTATTTTAAATGAGAAGACATTGTTAACCAAAAAAATGCCAAAAAAGTCAACAAAAATGTTATAATATCTGGAGAACCACATGGTTACAAAGGACATATGAGCTGATATTTAAACTGAGACAGGGTGCATTCTCAAAACAAGAACCACTAATACATTTAAAGTGGCTCAACACAGGTATCCGTTGTTTCATTTGTGCCTCGAATTTTACCTCAACATACCGACTTGAGGGCCACATGAGAGAATATGTAAAAGCAGCCAGGAGAATTGGAGAAGTAGACCCTTGGCACGAGATAAGCACTGACAAACGTATCACAAGAGGGCCAGAAGACAGGAACACCTTGGAAGTTCATACATGGTAAGGTGACATGTTCATGTTGGGAAGGGCACAGAAGTAAATTGCATGAAGGCAACTGGACATCCATATACAAAGAAGGATGTTTCTCACATGTAAATAAGCCTTCTGAATTACAGATCTAAATGTAGAAAAGATATGAAAGCCAAGAATCAGAGCTAAATGTGTGAAAGAGGCTTGGAACTAGAAAAATGTAAAATACAAAGCCACAATACAAACTTGATAGTTATATCTGTGTAAATATTTTTTTTTTTGGTTTTTTGAGACAAGATTTCTCTGTTTAATCCTTGCTGTCCTAGAACTCACTTTGTAGACCAGGCTGGCCTTGAACTCAGAGAGATCTGTCTGCCTCTGCCTCCCAAGTACACCTGCTTTTAATCCCAGCACTTGGGAGGCAGAGGCAGGCAGATCTCTGTGAATTTGGGGCTAGTCTGGTCTACACAGCTAGTTCCAGGACAGCTAAGACAGAGAAACCCTGTCTCAAAAAACAAGCAAATAGAGAAAGGTGTGTGCTACCACCGTCCGGTCCTGAAATGTTTTTAAAGCTAAATCGAGGCTACACTAACCTGTTAGAGTGGTAAAGCATTTGCACGGCAAGTTCAAGGCAATGGCTCAATCCTGACACACAAGGCAAAAAGGTCCCAGGGGCAAATGAAGAGAGAGTACAATATATTTCAAATAAATCTTTAGCCAGGCAGTGGTGGCACACGCCTTTAATCCCAGTGTTCAGGAGACAGAAGGGGTGGATCTCTGAGTTTGAGGCCAGCCTGGTCTACAAAGCAAATTCCAGGACAGTCAAGGCTGTTACACATGGAAACCCTTTTTTAAGAATCTAAAAACAAAAACTAAATAAATAAACCAAGTCTTTAATATTTGAAATAAGAATGTTTATATAACTCAATATGAAAATGTCAATCTAATAAAAATTGATTATTAAATCTGAAGAGACAGCTCACACAGAATTGAATACTATTGACTAGTAAATAAACAATGTAATAGTAATGTTTGGCAGTGGTTAAGGACATGCAATTAAAAGCACTAAGAAATCAGCACTCACACACACAGTTAAAAGTACTTGGAAGACAGTTCTCGGGAGGCAGAGCTAGCTGGATTTCTGTGAGTTCAAGACCACCCTGGTATGCATGGCTACAAAATGACTTCCAAGCCAGCTGGGGCTACACAGTGAGACCCAGTCTCCTTCCCCCTCACCAAAAAAAAAAAAAAAAAAAAAAAAAAAAAAAAAAAAAAAAAACCAATATATACTAAGCCAGACATGGCTACATGGCTACATGTGCTTGCAAATCCAGCATTGGGGACAGAGTCAGGTAGCCAAGCCAAGGTAGGACAGCCAGCCTAGCCAAGATGGCTAGATTCAAGCTCAAGACTCACAAGTGTCAAAGGAGTAGGGCAGGGGATGACATGGGGAAAATTCCTACTTCACAGGTATGGCGCGTGCACATATGCACGTACGCAGAGAGCACTTAGAAAATTAAAGTAGCAAATAAATAAATGAGAAGAAGGCAGGAAGCAACCGGAAGGTGTGTTAGGACATGTTCCATTTGTTAGCTGATTTGAAGTTAAACTAAAACACTCGACTAATAACAAGATGGTTCTCACACCTGGCCAGGAGCCTGGGTTCACAGCTTCTCCTTCTCCACTAATGCTTGTTTCTCTACCACCACCACCCACACTGGAGGAAACAGATGTTCTCTGGAACAGAAAAGGGCCAGCCTTCCCACCTAGGTAGCACCTCCTGTGCTTTCACCATGCCCACAACGCCAAACTTAGGCACAGAGGAGGGTCTCGGACGGATGTGATGAGATTGGAAGTCAGTTAGCCCGTCACCCTGACGCTGGTAGGATGAGGACCACGCAAAAGGATGCTCCTTCCTTCAGAGACTGGTTAAGAAAAAATGTTTAGAATACAAGCGTCTATGGTGAGGTACCGTTCCCAATTCATTGTCCCCTTATGGCTACGGGAAGGGAGCATTTCATTAGCAAACCCCCAGCCCCAGTAAGCTCTGCCATCGTATTGATTCTCCCAGAAAGCCCACTGTGTCCTCAGCACCCTCCTCTGATCCAATCGATACTCTGCTTCAAGGCCCAAAATGGTTTCCTGGCTTTCATTGTAAGGTCTTTGTGTATGTTCCATTGATTTATCTCTTTAGGGCAATTTAGGGGGGAAGAAAAACAAAAGCAGGATGACAGCATCAATGGAGGAACCAGTGCTGAAGGCTGAAGATGAAGAAGAGGAAGATTTTCTGTTATCTACTTAGGCATGGTCTTGTGTAGCCCATGCAGTCCTCAACCTGTGTAGCCTTGAAATACCTTGAACTTTTGATCCTCCTCCTTCTCTATCCTGGGTGTTGGCTTTACAGGGCTTTCTCGATTCTGTGCTTGATTCTCTAGAAGTTCAGGCAGAGGCTCTCTGCATGCAAGATGAGTCCTCTGTCCCCTGAACTACATCCACAGAGTAGCGTGCCTGTACATGTTAGGTTACGATTTCTGTTGTTGTTGTTTCTTTTCTGTATGTTATTCCAGTATGGATAGATGCAGGATATGCGTGCAGTATCTTCTGCAGCCAGAAGAGGGCATCAGATCCCCGGCAACTGGATTTACACAGCCGGTTTTTCACTGCAATCTCGGTGCTGGAATTCAAACAAAGGTCCTCTGAAAGAGCAGCTAGTGCTCTTACTACTGAACCATCTCTCCAGCCCTACCATTAGCCTTTAATCTGGCTTCCTCCTAGAAGTTTGTGGTGGGACAGCTATTGGCGTAGCTTCTCACAGACTGGACTCTTTAACTGTATCAACTCTAGAACCTGTGGTCAGAGTTTGGGACAGGGAGCTCTGATGTCATAATTTCATACGGGTAAGGAAATGACACCTGTGTGTGGATTCTTCCATGTTTATGGTGTTGAGCCAAAGCACAGATGATCATGAGACAAGGGTTTCTCAGTTGCTACACCTGGCTTTAGAATTGGTTCTCTGAGACAGGCAAAGGAGTGTGATGGTGAGTGCCTATAATCTCAGAACTCTGAAGACTGGGGCCAGAGGATCAGGAATAACCTGAACACATAGCAAGTCATGGGCTCCACAAACAGAAGGAACACCAGACAGGAGAGGAGGGAAGGGAAGCTGGGGGAAGTGCCGCGCCCCGCGCCCCCCGTGTCTGCATTTGATGCGCTTTTACCCAGTTACCGAGCTTCAGGCAAGGGGCAGGAGGTTAAAATACGCAAACACACACAGACAAACAGAGACCGGGTCATCCTTGAATTCCCCAAGAATGCCCCCTTTATTGTGTTCAGGGGCAGATTATATAGAGATAGCTATGCCCCAGCCAAACCCACCAGAAACCACTCTCCTGCCATCAGGAACTCCTGAAAGTCTCGTGCTCAGAGCAGCTGTAGGCACTCAGATCCGGGGATTACAAGAAATTCAGGATCTGGGGTCTCACTGCTCCCAACAGAGAAGGACTTGTTTCTGTGAACACAGCCCTGGTTCCCCAAGATGCCACCTTTCCCTGTGTGTTGCCAATCTTCCCTGCTTCGAGGTTTTCTACTACTACTTTGAGGTTTTACTACTAGTCAGCAGCTCTCTGTTAGCAGCTCACACTGAAGCCCTTGTCCTTCTCAGAGGCATGAGCCTCACCTTCTCAGGATAGCCTACCCCAGGCTCAGTCAGAAGCTAATTGGAGCCATTGGAGCCATGCTGCACCTTATTCCGTCATTCATTAGAACACATTTTAAGAAAAAAAAATTAAGTCACCTAGGAAAGGGAACTTCTGGCCAAAGAAGCCATGATGTCCGGGATGTGGTACACTGATCTAACCTAAACCTCCCAAGGAGGCATGGAAGGAGCCATATCCGCTTCCGGTTAGAACTGGAAAAGGTACCACCCGCGTGGAAACGGTGATGGTGATGGCATTAACAAGGAAGCAGGGAATCTTGTTTTTCTCAGAGCTTTTCCTTTCTCCCTTTCTATTTCCTTCCTTTCTCTCTCATTCTCTTTGTAGCTGAAGGGAAAGAGAAGGAGGGGTGCTACCACTGACTCAAGTAAATTTCTGGTTTCCCCTAAGGGACTTCCTGGGCTCTCAGTCCTGTTTTCTGCAAGAAAATAGGATGGGGTGTAAATCAACAAGAGTTCCCCCCCAAAAAAGAGTGTGAGCTCCTTAGGCTAAGAATATATAAGCTACGTGGAGCCTGGAGGTGGGGGAAGAACAAAGAATCGCTTTGTGCTAACACAGTATTGAGCTGGGCCTAGCTGCACCACCCATCCCTGCTCCACTTTGCTAAGTCTGTTGTTAAAAAAAAAAGTAGTTGAAAAAATACTCCCCCCACACTCACTCAGGAGCGTGTGGAAGGGATGCTTTCTCAGGCTTTGGGATATGGCTGTGCACATCGTGTTAGTTTTAGTAAGGTATGCATCTCGGTCGGCCTGGGTCTGAAGGGGTTCTGCCGAGAGTCAGGCACACACTCACTCCAGGCCAGTGGCCGATGGCAGCCAGACATCTCCAAAAGCCTTTAAAGGACACTTCAGAGTGGTTAGGTGGTGCACAAATGCAGCCTGCAGCGGGGCAGCCTGTCCACAGGGGACAGGAAGAGAGCTGCCAGCCTGAACCACTCACACGCGTGGAGAGCCAATGCTGTGACATTCTAGAAAAGCTGAGGCTGAGATGAGGAGGAGCCTAGCGTCACCAGGGGCTGGAAGGATGGCGCAAAGAAGCGCAGGGAAGTTTTGGAGGTGCTGCGCAGTGACTCTGTGTGACCTGACAGTGATGGGCAGCATTATAAAAAGTTATCACAGAACACACAGTGACCCCTGAAGTAACCAGCGTGACAAGGCAATGTAGTTCAAGCTCCTCCTCAGTAGGGAACTGTGAATCTCTGGAGGCTGTGCAGTTGGATGGTTTATTTTGTTTTGTTTTTTATTCTTTGGGGGCCCACCATCCGGCTCCCACATAAATACACGGGGACTTATTCTTACATATGAATACCTGGTCTTAGCTTCTCTCTGCCTGGCAGCCCCATCTATCCCTCTCTCCTGCCTAGCGAGCTATTGGCTGTCCTACTCTTTATTAGACCAATCAGGTGTTCTAGGCAGGCACAGTAACACAGCTGAGTCAAACAAATGCAACATAAAAGAACACAACACATCTTTGCATCATTAAATGAATGTCCCACAGCATAAACAAATGTAACACCAATATTTCTACAGCAAGGCTACATGGGGCGGGGGGTGGGGAACAGCTTCTGCCTGTAAACCTAAAATTGTCCCAAAGGTATAGTCTGTTTTTTGTTTGTTTGTTTTTTGTTGTTTTTGTTTTTTAAGGAAACCTGGGTTTGGCGATACACTCCTTAATCCCAGCACTTGGGAGGCAGAGGCAGAGGAGGAAGCCCACAAATCTGAGACCAGCCTGAGCTGAGTGAGGGTTGGTCTCAAACAACAAAGAGAAGGAAGGGGAAGGGGAGGGGGAGAGAGGGGGAAAGAAGAGCGAGGAGGAGGAATAGAGATTTTTTGGCTCTTCTCCATAGGACACTTCAGCTCACTCTGCGTATCACGCCTTTGCTGATCATGTGCTTGTGAGAGATGGCTGTATCAGGACAGTCTTAGAGAATGGAGAGCTACAAGCCCCAGCTCTCTTGACGGTGGCCTCTGTTAGTATCGCATGCTCATGACTGACAACTGGGTTTGCTAGGTATCCGGACAGCTTTTCTAAAGGATTTCATTATCAAAGTTATTTGGACTTTTTTGTGTGTTTGTGACAATTTTCTGGCCATATAATTAGGCGTCCTAGCAATATTCTTACTAAACTGTCCCTGCTTCTTCCATGTTAACAGACACTTGGTTCTCACCGCCCTGAGTAAGATTCTGGCTTCTCTGTTCCCCACTGACTCATTTTGGTTTTTTTTTTTTTCATTATTACACTATCTTATTTCTAAATTTTTATATTTATAGTGTGGTATCTATTAGGTGAGTTTGTGTCTTGGATATTCTAGCCTATTTATGTTCTTAAGAGAATAGTCTAGAGATGTTTACCCAGAAAGGCTATATAGGTTCTTGTTTCTTTCTCAAAAGTGTTTTGAGATTTATTTATTTAGTGTGTATGAGTATTTGCCTGCATATATGCATGTGCACCGTGTCTACACCTGGTGCCTGAGGAGGTCAGAAGAGGGCATCGGATCCCATGGAACTGGAGTTACAAATGGGTGTGAGCCACCATGTGGGTGCTGGGAATCTAAACAGGCCCTCTGGGAAGGCAGCCAAGGCTCTGTCCCAACCATGGATGTGTCTCAGAAGCCCCATGGTCTTTGTGTCTTAAGATGTAGTCCTCCTACCAGTCAGTGGTGGCGCATGCCTATAATCCCAGCACCCGGGAGGCAGAGGCAGGAGGATCTCTGTGAGTTTGAGGCCAGCCTGGTCTATGGAGCGAGTTCCAGGATAGCCAGAGCTACACAAAGAAAACCTGTCTCAAAAAATAAAAATAAAAAAGTATTTCTCCTGGGACCAAATTATAAAAGGGGAGCCTGGGGCCCTCAGTTTAACAAAACTTCCCAGAGGTCCCTGTGCACCTGGGAATGAGACGCTCTAGCCTAGTGGTCAGTTTGCTCGCTGGTTTGATCTCAACAATGGGATCTCCTCTTAATATCTTGCAATTTAAACTTTATCAGGAAGCAGTGAGATGGCCAATGGGTTCCTTCCCTGCCACATCAGGGAAGTGCCATGTACACTCTGAATTTTTATGTCAAACAAGAAAGAAATGCTGCAGCGAGAGCAAGGAGAGACAAAGGCGTCCAATCCAGCCGATTCCTCCCAGTTGCGAGTCCTAAGGTCCCACACCAGGCCAGCCTCCAGCAGGGTTCCAAGAACAAACAGGAAACCCACTTCCACGAGCCAGTACTGTTCTGCTTAGTAAAGTGTAGAACCGGAGATGGGCATGTGGCTCAGAGTGCAAAGCGGTCCCCTAGCATGCACAAAGGCCTGAGTTCCATCTCCAGCACATGTAAAACAGATACTTATACCGGCACATGCATGCACTCCCCATCCTCGGGAAGTGGAGGCAGAAGAGGCAGAAGTTTAAGATCATCCTTGGCACACAGGCTGTGAAACCAGTCTGGACTGTGTGAGACCCTGTCTCAAAAATAACTAAACTTGGGGTTAGGGAGAAACCTGGTGCTAGGGAAATTTCCAAGAATCCACAAGGATGACCTCAGCTAAGACTCCTAGCAATAGCGGAGGGGGAACCCAAACTGGCCTTCCCCTGTAATCAGATTAATGAATACCCCAACTAGCATCAGAGAGCCTTCATCCAGCAACTGACAGAACCAGATGCAGAGATCCACAACCAAGTACCAGGCCGAGCTCCGGGGATCCAGTAGAAGAGAGGGAAGAGGGAGTATATGAACAAGGGAGGTCAAGATCATGATGGAGAAATCTGCAGAGCCAGCTAAACCAAGCACATAGACACTCATGAACTCTAGACCAACAGCTGTGGAGCCTCCCATGGGAATGAACTAGGCCCTCCATATGTGGGAGTCAGTGATGAAGCTTGGACTATCTACCCCTGGCAGTAGGACCAGAATCTATCCCTGGTACATAAGCCAGCTTATTGGAGCCCATTCCGTATGGTGGAATGCCATGCTAGCCTTAATGCAGGGGGAGAGGCTTGGTCCTGCTCCAACTTAATGTGCCCGACTTTGTTGATTCCCCATGGGAGCCATTACTCATTGGGAAGATTGGGGGGAGGGCTGGGGAGGCGGCAGGGAGGGGCAGGAGAAGGGGTGGGAGGAGAACTGTAGATGAAATATAAAATGAAAATTTTTAAAAATTAAGATTTTTTTTAAAAAAAAGAAAGATAGACTCTTGTAAGAAAAAAAATAACTAAACGTAATGGGTCACAAAACAACAATCGTCACAAATCTGGAAAAGGACCTGGCATGAATGGAGGTAACACAAGGTGGGGTGGGGACAGAGTAATCCCAACACAGTGCATGCATGTTATGAAATTGTCGCAGGACAAAATTAACTGATGAAAATTTAAAAATAAAGCAATAAGTAGAGCCAGGAGTGGTGGCTCAATCCTTTAATCCCAACACTCAGGAGGCAGCAGAGGCAGATGGATCTTTGTGAGTTCAAGGCCAGTCTGGTCTTCAGAGTCCTAGGACAGTCAGGACAATACAGAAAAACCCTGTCTCAAAAGAAAGACAGTAAGTAAACAAAGTATAGAATAAAATTAGCTGGTAAGGCAACAGGATAGGCTGTCCTGTCTGGGGAACAGAAAAGGAAAGGGGATAAAATAAAAACAAATCCCTACACAGAGCTCACCCTCAACTCTGCAGAACCCACAGCCTGTCCCAGGTTCACTGTCTTTTCCTGGCATGGCCCGGGATGTCTATGTGAAACTCCTCCTGAGAGCCTGGGGGTCGCTGTCCTGGTGCATACTGCAGGAGAGGAGACATTCCTCTGCACCTGTGTGTGGGTGCCTCCAGCCACATCCCCGCTGCTGCTGAACCACTGTAATTTGGCTGACCTCCCTGCAGACACCTTTCACTCACAGGACTCACTGGTACATCAGACAGCATCCTGGTGAGGTTCTTCACAGCCGCTGGCAGTGGCCTTTAATTCATCTCGTATTTACCCAGGGTGAAGCCTCCTCTGGCTATAACACCTTTGTTGGTGTGAGCTGAGCCCAGTTTATCTTCTGTGCCCTCACCTTCAGGGTTTCACACCAATTTCTCAGCGCAGAACACTCTCCATCCATTTTCTGTTTGTGCTTTTGCGCTTAAGCTCTTTGGCCCGCTCTGTCTGCAGCATCTGGATGTCGGTCTTTCTTGCTCCAGATGTCTTTCTCCCGCACACCCCCTAGCATCACAGCCTGTGGCAGGTTGCCAACGTGGAGAGCTGGTAGCCAGGCTGAGAAAGCACAAGACATTTTATACTAGTATCTTTTTGAAAAATATGATGTTTTCAAAATATTCCGCTATATATGGCTATGTTTGCAAGCCTGTCCAGAAATCGTAGGAGTTCTTGGGGAAGAAATCGGTGCTCACTGTCTCTGCAGGTACATTTTGGAGTCAAAGCAGGAACATGCTGGAGAGCTCATAGCTGTACGTGAAGAACTATGACCCTAACCCTAGTCCTGACTCTTTTTTTTTTTTTTTTTTTTTTTTTTTTTTTGGTTTTTCGAGACAGGGTTTCTCTGTAGTCCTGACTCTTTGCATCCTTGCCTTTCTGACTGGAACTTTTTTTGAGTCGCTTAATGTTTGTTGCTGGGAGACAGCACTCCTATCTAGGACGAGCCACACAAAGCTCCAACTAGCACTCGGGAGGTAATTCACTGGGTAGAGTACCTGCCTCACAAGCATGAAAATGGGCGTTTGATACCCAGAGCTCAAATCAAAAGCTATGGTAAGTGTGGCGGTACGTGCTTTGTAATCTGAGGACTGTGGAGGTAGAGCCAGGTGGACCCTGCCCAGCCAGCCTAGCCTCCTTGCCCAGTTCCAAGCCAGTGAAAGACCCTGTCTCTAAAAGCAAGGTTGGGGCTGGAGAGATGGCTCAGCAGGTAACAACATAATACTACACTTGAAGAGGACCAAAGTTTGGCCTGGAGCCCCTACATTGAATGGCTTACAACCACTTGTAACTCTGGCTCTGGGGGATCCAATACCTTCTTCCGGCCCCTGAGGGCACCTCCATTCTGTGAACAAACCCACACTTAGACACATACAAATAAATAAAAATAAAAATAAAATCTTTTCAAGTCACTGCAGCTGAGACCTAATGGTTAGGAAGTCCCCGGCACTGTACCACAAGTGGAGTTAGATATCAGAACATTGGTCCCTACCCCATACCTCCACATACTCGAAACGAGACCAAACAGGCAGCGGCAGCAGCAGCAGCAGCAGCAGCAGCAGCAGCAGCACACTTCTGCCTCTAGGTTCTCCCGGGCTGCATAAATGAGTAAGCCAGCTTGAATCTTCTTACCTGCAAAAGGAAAAACATCTGTTTTTACTTTGACCCACAAAGTCAAAGTGGTGCAGAATTCTAAGTTTTAGTCGATTGTGTCTGACACATATACACATGCAAACACAACAAATGTGTTCGGAGAGATTTACACCTCATATTCAGATCCTCCGAGGCTCAGTTGGCTCAGAGTACTTGCTTTGTAAACATGGACTGGAGTTTGATCCCAGAACACAACATAAAAGAGTCAGGCGTGGGAGTATGTGCTTGTAATCCCAGGGCTGTCAGGGCAGTACCAGTTGGCTCTCTGAGACTTGCTGGCAAGTCAGTCTAGTCTAATGGGCAAGTTCCAAGACAATAAAAGACCTTGTCTCAAAAGACAAGGTGGAAGCTGGGCAGTGATGGTTCACACCTTTAATCCCAGCACTCGGGAAGCAGAGGCAGGTGGATCTCTATGAGTTTGAGGCCACCTGGTCTACCAGAGCTAGTTCCAGGACTGGTTCCAAAAAGCTACAAAGAAACCCTGTCTCAAAAAACAAAAACAAAAAACAAACAACAACAAAAACCCAAGGTGGTCAGCACCTGAGGAACAAAACCTGAGGTCGACCTCTATCTTCACACACACACACACACACACACACACACACACACACACACTGCAGCCCTAACACATCATCACTCAACAATAGGTCCACTGCATAGATGTCTACGCAGTCAACTGAAAGCTTGGATCTGCCCATGGACAAGGACCACAATACAAAGTAAGGCTTCTATGAAGTCTGTATCACCTCTGTACCATCAAAGAACTGAAAAACTGTAACTCAAGCTACCATCAGTCAAAGACTAGGTGAAGATGAGCTAATTGGTCATTGTCCTTCCTGTCTCTTTGAAGTTTAGAAGTCATCCCGCTTCAAATTCTATTGATGTTTCTTTAGCCCTAGCTTCTGCCTGTCTTCACCCTGGTCCCTATCTTCATGCTAGTCTCCCCTGTCTTCACACCAGCGCCTGTCTTCATGCTTGTGCCTGTTCACACCTGGTGCCTGTCTTTGAAAATGTAGACGAAAGTGGAAACACAAAGTGAAAATCGTTTCAGAATAGCATATTTTTTTCATAAAGTATATTCAGTACTATTGTTTTTTCAACTACAAAAAAATCCCACAATAGTAAAATATATATATGTGTATACACACATATACATACATACATACATACATACATACATTCCCCCCTTTGAGTGACTGTTGGCCACTGTAGACAGATGTGGGGAAAGCACAGCATAGAATAATAAGCCCAACTAACTCCAATGTACAGTTCTCAGTCGCTTGTGAAAGTTACTCTTGGTTTTGATCTGTTCTCAGAAGGTGAAGAAACACCGGGTCCTGTCACCATAGACCCCATTCTTTGTTTTATTTGAATATTAATCCAGGCATTGTTTTCTTTCTGCTAGTTTTTCCAAACCTTCAGTTCTTTGAGGAGGCAAGTGGGGCCCGCTAAACCTCCAAAGAAGCTCTAACTTCAGTGAGCAGCTCGAAGGAAGTCCCGATTCCACAGGGATTTACTCCCGTCACACCGGATCTGACACCCTCTGCCTTCTCTTTCAGATGAGCCGTGCAGACTGGATGCTGCTCTACCTCTTCCTTCGGAAGAGGCTTTCTGGGAGCAGCATCTGTCTCCCCAAACAGGTCCTGGGGCTGTGCTGGCACGCTGGTCCATGGAGCCCCGCCGCCTCGCAACTGTTTGCCTTGGCTCCAGCTGCTCCATCCCCCAGGAAAGCAGCTCTTCTCCAATCCACCTTTCAGGACGACTTTCTTAAACTTTTGCCCATGCACTTGTCAGTGAGAAACAAGTCCATGCCCTATGTGTGGCGTGCTAAAGAGATGAAGCTGCCCACACTACCTTCTGCATGAAAACCGTCTAGAATACACTTCAGAAAAGTGTATAGACACTCCTAGTAAGCCAGGTTCAGTCTGCTGGGTGAGGCAGAGCATCATATTTTCAAAATTCGCAGGGATTTGATTCTGCAACAACTGCTGAACATCTGATAAGCAGCACCAGTGGCCAACTTGTCCTCTTGTGCCCAGGAGCTTCCTGGGTTTGAAACTGAAAAGTCATGAAGAAATGGAGTGTTAAGTAACAAGAAAGCAGAGGGGCTGGGTGGGGGGGGGGGACACGACCCAGTTGGTAAAGTGCTGGACTTGCAAGAATGAGGATCAGAGTGTGCTCCCCAGCACCTGTTCTTTATAAAGATCCAGGCATAGCATCATGTTCCTGTAATCTCAGCCCTGGCAGATCCCTAGGGCTTGTTATCCAGACAGCCTCCTGGCCAGGCAGAGACCCTACGTCCACAAAGAGGGAGGACAGCACCTGAGATACACGCATGTCCTCTGGTCCCTACATGCATGCATATACATTTGCATAGCATACTCAGAGATGAGCACACACACATACATCTGTACACACAGGAACACATACACACACACACAAGCAGAAGCTGGGTCTAACTGGGAGAAGAAAGGGAACTAGCCGGTGGGGACAAGGAGCAGATACATGGTGAGGGCGGTGGGGGAAGAGAATGAAGGAGAGCAGAGTATAATCATATACACTGAAGATGCCCTGGTAAAAATAATGAATTTCTATGCTAGGCTAACCACTTTTTAAAGACCCTGAAGGTTTCATGTCCCAGATTAGCCAGAACAGCTAAGCACCCTAGACTTGGAAGCCTCTTAGCTTCCTGGAGCAGGCCTGAGCCACTCACTCCCAGACTCTGCAACCATTCTGAAGAAACAGCCCCAGGCCCCAGGCTCCCCGTCTAAATCCCGAGTGCAGCCACTCTTGAGTCGCTGTATGACTAGATACTGAGTCTCTCAGATCCCATCCTGACACTGCCCTGTCATTGTAGGGATCTTCAAATGGCCCAAGAGGACACTGAGGTGCAGGACAGATGGTGCTATTGGGGTCACTGTATGGGTAGGAAGAAATCCCCTCCCTAGTGCCTGGCTGGCTTCAACTCCAACTGCACTGTCTGGACTCTGGGAGGGGTTCTCATCACACAATGAGTTTGGGAATCATACACTCAGCAGAGAGCTGAGCATAGAACCACTCACTAGTCACGTGCTCCCTTTAATATGTATTTTATTGATTTTTGTTTATTTTGAGCCATTATCACCTATATAAAATTCATTTGGAAAAACAGCTCAATTTGCCCCAAGTTCTGGCTCCTGGGACTAAGTCCTATACAAGCCTGAGCAGGCATACATGCATATGTGCACAATTCTCTCTCTCTCTCTCTCTCTCTCTCTCTCTCTCTGTCTCTCTCTCTCTCTCTCTCTCTCCTCCCTCCCTCCCTCCCTCCCTCCTTCCCTCCAGCTCTGAAACAGGGACCAGGGATCTGTTTGTGCCAATGATCTTTGGGCAACATGTTGCGATCTACCGTACTATATAGATTTATTAATTTTTTCACATTTCATATTTCTATAGTAAACATGAATACCATATTCAATGTATATATTTTTACCATATTCTGTTTCTGCTTCCTCCCCAGGCTGCCTCTTAATTCCTTGCATATCAACTGCTGAATAAGGAGAATAGTATCCAGGAGAGCAAAGTATTCCTTATGGTTTAACCAGCATCTCTGTGAAGATCTACACAGAGACCATGAGGAAGCTCTGCTTCCTGGCTTGCTTGCCGGCAGACTCACGTTCAGCCACCTTCCTTATACCTCCCCAGGTCACCTGCCCATGGTGGGTTTGGATCCCCTACATCAACCAAAAACCCAGAAAATGCTACACAGTCATGTCTACGGACCAGCCCAACGGAAGCCGCTCCTCAGTTCAGGTCCCATCCATCCAGACAATTCCAGTTTGTGTCAGGTTGGCAAACACTGACCAGCACATCATCCTAGCCACCCAATTTAAAGCCAACAGACACCGCCACAAACCAGAAAAAGAATGGAGGCCCCAAAACTCTGGGAACTCCCAGAGGAGACAAGAGTTACCATCTTACACAGAGTTATTTGTCTTAGCTCTTTCGGCCATAAACTTTGACTGTACAGTTCATACAGAAGCAGGAGGCAACTGGCACCTTGTTCCAACTCATGACAGCTTCAG
Organism: Arvicola amphibius; assembly: GCF_903992535.2. NCBI lineage: Eukaryota > Metazoa > Chordata > Mammalia > Rodentia > Cricetidae > Arvicola > Arvicola amphibius. Next base: position 183,801,395 of record NC_052049.1, read on the forward strand.
CAGCTTGATAGAAAAAGCTCGCCCATCTGGAGGTGAAGGAGGAGAAGTGAACAGATTTTTAAAATAATTATTCATAAGATGTCAGCTCTCATAACAGTGTTTCCTGATTATCCACCAACCTGAGGGGTCTCGCTCTGCTCCCAGAATAACGTGTGACACACTGGCATCCTGCTGGCCAGTGGTGACAAGGTATTCAGGGGCCTGGAGGGGGTCTGCCAGGCGGTGCCTGACTGCCCTTTGTCTATATCCAGTGGGAGGTTCTCTGTATATGTTGGGGTTCGGGGGAGTGTGTAGACAGATGCCTTAAAAGATAAGGGTCTGATCCTCAGTACCGAGTACTGGGGAACAGGAGATAGACAATAAATAGTGGTCCAAAGAAATGCTGATATTCTCTTGATGGACTTACTTAGACATCAGATAGGATAGGGATTAAGAGAAAATAGCTGCGGGGAGGCATAAATGCACAGACTCCCAGAACTAAGAATGTGGGTCATTACTTCAACACAGCACCGGTTGCCTTTCAGGGTCTGTTTGTTCAAGTAACTTTACCCACCAACCGTATGGAAGGAGTTTGTGGCCCAAAGAGTATAAGACAAATAACTCCGTGTAAGACACATAACTCCTGAACGCCTCTGAGAGTTCCGCGCAGAGCCCCTGGGCCTCAGTTCTTGTTTCCTTCCAAACCAGCTAGAGCTACACTCAGTTCAAGTTCAGTGAGGCATCCTACCGCAGAACTCAATCCCAACACACACTCTATGGAAAAAGAAATCACCACCAACAATTCCAGAAGGAATCCCAGAGGAGACCAAGCATCACCTTTTTTACCCCAAGTTATTTGTGGGATAGTGTCCTGTTGTGGAATATTACTCTAAGAGTTGTTACATTTGTTTATGCTGTAGAATAGTTGTTTAATCATGCAAAGGTGTGTTGCATTTGTTTAACTTTGTAAAGCTGTTCTTTGCCTGCCTAAAACACCTGATTAGTCTAATAAAGGGCTGGATGGCCAATAGCTAGGCAGGAGTGGTAGAGTTGTTAGGTAGAGAGAATAAATAGGAGAAGAGAGAGAGGAGGAAGACACTAGGTGCCAGTCAGTCATCCATACAGCCATCCACACAGCCAGCTACAGATCAAGAAGGAAAGATATATAGAATAAATAACGGTTAAAAACCCAGAGGCAAAATGTAGTTAAAGAGAAATGAGATAATAAGTTAGAAAAGCTGATTAGAAACAAGCCAAGCTAAGACCAGGCATTCATAAGAATAAGTCTCTGTGTATTTATTTGGGAGCTGGATGATGGACTCCCAAAAGAGTTAAAAGAAATCAACTACAGTGTCCTGTTTGATCTTACTGTTGACTTGACACAGTCTGATGCCACCTGATATAATGGTTTCAATGAGAAATGTCCCCTATAGGGCCAGGTATTTGAGGACTTGGTGTTGCAGAAGCCCTCCTGAAGGAAGTACACTGGAGGGTAGGCTTTGGGAGATTGCAGCCTCACCCCAATCCCAGTTCACTCTCTCTACTTTGTCCTTGCAGTTAAAGACAGTTTGCTCCATTTCCTGCTTTTGCCACCATGCTTGCTAATGGCTGCCATGACTCTTGCCATGAGGGACTCCTATCCCTCTGGAACTAGAAGCAAAAAAACCTACTTCTGTAAGTTTCTTTTGGCCATGGTGTTTTACCCCTGCAAAACAAAAGTACCTGATACGCCTAGGAAAAGAGAACCTCAGCTGAAGAATTACCGCCATCAGATTGACCTGTAGTCATACCTGTGAGCCCTGGTTTGGCAGATGATTAACGTGGGACACCCCAGTCCTCTGTGGGCAGCATCATCCCTAGGTGGAAAGGTCTGGATTATATATAAAAATGGTTAAGCATGAGTTAGAGAGTAAGCCGGTAACCAGCATTGCTCCATGGTCTCTGCTTCCCTCCCTGCTTGAGTTCCTGTCCTGACTTCCCTCAGTGATGGCCTATGACCTGGAAGTGTAAGCTAAAATAAACCTTGTCCTCCCCTAAATTGCTTTTGGTCAGAGTGGTTATCACAGCAACAAGAAAGCTAACTAGAACAGACAGTGCGACTGTTTCAAGGAAATGAGAAGACGTTGGGGAACTGCAGAAACAAATTTTAGATCTTACCCTGTTGATGTCATAGCTGTGTGACACTGAGGATATCACCTAACTCTAAGATTTCTTCCTTTCTTTCCTTATTCCTTTTTTTCCTTCTTACTGTCTGTCTGACTATCTGACTGTGTTTCTGTCTGTCTCTTTCTTTTTTACAGTCTTTCTTCCTTTCTCTTTTTTAGTTTTTATTTTTTAGGGGAGTTTGTTGTTGTTGTTTGTTGCTGTTGTTTTAGTTTTGAAACAGGGTTTCTCTGCATTCCCTGCCTGTCCTAGAACTCACTCTGTAGACCATGCTGGCCTACAGTTCAGAGATCCACCTGCCTCTGCCTACCAAGTGCTAGGGTTAAAGGAGTGTGCCCACCATCACCCAGCCTATTTTCTTATTTTAAAGAATGAAGTCATACCTTGGAGCTCTTATCCCAAAATGCGGTATCTCCATCAAATCCCTCCCCACAGGGTTCAGGGATTTGCAGAAGATGAGGCAGAAAGATTGTAAGAGTCGGTGGAGACAGAAAAACACGAAGGAAACAAGGCCTTCTAGACACAACAGCACGGACACACATGAACTCACAGACTGTGGCAGCATGCACAGGGCCTGCACCAGTCTAAGCCAGATGGGGACCAGCACTGAGAGGGGAAGCAAACACGAATCCCCATTCCTAACCAGGTTATCTCCAATTGATAACTACTGCAAATGAAAGTGAGTTTTCTCCAACGGAGTCTCACTGGGTGTGTAAACCACACTTAAGGGCAGGCCCCATGGCCAGCAGTAGATACCCAACACAAAACAAACTCAGTGGGGTTTTTTGTTTTGTTTTGTTTTGTTTGTCTTATAATGCTTTATCTGGGCTATCTTTTTTTTTAATCTTATAGGTCTTTTGCTTATATATTCTGGCTTCCAGTTTTATGTTTTCATGGGATTTCTGTGTGTGGAAATGTGTGTGTGTCTGCATTTGCTTGTGTTTCTTGTGCTTTTTTTCAGGCTGGCCTCAAACTTGCAGAAATCTGCCTGCCTCTTCCTCCCAAGTGTTAGGATTAAAGGTATAAACCACCACCGCCCATTTTAAATGAGACTTTAAACATCGTATATTTAACATTAAATATTATTTTCCCACCTTGAGTGATGTGGGATTCCCCTCTGTATACTGTTAATATGTTTTATTACCATTGGTTAGTCAAGAAACTGTTTCGGCCAATGGCTTATCAGAGTAAAGCCAGGCAGGAAATCCAAGCAAAGATATAGAGAGAAAGTAGGCAGAGTCAGAGAGATGCCATGTAGCTGCCAGAGGAGAAAGACACTGGTGACTGGTAGACCACAACCTCATGGTGATACATAGATTAATAGAAATGGGTTAATTTAAGATAGAAGAGCTAGCTAAGAATATGCCTAAGCTACTAAACAAACAGTGCTGTAATTAATATAGTTTCTGTGTGATTATTCAAGTCTGGGCGGCCAGGAAACAAACGAGCAGTCTCTACTTACACTTGAGCTTCTTGTAGTTTGTTGAATATCATATTTTATGTGGTATGCATGCTTTTTTGAGATTTATTTTCTTTAGTGTGTATGTGTATGCAGGAGACTTCAGAGTCCAGAAGAGGGTGTCAGATCCTCTGAAGAGGGATTTGTAGGCTATTTTGAGTCCCCCAAGGTAGATGCTAGGAACTAAATCCCAGGCCTCTGTGAGAACAGTGTGTGCTCTTATCCTCTGAGCTGCATGTTCACACCTGCATGCTCACACCTGTATGCTCACACATGCAGCTGCCATGACTTCCCTGCCATGATAAACTATGTGCAGCCTCACACGCTAAGTCAAAGTGAGTGCTTTGCCTCCTGTCAGGTGTTTGGTGGCATGCATCCCAAGAGTTTCCTAACACCTTCATCATGCATTGCCTGCAGACAGAAAAACAAAAACAAAAACCACTCACACAGAGAGAGTTGTTCTTACAAGTACAGATCTTCTTCCTTCTCCCTTCCTTCCTCCCTCCCTTCCTTCCTTCCTTTCTCATTGCTATGGCCGAAACCTGACCCCGGTTAAGAAGTGTGGTTACAGGACTGGAGAGATGGCTCAGGGATGAAGAGCCCTTGTTGCTCTTGCAGAGGACTGGAGTTTATTCTCAGCACTCACGTTGCCTGGCTCACAAGCTCCACAAGATTCAATGCCCTCCCTTCTGGCCCCTGAAGGCATGTACACACACACACACACACACACACACATGCACACACAAACACACACACTTTAAAAATACATTTAAAAAAACATAAATCTATGATTCTCTGTCTCAAAACTGCAGTTAAGGAAATTATATCTACTTAAGACATGGTAAGCAATGGTAAATCATTGCTCACAATGATTTGTTTCATCTTAGTTACCTTAGCTATATTCAATGTGAAAAAAATGTGTCAATGTGAACATATGTTCATAATTAGAGTGATTAGCTACAGATATTATGGATTAAGAATACTAAAAATTCCTGTTTGTATGATCTCAGCTTAAATTAAAGAAAATGTTTAGACTAAAAAAATACATTTCAATTTTAAGAAAGTAAAAGTCAATCTCTGTGGTTGTTTCTGTCCTTCTTGGCTAGTTTCTAATATGTTTCCATCTAATATGGACAGTGTCTAGCCAGTTGGCTGGTTCCATTCACACGCAGACTCTGAAAGGCAGGGGGAATCATTTATCTGGGAGGAAATGCTAGGGTGTTGGGACTAATTAAGTCCTGGCCTTCAGCTCCTCTTCCCTGTCTAGAGCCTTCTAATTGAAGTGACTAAAAGCTATGCTTTGCCTAGAGGATCAGAGAATGGGATTTTCACCTGTTGGCCATTGACTGCAATGTATTTAAGCCTACATGGTGCTATTAAAGATGGGCTTTTGGTACCAGTGTTGGAAGGTCCGTGTGTCGGTCTGTCTCTGCGTGTGTATTCTCAACCTCCAGTCCCTTGCCCAAAGCTAGTGAACTGGGTTCTAGCGCATAGAGCACAGACGGGGGCCGCGGTGCACGGCACTAGGGACCACTAATGAATTTGGAAAGTGACCCAGGAAAGAAAGAAAATCGTTACAGGTGTGTTAAGGAAGCAGATTTCACTGTGCAAACCTCACCCTCTGCCCCCTGGGAAAGCCCTGGAAGATGACACAGAACACTCCTTACCTAGCATGTCTCGTCATGAGTTCAGCAAACAAGGAGCACCTCTGCTAAGAAGGGTCCTGGGTAAGAGCACCACCACTGAGGGACTTTGTCCCTCTTGCCCCGTCACACAGCCTGTGGAAGAAGTGGCGTCCCTTCGCTCTTGAAATATTACACTGGGTGGACGAGTCACGTGTTTTGCACACAGTCAGGGAAGAGGACACGGAAAAGTGTGTGCCACAGTCACTGGGGACCCCCGGGGGTCTCTGCAGCAGATCCACAGTGCACACACATAAACACGGATTTGCCTCCTGTGCTTTGTATCATCAATTGCTGTGTATATTATTGCATCACAATCGATTTAAACCAGAATGGAGACTCATAGTGGACCTCATTGCAGGGTTAAGAAATCAACCCAGACCTGACATGTCATGGTATCATGGTGTCATGTCATGGTGTCGTGGTGACAACACCGTCAGACCACATGACCTGCTTGTGGCTGTCACCCATTTACTCCAGTGAATGTTATCACGGGCAGGCTGAGCTGATGCTTTTAATTTGAGTTGAGACTAGAGCTGTGCAGATGCTGGTTAGAGCTGCTGGTTCGGCTTGGGGGTTGAGGTGTCACATTCCCCTACATTTCTATACCAAGAGGAAGGCTTTGTTCTCCGTTCATCTAAAACCTTCCAAGCTGGTGTGTCCTTGGTAGAAAAGACTATCATTAGACACTGGGGTTTTGGTTTGTTTGATGTTTTCCAGCAGATGGGATTCTAAGTCAGCTATGGAAATACAGAGATGGGCACCTTCAAGTTCTGGGAACCCTCTAAGTGTTGACTGAAATTTGGATCTCCTAAGGAGTTTCTGAATTAAAGGGCTCGTAAAGGCCTGTAGGGGTATCCTCCATGCTGTCACCCAAGGGTGCGCTATGAAAATACTTTCTGTGCAAGTAACTCTTGTAGCTTCCCACCTCCATGTCCAACCCTGATGAAAGGAGCTCTAGACATTTTCCTGAGGTTTTAAATGGCTCATAATTTAGGAAGACCCTGAGAATTTTGAGCCTGGAACCAGCTCTGTAAAATAGACTCTGCCCAGAAGTCTCTACAGATAAAGTCTTGTCGACTATTGTAGATGTGCTTGACCACACCATTGATGGGAAAGACCCAGTTGATTCTCAAACTTAGAGGAGACTTGACTGAAAGGCCACAGGGATCAGTCCCCAATCTTTGTGTAAGGTTGGGAACACCTTAGTGTTACTTGTTAGTGGTCAACTCAAGTATGTCGAAGGTGACAGACCTACAGAATATCAATTATTGCTAGAACAATTAGCCACAAATTTTAATAGTCAACTGACAAGACTAAATATAACTATGATGTTTTATTGTCAGCATAATTGACTTAAGAAATGCCTAGGGCATTGGTGAAGCTCACCTTAAGCGTATCTGGGAGGGCATTTACAGACAGTATTGACAGAGGAAAGAAAGGAGAGGGAGTAAGAAAGACAGCCCTGAAGGCTGGTGGCACCATTCTGTGTGCTAGGGTCCTGAAGAAAATAAAAAGAGGGAAGGAGAAACCCAGCTGAGTGTCTCAGTTTCCCCTTTTCTCTGCTTTCTGGTCTACCCAAATGTGAGCCGTCAGCCGTAAGATCCTGGTGCCATCGTCACAACCCTCCCCCACCCCCAGCTTTCCCCAACACCATGGAGCCAAAATGAGCCCTACCACCTTAAACAGCTTTCTGTCAGGTGTTTGATCAATTCGAGTGACCAGATCAATCTAGTCCTTCCCAGCTAATGAAGAGTCTTGCAGTTTTAGACACGCGAAGTTCACCACGGCAGTGGCCGGCTCCAAATAGCTTCCTCTTGCACTTTATTTCTTCCCCGAAAGATCATTTTGATTTGGTTTCGTTAGTAGCTTTTATTCATTTCCTTGTTTTGCCTCTGGTTAGCTTCCAACCTAACAGCTCCCTCCGGATGTTTTCCGGGCCACTGTATCACGTTTACCCCTCCACCCACCAATCTCCTGCGCCCCACTTTCGTACCAGTTCCATGCTCTGGTTTGGGTCAGTTGTTACATGGATGATGGAGGAGGTCTTTGCTTGGTCATGAAGCCTTGCTCAGACATACTGCTGGTATTGCTAGACACCTCTCCCTGCCTTGGAGGCCATGCTGGTGATCCCTTCTATCAACACCAACAGGTAGTGATGGGATAAACAGAATGAGTGGCAGCTTCCTAATGCTTCTGCCAGGCGTTGAAGCAAAGTAGGACCAGAGCTATAACTTAGTGGCAGATCCCTCGCCTAGTATGTGTGAGGTCCTAGGTTCAATACCCACTACCAAAAAAAAAAAAAAAAAAAAAAAAAAAAGATGATGTGTCTGCCAACATTTGTTTTTAAAGTTTGGTTCCATCATAGACTTCATCTTGTGATATCACATCATTAAACACATAAGGAACAGAATCGACTTTTCATAGCTTATCCCTGACATAGGCTGGTACGGGCATTCAAGCTAGTGGAACATAACAGTCTCGTGCCATAGAATTGTGAAGTTGCTACTTTTTCTTGTTTTCCTTTTTTTAAGGTTTTGTTTTTAAGTGTGTGTGTGTGTATGTTTGTGCGCCCATACATGTGTGTATGTGTGTGTATGCATGTGTGTACATGCATGTTGTGTGTGCATGTGTGCATGCACATGTGTGTGCGTGTGTGTGTGCGCATGTATGTTGTGTGCGCACATGTGTGCATGCACGTGTGTGTGTGCGTGCAGGTATGTGCATATGAATGTAGATGCCCTCAAGGGCCAGACGGGGGCATCAGAATTTGGGTCCTCGGCAAAAGCCGTCTACACTCTTCTCAGCCAATGAGTCATCTCTCCAGCCCCTTGAGTTGGCATCCGATTTGCTAGCCATCATGGAATTTGGAATGTTTTCCTGGCATGTGACCAACTTGTCATCAAGAGCGTCTATGGTCTCCCACTGATGTGCAGTCAAGGGAGCCCACCTTCCTTGGAAGTATTCATGGATCTGTGTGTTACACATGGGGCTGTTTCACGGTTGCTTGTTCATAATGATCTGCTCCCATTTGATACACAGTTGAACAGTATACTCATAGTTTTATATAGAAATGCCATTGAAAAGTGACAATTTTTCCAATGTATTTATGGATGAGAGGGAGGATTACAGCAATGTATGAAAGGGCTATTCCTTGACTTCACCTGGCCCTGAGTTGAAGTTTGTCTCTCTTACAGGCCACATAGTATCAACTAATTTAAACTCTCTGAGACTGTCTGTCTCCCTATCAGTATGAATCGCTATAGTTACTACAGAGATTAAATTGAAGCATGCATGCAAAGTGCTAAGCATGAAACATATGCCTGGTTTTGCTATTACTGTTATTATTTCAAATAAGCTAGAGATACAAAGCAAGGAATCAGTTGTCCGTTAAGGCTAGCGAGGAGGTGCCGTATGGTAGCAGTGCCCCGGTGTTAGATGTTTAGCAGTCCTATTGAAAACATGAAAGGAGCGTCTGGGAAGATGCCTTAGTCAACAACGTAGGATGAAAGCACAAGGACCAGAGTTCCACCCTCAGCCCCACATCAAACAAAAGCAAACAAAACGCTATGTGAGCAGCACATACCTATAACCCTAGCACCAAGGAGCCAGAGACTGGAGGATCCCCCGTGTCTGCTGGGCAGCTCACCTAGCCACGCCGGTGAGCTCTAGGTTCAGTGAGAGACTTCGTCTCATAAGTGGTGAGCAATGGACAGTGATGCTCAGTGTTGGCCTCTGACCTCCACATACACATGCACCCCCTCCCCATGCACCACATGTACACACAGAAACAATGTATACACACAACTGAAATTAAGTTAATATATTCTCCGTACTCCAATATACATGATAATGTTTTAACATGCGGCCAACATAAAAAGTGTTACTAGGTACAGTGTACTTTATAGGCCCTTCTTAAGAAAAAAAAAAAAAAAAAAAAAAAAAAAAAAAAAAAAAAAAAAAAAAAAAAAAAAAAAACTTTGTGCTGCCATGGTGGGTGCTCGTGGGTGCAGTTTCCACAGATGCCAGAAGAGGGCATTAGATCACCTGGAGCTGGAGTTACAGTTGGTTTAAGCCCCTTGACATGGGTGCTAGGATTTGAACTCTGGTCCTCTGCAAAAGCAGCCAGAGCTCCTAATTGCTGAGCCATCATTCCAGACCCAACATGTCTTTCTTATGTTTTTAAAACCTGTGTGTATCAAATCCAGGCACCTTTTTATTTGGACCTGCCACATGTAAAAATGAGCTAATGGTTTTAGGCAAATTCACAAAGGCGGTACTTCTGCTGTGAGACCGGCAAATGTGGTTGTAGGGTATTAACCAACATCTCTCAAATTTAGCGTGCATGAGAGTTACCTAGCCCTGTGGCTGCCCTTGACTGTCAGCCTGACAGGACTAAGATTCTCCTCGAAGAAAGGCTTCTGGGCTCGCCTGTGAAGATGCTTCCCCAAGAGCAGTAATTGAAAAGGAGAGCACCCATCCTCCCACTGGGTGGCACCTTCCAATATCTGGCCCAGCTATAGAGGTCCAAGAAGCCAAGCTGTGTGCCCGCCTGCCTCTGGGTCCCCTGAGCCTCTAATGTCCCCAGCAGTGTGCCTGCCTGCTTTTGCTTTCCCCTGAGCCTCTAATGTCCCACAAGTGCGCCCGCCTGCCTCTGCGTCCCCCTAAGCCTCTAATGTCCACAGCAGTGTGCCCGCCTGCCTCTGCGTGTCCCCCCCCCCCCGGAACCTCTAATGCCCACAGCAGTTGCTGTTACCGTCTCCTACTGGCGTCCAGCTTCAGCCTCTTTGGCCTTCTCCTACAGTGGCTCTCCAGGAATCCTCCAGGCTTTGGTGCTGAATTGGGACTGCCAAGGCTTCCAGTTTCGTGTGCTGACTGCTGCTACCAGGCTCACGCCCTTCCGGTACGCAGACAGCTTCTGTTGAACTACCCAATAAGAGGCGTGTAAGCCAATCTAACGTGTAAGCACCCTTCTGTAATATACCCTCACTCTATACTTCTGTTCTAGCCTAAGCAGTCCTAAGCAATACATACAGGGAAAATGGGAGTTTCATAGCTGTGTTCTTTTAATGAACTCTGAGTAGCGCACATAAAGAGCAGGTTAGAATATGGGAGTTCCCAGGTCCCTGACCCGTGAAAGCCGTGAGTGTTAACGTCCCACAAGCTCGCAGCTGATGCTGAGGTTCTTGGACCATGAGCCAGTTTCTGTATTGTCAGGGCCAAGTCTGTCTCTTTGCTTCACTACTAAATGTACTATTTTCGAATAGAAAAGACTAGATGTGTCTATCTGGACCAGAGAGATAAAAATGAAAGCCTTTTCTATGATGCTGATCAGTTCCTGCACACACTGACCCCACACAATCATGGAGTAGAAACTGCTGCTCTGTGGTCTACGCTGCCATGTTTCTCGTGGGGCAGCTAGACACTAACCTCACCTCATCTGGGAAGCCTGGCGCAATGGGACCCGGTTTACTCTTGTTTCTAAACCTATTGGCTTAGCATGAGTTCTCTACGGCCCTGTGCCTCCTTGACTCTCTGTTTAAACAGCCTAGGCTCTGGTGTTATGACTGACTATATGTCAACTTGACATGCCTGGGAAGGAGGAATCTCAGCTGAGGGACTGCCTCCATCTGACTGGCCCAGGAGATTACACCGGGTCCTTAAGATAGTTTGACGTGATGGTGTTGAGGAATTTGACTTGTGCTAATACCACTTTAGTCGACTAACATCGTCTTCCCCAGACCCCATTTATCTCCTCACATTTTTCTATATGTATCACCCATATTTGAGCAACAGATCATTTATATAAGCAGGTGTCTGCAGGTAAGTATTCACGGGCCAGATCATCTTGGTGATGGCTGCTTTTGGTTGTCGGCTGTATCTGGAATGAGCTACTATAATCCAGAAATGGAAGGCACACTTGGGACCCGGATCTTGAGGCAGGAAGACTGCATACCTTTGATCTGGACCACACAGGCATTGGAGCCTACTTCTTCAGTATTTCAGCGTACACAGAAGACCAGCTGAGACACCCTGCCTCGTGGGACTGAGGAACTGCTAGATTCTTTCCATTCACAGTGAGCCATTGGCCTGCAGCCTGTAAGCTATTACAATAGATTCCCTTTTACACACACACACACACACACACACACACACACACAAAGATATAGATAGATAGATGATAGATAGATGATAGATAGATAGATAGATGATAGATAGATAGATAGATAGATAGAT